>NC_082720.1:32340464-32653315 GCF_030144855.1 Hypanus sabinus
TATTGTTCATCTGGAATCAAACCACAGAGCCCATTTGTGCTGCGATTTCCTGGCACCATACTCGGAAATCCTTCTCCACAACCTAGACCAGGCAGAGCTAACATAGGATATAAATCACTATTCATTTTAATGGGAATTCCAGATCTGGAGGTTGAAGAAATAATTAAAACGTATGTCTTTTGATCTGTTATTACTGACTTATATGTCGCTGATTATCATGCATTTAAAAATTATTACAACAAAGTGATAGGATGGAGAAGTTCCATTCCCAGCCTTGTCAAAGGTAGCAGTTGATTCTCAGAACAGGGCCTCGGCTATAAGCTGATTGAGCACTTGCCACCCAGTGGCAGGGTATCAGCTCATACGACTCTCCATATCCAAACCTGGCAAGTACAGTAGGCAGGGTCTTTGAGTAGCAAATCCAAACAATGAGGTGTGTCCAGATTGGTTAGGCCCATTATTGTAGTAATGTCATTAGATTAGTGGTCCAGAGATCCACTATGGAAACAGAGAAAATGAATTCAATATATCAAGCCATTAGTAGGCTGGTACCAGAGCAATTAAAACCTGACACAGGTACAGTCTACACATAACTTTTGACATGTATTTTACAGCTAATTCTCATTTAATTTTATTAAATTGGCTCGTTTGTCTTTTGTACTTTCTCTACTTTCTTTAATTCTGAATGACTGTTCCCCCATTTTCTTTTCGAACCCTAATGTTTACCATGTCAGGGGATGAAATAGTGCATTCTCCGTATATCATTTCAATGCAAAGAAATGCTCCCTACATTCATTATAAACTGACTGGTTTTATGATCCTACATTACAAATTAGCTACACTTCAAAAACAATTTAATAACTAATAACTGATCATGAGGAATCTGTCTCTGTCTCTGGAGACAAACTGGTGACCAATATGCTTGAGAAACCTACTGAATCCCATGGCTATCTTGACTGTACCTCTTCTCATCCTATCTCCTATGTAAAAAAAAATCGTATTCCCTTTCAAAAGCAAACATGAGGAAAGCTGCAGATGCTGGAAATTCAAGCAACACACACAAAATGCTGGTGGAACACAGCAGGCCAGACAGCATCTTATAAGGAAAAGCACTGTCGACATTTCGGGCCGAGAATTTGGTGTTCCACCAGCATTTTGTGTGTGTTGCTTGTATCCCCTTTTCTCAGTTCCTTTGTCTCTGCTGTATCTGCTCCCAGGATGAGGCTTTCCTTTCCAGGACATGTCCTCTTTCTTCAAAAAGTGGGGTTTCGGGTTTCCCTCCCTCCCACCTTTGTTGCTGCTGTCACCTGCATCTCCTCCATTTTCTACACATCTGTGCTCACCCCATATTCCTCCCACCTTTACATAGAGTTCCTCTTGTCCTTATAAACTATCCCATGAGCCTCCAGATCCAACACATCATATTGAACAACTTTCTCCTTGTCCAAAGGGACCCTACCATTAAACACATCTATTCATCCCTCCCCACCAATCTCCTTCCCAACACTTATCCCTGTAAGTAGCCAAAGTTCTGCACCTGCCCATTCACCTCCTCCCTCAGCTCCATTCAAAATTCCAAACAGTCCTTCCAGGTGAGGCAAAACGTCACCTGTGAATCTGCTGGTGTCATCTACTATATCTGGTGCTCCCAAAGTGGCTTCTGTTTTGGTGAGACCCATCATAAATGGGGGAGGACTGCTTTGTAGAGCACCTCTGCTCCATCCACCAAAAGCAGAACATCCCGGTGGCCCAGCATTTTAATTCCTATTCTCATTTTCATTCTGACATGTTGGTCCATGGCCTCTTCTTGTGCCATAATGAAGCCACCCTCAAGGAGAAGGAGCAACACCTTAGATTCCATCTGGGTAGCCTCCAACCAGATGGCATGAATATTGATTCCTCACCTGCCTGTCACCTCCTTCCCTTTCTCCTATACTTCACTCCCCTCTCCTAGCAGATTCTTTCATCTCCAGTCCTTTGTTTCCTACCCACCTCGCTTCACCTATCACCTTCTAGCTATCCTCGTGTTCCTCCCCCCCACCTTTTTATTATGCCATTTTCCTCTTTTTCAGTCCTGAAAAAGAGTCTCAGCCTGAAACGTCAGCTGTTAATTCACTTCCATTGATGCTGCCTAACTTGCTGAATTCCACCAGCATTTTGTCTATGTTGCATCAGGTTTAATATCACTGACATATGTCGTGAAATTTGTTGTTTTCTGGTAGTAATACATTGCAATACATAATAAAAGAACAAAAACTTACAATAAGTATATATAAAAAATAAATAGTGCAAAAAGAGGGAAAAAAGAAAAAAAATACTGACGGAGTATTCATAGATTCATTGTCATTCAAAAATCTGATATCGGCAGGGAAAGAGCTATTCCAGAAATGTTGAGTGTGTGTGTTCAGGCTCCTCCTCCATGGAAGCAATGAGTCAAAAAAACAGCAGCCTGGCATAGTTATTACTATAATCCAGGTGATCCAGAGCCAAGTTTATATCCAATGAGATTGCTTCCGCTATAGGTGAAAGGCAAATTACAGCAGGTCCAGATCTTTGCTTAGGCAGCAGTTAATTCTAGCCATGACCAACCTCTCAAAGCACATCAGCACAGCAGATGTGAATCCCACTGGGTGATCGTCGTTGAGGTCATTCACCCTGCTCTTCTTGGGCACTGGTATAATTGTTGTGTTTTTGAAGGAGGTGGGAAATACCAGCTGCAACGGTGAGAGATTGAAGATGTATTTGAAGACTTCTGCAAGTTGGTTGGCACAGGTTATCAGAGCCCTACCAGGTACACCATCAGGGCCTCATGCCTTGTGAGTGTTCACCCTCTTGAAAGATGTTCTGACATCAGCCTCCAAGACAGAGATCACAGTCACCAGGTGCATCAGGGATTCACACAGGTGTAGTTTTGTGTTCCATTGGGGTCAGTGTTGGGACCACTTCTTTTCATGTTAAATTTTAATGATTTGGATGACAGAATTGGTGACTCTGTGATCAAATTTGCAGACAATACAAAGATAGGTGGAGGGTCAGGTGATGTTGAGGAAGCAGGGAGTCTGCATAATGACTTAGACATATTAGAAGAAATTTCAAAGAAGTCTATGGTCTTGTACTTTGGTAAAAGGAATAAAGGCCTACACTTTTCTAAATGGGAAGAAAATTCAAATATTGGAGGTACAAAGGGAGTAGGGACTCATGCAGAATTCTCTAAAGGTTAACTTGCAGACTGAATCAGTAGTAAGGAAGGCAAATGCAATGTTAGCATTCATTTCAAGAGGACTATCAAAACAAGAATGTGATGCTGAGGCTTTGTCAGGCATTGGTCAGATTGCACTGGGGTTATTGTGGGCCCCTTATCTAAGAAAAGATATGCTGGCATTGGAGAGGGTCCAGAGAAGGTTTATAAGATTGATTCTGGGAATCAAAGGCTTAACAAATGAGCATTTGATGTCTCTGGGCCTGTACTTACTGGAGTTTGGAAGAATGAGAGGGGATCTCATTGAAACCGTTTGAATATTGAAAGGCGTATATAGAGTAGGTGTGGAGAGAAATTTCCTATCGTGGGAAAGTCTAGGACCTGAAGACACAGCCTCAGAATAGAGAAACGTTCATTTAAAAAGGCATGAGAAATTTCTTTGGCCAGGGGATGGTGAATCTGTGGAATTCATTTCCACAGACAACTGTGGAGGCCAAGTCATTGGGTATATTTAGGGTGGAAGGTGATAGGTTCTTGAATATTTAGTTATCAAGATTTACAGGGAGAAGGCAGGAGAGTGGGTTCAAGGGAAAATAATATATCAGCCATGATGGGCCAATTGGCCTAATTATACTTCTTTGTCTTATGGTCTTATTGGTATTCAAAGTTTACATAAAAGACATTGAGCTCATCTGGGAATGAAGCTTAAAAATGCAATATATTTCTACATAAACTGAATCCTTTTTTTTCTGAGGTCTATCCTTGAGGGCACAATCATTCTTTATACATTCTGTAGATTTTCTTTATTATTTTATGTCCCTCAATCATATTACCCTTAAACATTTTTCTAATTAAGATTCATCTGCATCATGTAATTCTGTTCCTTTATCCTTTGTCATACTTGGCAATTTTTTACAGTGGACCACCTCTGAGTTAACTGTTACTTTTAATCAAGAGGTAAAGGGACTCACTATTAATCTGATACTTTAACCTTCTTTTGATCTCTGCCTTTGTCAATTACCCGGAATTATTCAGATAAAGCTGTCAATTCATCCAGAGAATTGGCTTGCCTAGGGCATGATCTGAGATTTTAACCAGACCAAAATGTACTTTAATACAGATTACAATCTCAACTTCATTTAATTTAATTTGTTTTGGTGTCACTTATTTGTCAAATATATTTAATGCTTCACTTAATTTACTTTAGCCATGGTTGCCTTAACTTGCATGTCATGGCTCTATAACGCCAGCCAGTAGCGTTGTTGCATCCACACTGGACTTCGGGGTGAATGGTCCTGGGGGTTTGAATCTGGCTGGCTCCTTGCACAGTTTACATCTGTGCTGGGTTGACCATCAAGCTAGCAACTTGGCCTTGTAAAAAGCAGACAAATGCTAAAGAGACAGCAAGGTTGCCACCAGATGTGCCACATGGCGCGGAGAGAAACAACCACGAGGCTCTGTAAAAGTACTTCTTAAAAGAAAATTCTCCTTTATTTCCAGTTTTAAAATTCTGGATGTTGTTTTCCATATTTGAACGTACTGACCATGATTTCACAATATCAGTATTTCAGATGTATTATAAAACTAAATATTCACAAATAATCTACTCCAAAGTTCAGATTCTGGCAAAACAGTTTGTACGCTTTAGGTCAGGATTGAGAGCCTATATTTGACTACATAGTAAAGGAGATCAAAAGATAACTCCTCCAGAGGCTGTAATCATATATGATATAAAGATGGTTGTGTGAACAGACTCAGCGGAGACGCTCATGGAGTGAGTACTGTTTTGGATTCGCTCGATAACCTTTACTTTTTTTAACCTTTGATCACCCTTATTCAGCTTATTTTTACCTATACCGAAAGTTTCTTTATTCATTTTTTTTTTGGATTTACTGCCAAGTGTTTGTTGTGAACTTTTGAAGATATGCAAACAGAAATGTCTCTCAGGTCTAAGGGACGGGTTCCTGGACGTAATCCGAACGGTAACGGAAAAAAGCAGGCTCCGACACAACAAACTCAATTAACTTTTGAATTGTTTATGGAGGTTTTGGATAAAAAATTTGCTGAACTACAACAATTTTTTAAAGAAGATATAAAGGCTTTTCAAGAGTACATGGTTAAGACGGATTTAGTAATTAAACAGCAACAAGCTCTTATTGCGTCTCTGCAAGAAGATGCTCGGAAGCGAGATTTGACTATTGGAAAACTGCATCAGGATTTAATTTCGACCATTAAGCTGATGGAAGCCCTTAAAGCCAAGAGTGACGATTTTGAGAATCGGTCCAGAAGACAGAACCTACGTATACTTGGTCTTCCAGACGGCATAGAAAAAGATGACCCTTCGAAATATTTTGCTCAACTTTTAAAAGAAGCGTTTCTGACGATTTTCCCGAATAACCCTCCTTTATTGGATCGGGCACATAGAATTCGGCATCGATCACCAAGTGCTACAGACAAACCTTCGGTGGTAATTGTCCGGTTCCATTATGTACATGACAAAGAACAACTTATAAGAGCTTCTCGTCGAGCAGGAATGATTAAATTCAAAGATTTTTGCTTCCACCTGATCGAAGATTTTAGTCCAGACCTTTTAAAAAGAAGGCTTCTTTTTAAACCATTGATGGCTGAATGTTATGAGAAAAATCTGAAACCTGCGCTTCTATGCCCTGCGAAGCTTCGAATATCTCCGTCGAATGCTCCACGACAGGTTTTCATTTCAACTTCAGAAGCGAGAAAATATTTGGAGGAGAACTTCCCTACTGCTACAGACACCAGTCTCTAATAAATGAACGATTCTGATCGTGTAAGATGGTTCTCGATCTCTTAAACCAGAATTAAAATTTGGTTATTGGTGTAGGTTCATCCTACACTTTATACTTAAGTTAAAGTGTGTTTGCATCATATTAATTGTTTTGCCTTATACACTTTAATCATTTAACTACATATTTGTCTATTAACTTTGTTCCTTCGAAGGTATATTTTTAATTCTTTGAAGGTGAATTTTTCCTTGATTAAGATGGTGGTTTTTTGGAAAAGATTTTTGGTTTTGCTTAAGATGGCGTTATGTTTATATTTTTCGCGTTTCTTTCGTACAATGCATCGCTTATCTTAGCTTAAATATTTTTTGTTTTGTCTGGGCCAGAGCCCAATTTATAAGTTTTTTTTTAGTGATTATATTTTTATTCTTTTTACAACTAACTATACTTAGAAATATGGTTTTTATTAGAGCGATTTTAATTTTTAAAGTTGGGGTGATTCTTTTATATATATCCTTTTTATATGGAGTGTTCTTCAGCTGACATGGGGGTAGGATTAGTCTTACTTTTTCTCTTTTTAAGTCATATTTTGGCTTTTTCTCTTTTTCTCGGGGGGTGGGGGGATGGTCTGTTTTCTAATTCTATTTTTTTTTGTACCAGTTTGTGTTAGTTTTTTTATTTGGGCGGTTTTTGAACTTCAAATATGTCTGTGTTGTCATCACTTCCGGGTCTTCTCACTACTTTTGTTCCTCTTCCGGGTGCATGAGTTTATAAGTTGGTTAACCCTTTTTATACCAAAGGGTTGATTATAGAATTATGGCTCAGACCATTAATTTTGTGTCTTGGAATACTAATGGTTTAAATCATCCAATTAAACGAAAGAAGATTTTCAAAGTATTCCAAAGACTTAATGCTCATATCATTTTTGTACAAGAAACTCATGTGAGGAAGGAGGACAAATTTCGTTTTTTTATATTTTGGCGGGGTCAACAGTATCACGCAAATTCGAATGCTAAAGTAAAAGGAGTTTCAATTTTTATTGACTCCTCTATTTCATTTGTTCAACATGATATTTTTTCGGATCAGAATGGCAGATTTTTGTTAATTACGGGTTTACTTTGTAATAAAAAGGTTGCTTTGGTTAATGTTTATGCTCCAAATGTGGATTGTCCTGACTTTTTTAAGTCTTTATTTACTTCTTTACCCAATCTAAACAAATATAAGTTAATAATGGGTGGTGACTTTAATTGTTGTTTAAATCCTCTGATGGATAAATATTTATCTATTCAGACTTTACCTAATAAGTCGGCCACTTGTATTAACTCTTTTTTGACTGACAATGGAGTTTTTGATATTTGGAGATTCCGGCATCTTAATGACAAAGAGTTTTCTTTTTTCTCACATGTTTATCACTCTTATTCAAGAATTGATTATTTTTTTGTAGACTCTTGTTTTATTCCATTGGTAATCGGTTGTAAATATGATATTATAGCTATCTCTGATCATGCTCCGTTATTACTTTCTATGAAATTTACGGATACAGTTTCTAATGCTAGACAATGGCGATTTGACTCTACCTTGTTGCAAGACTCTGAGTTTATAAAATTTATGGAGGAGCAGATCGACTTTTTCTTCTCAACTAATTCTACAGATGATATTTCCTGCGGAACACTTTGGGACACTTTTAAAGCTTATATACATGGACAGATTATTTCTTATTCTGTTGGTTTGAGGAAATGTATCAAGATGGAAACTCTTTTATTGGTTGATAAAATTAAAGAGATTGATAAGAAATATTCGATTGCTCCTAGTAAGGAGCTTTACAAACAAAGGGTTGAACTTCAAATGGAACATAGTTTATTACTTACATCCTCGATTGAAAATCAATTAATGAAAACTAAATCTGATTTTTATATACATAGTGATAAATCTGGTAAACTGTTAGCTAGTCAATTGAAGAATGCTTTGGTTAAACGTCAAATCACTAAGATTGGTCAGCAGAATGGGAATCTGACAGTTAATCATGATGAGATAAATAAGGCATTTCAAGATTTCTATACCTCCCTGTATCAATCTGAATTTCCTCAAGATTATAATACCATGTCTGATTTTCTTAGAAAATTAAATTTTCCAAGGTTATCATCTGATGATCTTTTGATATTGGATACTCCTATTACGGATGTAGAAATTAAAGGGGCTATTTTCTCAATGAATTCTGGGAAAGCACCGGGTCCAGATGGTTATACAGTTGAATTTTTAAAATTTTTTTCCGCTACTCTTTCCCCTTGGTTAGGTAAGGTTTTTGAGGAAGCCATTAGATTAGGGAATTTGCCACAATCTTTTTATAGAACTTCCATTTCTTTAATATTGAAGAAAGATAAAGACCCTACTGACTGTGCTTCTTATAGACCTATATCTTTGTTGAATGTAGACTCCAAGATTTTTTCCAAGTTACTGGCATCTAGATTGGAGAAGGTATTACCCAAAATTATTTCAGATGATCAAACTGGCTTTATTAAAAATCGTTATTCTTTTTTTAACATTAGGAGATTGTTGAATATTGTTTATACTCCCTCACATGATACTTCAGAATGCGTGATTTCATTAGATGCGGAGAAAGCATTTGACAGAGTTGAATGGCCTTACTTATTTAATGTGTTGGAGAAGTTTAATTTTAGTCCGATATTTATATCATGGATTAAATTGATTTATCATACTCCAGTAGCCTCAGTGTTTACCAATAATCAAAGATCTCCCTTTTTTCGCCTGTTTCGGGGCACTAGACAGGGATGTCCTCTTAGTCCATTACTATTTAACATTGCCTTAGAACCTTTGGCAATTGCCATCAGACAATCACAGGATATTTTGGGTATTAATCGTGGGACAGATATTCATAAGTTATTTTTGTATGCAGATGATTTATTACTATTCATTTCTAACCCGGAGAAATCCATTCCAGCAGTTTTATCATTATTGGCTCAATTTAGTGAGTTTTCTGGGTATAGGTTAAATCTTAATAAAAGTGAATTGTTTCCATTGAATAAACGGGTCCCAATTTATGGAAATTTACCTTTTAAATTAGTTAATGACTTTTTTACTTATTTAGGGATCAAAATCACAAAAAACCATAAAGATTTATTTAGATTTAATTTTTTACCCTTAATTGATCAGATTAAAGGTTTGTTTACTAGGTGGTCACCTCTGTCTTTATCCCTAATAGGTAGGATTAATGCTATTAAGATGGTTATTTTACCTAAGTTTTTATATATTTTTCAAGCGATACCAATTTTTTATCCCGAAATCTTTTTTTACTAATGTTGACTCTAAAATTTCTTCATATATATGGCAGAATAAAAATCCCAGGTTAGGTAAAACATATTTACAGAAGACAAAAAAGGAAGGCGGGTTAGCATTACCTAATTTCAGATTTTACTATTGGGCAGTTAATATTAGATATTTGTTATGTTGGTTGAAAGATGGGGGTGGATCTTTTGGCCCTTGTTGGGTGAGTCTAGAAACTAAATCGGTATCAGCTTATGCTCTGGGGTCTATTTTAGGGACCTCTCCCTTTTGCTCTTTCTAAATTGCCGAAACAAATTGACAGCCCGATAGTTAAACATACTTTGCGTATATGGTTTCAATTTCGGAGATTTTTTGGGTTGACTCAATTCGTTTTAAATAGTCCTATTGTATCTAATTTTTTTTTCACCCTTCCATTATAGATCAAGCTTATTCGGCTTGGAAAACTAAGGGATTACTAAGATTTTCTGATTTATTTTTAGATAATTGTTTCATGTCTTTTGAGCAATTATCCAACAAATATAACTTGCCGAGATTTCATTTTTTTAGATATTTACAGACTAGACATTTTTTAAGTTCTGTACTCTCTACGTTTCCAAATTTTGTGCCTTCAGATACTTTGGAGAGTTTATTTGAATTAGACCCTTTTCAAAAAGGGCTTATTTCAAAACTTTATAATATAATTATGAAGATACGTTCAGAGCCTCTTTATAAGACTAAAAAGGATTGGGAAAGAGAGCTTAGTTTTAGTATTTCTAGTGAGAATTGGGATAGAATTCTTCAATTAGTTAATACATCAACGTTATGTGCCAAACATTCACTAATACAATTTAAGGTCGTACATAGGGCCCATATGTCCAAGGATAAATTAGCTCGTTTTTACTCTCATATAAGTCCTATTTGTGATAGATGTCATTCTGAAATTGCTTCTTTAACTCATATGTTTTGGTCGTGTTCATTTTTGGAGAAATATTGGAAAGTTATTTTTGATATTATTTCTGCGGTTTTGAATATCGATTTACAACCTCATCCTATTACCGCAATTTTTGGTTTACCAATGTTAGACTCACTGCATTTATCTTCTTCAGCTCATCGAATGATTGCATTTCTAACTCTGATGGCTAGAAGATCTATATTGTTGAATTGGAAAGAAATTGATCCTCCCACTGTATTTAATTGGTTCTCTCAAACTATGTTATGTTTAAATTTAGAAAAAATTAGAAGTGGTACTTTTGAGACTTCTATTAAATTTGAAAAGTTATGGAGACCATTTATTCAACATTTTCATATGATGTAATATGACCCTGTGCCAAGTTCATTTGATTTCCCAGCTTTTAGCTTATGTATTTTGAGAGGACCGGAAGTGACGGCATTGATGAATACTTATTTTTGTGAGATATTATAAACAGCCCCCCTTTTTTTTTCCTTCTCTTTTTTTTGTTTCTTTTTTTATTACTTATTAGTTATAGTTATTAGATTAGCTAGTTTTGCATTATAATTTTTTTTTGTTTTCTTTATGGTTTTCTTTATATTATACATTATGAAATATTTAGATTTACTATGTCCATACATATATCTTATGGCTTAGGTCTTGGTAAACTCATATATATTGTAACTATTATGTATGTTTTTTTTTCATATGTAATGGAATGTGTATGTTGTTAATTTCTTTATCAATATATCATTTGTATTCTGTCCATATTATTAATACTAATAAAAAGATTTAGAAAAAAAAAGATGGTTGTGGCAATTAAAACCATCATGGCTCCAATACATCACTGCAGAAGTTCCTGAGGATTGGGTATATATAAGGCAGAGGTTGATAGGTCCTTGATTATTCAGATACGAAAGTTTACAGGGAGAAGGCAGGAGAATGGGGTTGAGGGGGATAGTAAGTCAGCCATGGTGGGCTGAATAGCCTAATTCTGCTCCTGTGTCTTAGGGACTTACATCTGCAATTACATATCTAACAACATTTTTTTTCACCGGTGGCCTGATCAAACAGTGAACTATTTATTGCTTCTAACATTGAGCTCTATATACAAATCTTTTGATAATAAAACAGATCAAGTCAGCTATCTTCAATTCTGGACAAATGTCAGGACTGAAATGCAAGGTAATAAGCATCTTGAACAGGGGAAAGCCCAGCCTTGTCTCCCACTGTAATAACCTTAAATATCAACATGGGTGAGTCTGTGAGTTCCCTAATACCTGTAAGTAGCTCATATATTTATATGCCATCTGTGCAGAAAGGAATGCATTCTCAATAGTTAGAATATAACAGCATCAACACGGTAGTGAAGACAATGAAAATGTATTCTGAAGAGAGCAAATGTCGAAAAATCATGGCCAAAGTTCTGGAGAAATCAGAAAATAATAATTCTATAATTAAATCTTTAGTCATGGGAGCCAGCATTAAACGACAATATAATGGGTCAACAGAGCTTCATGTAAAATAGGATGCAAGCAGCAAAGTTTTGGATATCTTCAAGTAAATGGAGACTAGAACTTGAGAAACAGGCCAGAAGTACATTGAAATAATTGGTTCTAGAAGTAACAAAGGTACGGATAAGGGTTTCAGTACAACAGCTGAAGTAAGTGTGAAACAGGGCAGGCAGTAAATCTAGAAAAGGCATTGGTTTTGTGATTGCAAGCTCATTCCAAGATCAAATTCAACACAAAGGCTGCAAACTACCTTTACAGCTTCTGTTACCATGGAGAGGCATGGTCAGCTGCTACAAATGTAAGTTTGTGATGAAGGCCAAAGAAAATGAATTTGATTTTGTCAGTGTTTGGGTAAAGAAATTTCTGCTCACTCAGTGCTGGATTTTGGAAAACAGTCTGAAAGTTGGCGATAACAATTTAAGTGGTAGTTGTAGTAGTCATGAAGTCGTATGGGTATCACAAAAGTGGAAACCACCACCCTGTTTTTAAATGAGATTGCTGAAGGCTGGTAAATACAGACAGAGGAAAGAACCAGCAATGGGTTCTTTTCACAACTGACACAGTAGCATGGGAGTGAAGGGTATTCAGTACTTGAGGTGATTTGGGTACTATGGCTGGATAGATACGAAAGAATTGGATATGTTGTTCCAATTAGCTGAATGATGGAGGAAAGGGTGTAACACAGGATGATGCTGAATGAAAATTTATATACCTGGCTGTTCATTGACATTTAGACATTCTATGGAAATTATAAACTGTAACTGTCTAAGGATGTCTTTAATTTCTTGCAGCTCTATGTCTGTGAGTCGTCTTGAACATGATATTCAAGAAAAAGTTAAAGAGGCCAGCCCTGGACTGGAATGTGTTTACTTCAACAAAGGATTGTAAAAGCACAAAATGATGAAAGAAAAACAGCAAGCAATCCAGTTTGTAGTGAGTTCAATGTGACAGAACTTAAAACTATGTTTTTGTCTTAACCCATTTGTACTTTTACATAGTTTTTTTCCAGAAACCTTATTTAATAATCTAAAAATACTAATCTAAACTAATAATGGTTGATAGTAGTTTCAGATAAAACTATTTCAAAAAGGCAACAGTTTGTGCTGCCTACATTTATGTTGTCTGTTTCTAAAATAACTTATACCAGTGTAAGCCCCTCAATCAACTGACACAACACAAAACATTACTACATTGCCCATTTACTACAACAATGTTCATCCTGTTAGTGTTTGTACTGTGTTTGTGGTTATACCAAGTGTTAACATTTACTAATTAGATTAGAACAGAAAATAGATCTTGTAACTATGTCAAAATGTTATGCAAATATAATTGTATTAGAAATTAGCATAAACATTTCACTTCAAATTTATGTTTCAGGGCTGTATGTGAAAAGATCAGAAGGTAATTTTCCAAAAGCTAAATTGTGTACTGTCTGAGCTTCTGCCACTTGAATAAATTTTAAACTCCAGATTGAGTATAAAGGACTAAATACTTGAAATAATATGGAACTTGATATCTCTGTTCGAAAGATGATCATGGCTTTAATGATAATTTCATTGGCACGTGCAATAAGCCTGCAATGTTGCAGTACAAGCACATTCTTTAAAATACTTTACGTTCCTAAATATTTAATGCCTTCAGGATTTTTAAGATTACGTCGTGATTATAGTACAATTTTAATACAAAAAGTATATTGTCTTTGCAATCTTTCAATCAATGAAAGTATTATTTAGATGAAACTGGAAAATAAAATGAAGAAAAGAAAAGATAATACAGTGTTTGTGTGAAATTATTTGTCAAAACACACAAGTCAAATACTAATAGTGTTGTCACCTATTTTACACAGAGATGTTGTCAATGAAGAAAACTTAGATATAAAAATGAAATGACTGCAGTTGTCCATGTCAAAACGTGTTTTGGCCTGATAATGCTAATGAAGTAGAAGTGATTGTTGCTTTACATTATCCTCCTTGATTGTGCTTCAGCTATTCATTTGTTCATGCACTAAAACACAGCAGTTTTTCTTTTGGAACAACCCTTTTTCATGAATGCCACTGATTTAACTATTATCTTTCTATAGAATCTTTTATGATCTCTAAATGAAGATGGTAATGAACTGTGCAGAGCAACTGATTTTTCACTGGCTGGTGTGAAGCCAAGTACAATAGGGGTGAAATTCATTCAGTAATGGGAATTGCAGCTTCTTATTAAAAACACAATAATCTGTACTACCTCAAATATTGCAGCTTCTATCTTGTCCCACAAAGTCATCCATATTCATCATATTTATTTTGGTTTCCAGTTCCCAAAGCCACAAATATGAGTCATTTTTGTGTTTTAATCATCTTATAGTCTTCCTCCATCTGACCTCTACATTACAGTCTCTTCACCTTCAGTTTCTGAATTCATCATTCAGATAGTTTGTGCATTCATCCATGTCCCTATTCCCAAATAATGTGCAACAATTTTTTCTTGTCACAAATGGCTCCAGGTCTAATTTTAACTATTGGAACATGTTCCTTTTTTTATATACATTTACATTTCATGCTAAGACTTATTAACATGTAAATATGGTTTAAAATGATTTGTAATTTTGCTACTCAAATGCTTGAGCAACTACATATCAGCTCAAACTATATTTGCATCTGGGGCATTATTAGCTATCCCATAATAGTTAAAAGCATACTGTAGATTTAAAAAGTAAAGAATAGGATGAGGGTTGTTGGGCAAAGGATTAGATATGAAATCAATCTACAATTCAAATTCTGTCCACAACTGAGTCTGTACAGCCATTGATCAAATTTGGAATAGATATGTGCCTACAGCACAACTGTCCTACTGCTCCAAAAAGATTCCAACCAAGTTAAATGGCTGATAATAGAAACTTAATATCTCAGTTTGGGGAAGAGAAGTAATAGTATCTTGTGTAGTAGCAACATGCTTAATACCAACATTGGTTGCCTGGCCAAAAAAATCTCTGTTCATCTTGATAAGCCATAAAGATGTAAATTATTTAAGTTTGCTTATAAAACTTGGCCATATTTGCTGCCAATTTTATCCTGCGCTTGTAAGGTGTAATCTATACTTGATGAGCAACAATTTATTTAAAAACAATCCGAAAAGACCAAGAGGAAGAAAAGATCACATCCAATTTATGTACAAAGGCCTTTTGGAATTTGAAATCTATTGACTTTTATTTACAAGCTTGTATAATGCCACTTATACTTTCATTTCAAAATGTGGTGGTTTCCCTAATGTGACCTAGGCTCATTCTTTATTACAATCTTTCCACTTACAATGGCATTGATTTCTTCTTGTAGTTATCCTGTAACCACTTCCATTAGACGTGTATCTTTTTTGTTGATGTACATACATGTACTTAGCAATGGCGACACTCTGTAGATGTCATCTATTCATGTACAAAATATGCAATATTCTTAAATTCATAGATACTGATATCAACTTAGCTATTGTAATGTTGAATCAGGTTCACGGGTCTGGCAAGTGAGACAGGAGATGCACTGACTTTGATCAGATATATTAATCATTTATTTACCAATAGTAGAAACTTGACCAAATATTCATGTTCTCCAATTTACAGACATTACAAAGATGTCTACACAAAAAAACATACATTCGACAAACATACTTAGCTAAAAGTGTGCACAGAGCATACTTTCCCAATGGTCTCGCCTTAAACAAAGGAAAAAAAGAGAAAATCCCTTCTATGTGCAATTTTATACACCCAGGATATTTGAAACTGGACACCTGGCATCTATCCAATGGAAAAAGCAAATGCAACTACCCAATCACAACGGAAGCAGCTTTTGATTGTCAGAATAAGGCACACCCCATGGGACAATCCACCCCTCAAAAGTTGTAAACATGTTGATCCAACCCTTAGACTAATATGACTCTCACAAACTCACAGCTAAGCTATACAGTCGGCCCTCCTTATCCGCGAGTTCCGTATGCACAAATTCAACCAACCGCAAATCGAGAAAACCCAGAAGTGCTCTTCCAGCACTTGTTGCTCGAGCATGTACAGACTTCTTTTTCTTGTCATATTTCCCTAAACAATGCAGTATAACAACTATTCTACATAGCATTTACATTGTATTAGGTATTATAAGTAATCTAGAGATGATTTAAAGTATATGGGAGGATGTGCGTGGGTTATCGTGGATCGGGATCGAAAAAAATTAGAGGTTCTCTTACTAAGTAAGTTGGAACAGGTACATCCAGTATTAATTAGTGTCAGTCAAATGTTTGTCTTAGTATGTACTATATATTTTACCTTTCTATGCATATAAAATGCTTAAGAACGTATGTTTCAGTGCCAGGCTTGGGAACAGAAGTTCCTGAGTTCGATCCAGTGACAGACCACTCCAGAGTGCGCTCTCCATCCGTGCCGGGTTGATGTCAAGGATCAAAAACCCCAAACCACAAAACCCAATAATTAAACCACTGCATTGCTCAGTAATAATTGTAGCTTTCTTCGGGGCAGGACCTTTCTCACTTTATCCTTTAAAATTGTTCCAATCGTTGACGGATGTAGCCTAACACTTTTCCAATGACCGAAGGTGTTTCACCTCTTTCCAATCACTTTATTATTTCCACTTCATTTTCAATCGTTATGGTGATTATTTTCGTGTACAGAAGCACTACAGATTCAGAGCTCCACTGCCAGGTCCTAATGTCCACCACACTGAGACAGGTTGAATAAGGGACTTGAGCATCCGCATTTTTTGATATCCACGAGGGGTCCGGGAACCAATCTCTTGCGGATAAGGAGGGCCAACTGTACATAAACCCAAGAGTAAAATACCCAGTACTGTAAACCCAATAGTTACCTCCCAGTATACTATAGTAGTCCACCAGTCTCCCTATGCCGCAAAAGAGAGTGTAATAGCCAATGAGCTGGTCTCCCATTTAACTTTATATCCTGACTCTGAGATTGAATCAACCTGGTGAGTGAAGTTCACCAACCCATCAGGAATGTAGGTGCAGCATTCTTTACCAACAACAGTACAAGTGCCACCTTCCCTTGTGAGCAGGTAATCCAAGGCATCAGTTCTTGGGATAGTCTGGCCACACCATACTGAGAAAAGCTATCATTTAAAACATCCTTCCTCTGCAATAGCCCTCTTACCAACCAGTGCGGGCAAGGTGCTCATCCAGGGCACTGGGGTGGCATACATTTAGCACCACATATCAACTACACGACAGTTCGTAGGCCTTGGAACTGCATATCTAGTAAGTGCCATTCAGCTTGCAACAAGTGCCCAGCTTCAGAACACCGACATAGACACAGTGGTCCCATGAATACTGCTCCTGCTCAAACTTACCATCCACCTCTCACCTTGTACCACCTACACCAACACTCTGTCAGGTGGGGAAATCATTTTAAGAGTCAGGACAAACTTTTTTATTAAACAAAATATACTTTATTCAAAAATAAAATTATATACAATAACCATTCAAAGACTTTCAATTCTTTACAGTTGGTACCATTACTGTCTTTACATTTTCAAAGTTCAAAAGTTTTGCCACCCTTGTGGCACTTTGTTCTTTCATATTTACATTCAGGGGGTATACCCCCAACCCCACTACCCCTCAACTCCCACGGGAGAAGAACCCTAGACTGTGGTCCTTCCCCACCGGGCCCTTGCGGTGGCTGCACCGAGTTTGAGTGCGTCCCTCAGCACGTACTGCTGCAGCCGAGAATGTGCCAGTCGGCAGCATTCCCCCACGGACATCTCCGTGTGCTGGTAGACCATCAAGTTTCGGGCTGGCCAAAGAGCGTCTTTGACCGAGTTGAGGATCTGCCAGCAGCACCGGATGTTGGTCTTGGTGTGCATCCCCGGGAACAGCCCATAGATCAGAGAGTCCTCTGTTACGGAGCTGCTGGGGATGAAACTCGACACCGCCCCTTCCATCCTCCTCCACACCTTCTCCGCGAACCCACAGTGTGCAAAGAAGTGGGTCACCGACTCGTCCTCACTGCAGTCCTCCCATGGGCAGAGGTGATGTGGGGACGACGTTCCAGGCGTATGGGAGGGCCCCTCTCACCGCCAGCCAGGCGAGGTCTTGGTGCCTGTTGGTGAGGTCTGGTGATGAGGCATTTTGCCAAATGAACTGAGCTGTCTGCTCAGGGAACCACCCCACTGTGTCCATCACCTCCTTCTCCTGCAGTGCCTGCAGGACCATATCAGCCCTTAAAGTACTCACTCCACCAGGGCTATTAAGGCTCAAGTCCTTTAAGACTGTTACCATGCTCTGGGTTGAGGTTGGCTGGAATAGACTACCCCTTCCCAGCTCCCCCAAAACAATGCCAAAACCTAAGAGGCCAGAATTTCCCCCAACAGTCTTTCTTTGTCGTCAAAGGGATTGATATCAGTGGCATCCTTTCTGTGACATAGTAAGGAGTATTCATACAAATTCAGCAATCGGACTCGTTTGTCTTGTGTGCAAATTCAAATGCTGCCCACAGGAATGTATAACAGGAAATTAACATCCACCACTGTCATTCTGTAATGCAGGGAGATACAAATGCACTCGCTCCTGATTAGTCACTGGATACTTAGAATTGCCCCCCAAATGCTCAATTCCCTCTGAAATGTGGGCATCTTATATCCAGAATAAAGTTGGTCAAATTTCATATGGCCACTAAGAAAAATTAGTCATCCCTAAAACTAATTACAAAAACCATGGGGAAACAAGTAACAAAGTAACAGACTATGACACAACGAGCACGTAACAGATTAGAACACAACACACAGATCACAAAGCGCGGGCTGTATTCCTCCTCTTTAAAACTTCCTATGGAACTGCAACAGTCAGTTAATTTCTGTTAACTGATGAGGAAAAAGCAACTGAGTGGGAGCCAACACGTTCACAGAATCTCTCAAAGGCAACGTCGTCAGAAACACTATAGGCAAACTGACACGTGTGGCCACCCCTCACAATTTTCCGTATTCAAATCATTCACACTCTATTTACAGGCAAGAGAGGTGCAGATGGAATGACCCCTCCCTACAACAATGACACTGCTGGCATATGTTAGCCGATATCCTTTGCAGGGAACCCTGAATGGAATGTGAGGAAACTGGCAGAGGGCAAAAGAAACCCTTACCAGCAGAGGACTTGAAGAATGACCATTCCCCTCAACAGCCTCCCTTTTTTGCTCCTCCTGGCAGTATTTCCACATTGCATAGAGGATGGGGATACGAACCACATTTACTTGCTCCCCTGGAACCCCAGCTTTCAACAATGCTAAAAACATCTTTAAAAGACACGAGGGATCCCTCACTCCCTGTCTGCTTATCTAACGTTTGTACTTGGTTACACACAGTCTATTCTACATACTCTAAACCTTGTAATAATTGAATCGCTGTACTTATAGGATGACCAACAGCTGGTGCCATTAAAGACAGCACTGCCCCTTTTATTGGGAAAACTGCCCCTGTAACCACTTGTCCCACCATTCCAGAAGTTAATTCAACATTCTCTGGTGGGCTACCTCTATTGAGGTATATTTCATGTGTTACGTACTTGTGACACATGACAGTGGTACCCTTGTCACGTGACTGGGGTTGAAGCTATACTGGACTTGAGGTAATGGTCTTGTGATGGTGGAGTGACATCATTTTCCCGCCAGTAGAGATCATGCGACAGGTTTTTTTTCAGGTTATAAAAGGAAGACCCCACCCTGTGAGGAGGGGCAGTTCGTGGCTGGATTTGCCAAGTTGACTTCATGCCACTGCGTGATTTAAGTGATGACGCAGTTTAGTTGAAGGATGAAGTTTTTATCTAATGCCTAAAGTTTAAAAGGTCATTGCCAGCAGGTTCTTTACGATTCTGCTAGTTCGAGAAATCAGTGGAGAGTGAAGATCGAAGTTCGGGAGTTAAAGATCGAGGAGAATCACTTTCTACGGTGAAACGGGTTTCGACCTTTGTTTAATCCTTATTTGGAAGGATTTCGTTGACTATTCTCTTGTTAATCCCTGGGATTACCAGAAAGGATTGAGGATAGTGAGGAAGGAAAGGTCAGTGCCTTTAAGCCGTTTCGTTTTGTAAATTCTTCATGGGAAGTTCGACACCGGGGATCGAAGCCAAGCGACGTGAAAGAGAATTTAAATCGTCTTATAAAGACTCTCCTTTTAAATGGACTGTGAGCATATTGAACTTTTGGCAATACCACTTTAAAGAACTGTTTTTGCAATATCGCTTTAAGAACTGTTTGAGCTGCCGCACCGCAGTTGATTTCCGGTTACGTTAGTGTTTGTTTACTTTTGGGGGGTTTGTTTTCTGTGTTTAATAAACCTGTTGTTTGTTATATAAAACCCTTGCCGAACTCATATATTTATTGTTGCCTGAATACGTAACACATGTGGAGAGCATTCTGACAGGATGTGTCACAGCTGGTTTGGAGGGGCTACTGCACATGACCGAAAGAAGCTGCAGAAGGTTGTAAATCTAGTCAGCTCCATCTTGGGCACTAGCCTACAAAGTACCCAGGACATCTTTAGGGAGCGGTGTCTCAGAAAGGCAGCATCCATTATTAAGGACCTCCAACTCCCAGAGCATGCCCTTTTCTCACTCTTGCCATCAGGTAGGAGATACAGGAACCTGAAGGCACACACTCAGCGATTCAGAAACAGCTTCTTCCCCTCTGCCATCCGATTTCTAAATGGCCTTTGAAGCTTTGGACACTACCTCATTTTTTTAATATACAGTATTTCTGTTTTTGCACATTTTAATAATCTATTCAGTATGTGTAATTTACTTGTTTATTTATTATTATGTTTTATTTTTTTTTCTGTCTCTGCTAGATTATGTATTGCATTGAACTGCTGCTGTTAAGTTGACAAATTTCACGTCACATGCCGCTGATGATAAACCTGATTCTGATTCTGATTTTAAGAGCCCACTGGCGTAGAACTTTAGAACCCTTCTCTACTGTGCTTCATTCCATTTGGGGTCTAAAATTCCATTCAGCGAGAGTGGGATGCCTCAGTTTAACTGCTGTCATACCCAAATTCATAGTGATGCATTGTGCTCAGGGGAAGCAAGGCATTATTGATCATGTATTGGGACAATAAGCTCCCTAAGGCACCCATCTCTCTAATAAATAAGCTCACTGTAGTACCCCCCCCCCATCCCATAACCATGTGGCCAAGGGCTCCCCAGCCTTTTGTCTGTACCTACTCCTAAACTCGCTAATTCCTTAGAGGAGAATTCTCTAAGATCTGTTGTGTCCCATTACAGCATCCCCCACACATTCCTGAACATCTTCCCCTCTCTCCTGCCCGAGAAGAAGAAACTAGCCTGATGCCCCCCACCCCCCATGGCGGGTGTGGGAACTAGTAATTACTGGCCTGGCCCATACTGTTTTGGATACACAAGGGAGAGAAAGCAATCATTTTGAAGATTAAACCGAGGAGTCCACTCTACTCTCTCTCCCTCATTTCAATCATCCAACCAGATTGATCCCGCACCCCAATGGGATCATTGCCCTGTCTCAACATGACTCAAACCTTAACGGGATTAGGTTCCCAATTAGACTTTCAAGCTGCCTTTAAATTCTGTACTTTCATTAGCCGACAGGCTATCTATATATTCGTATCTTCAAGCTTCGTGGCCCTGCTCTGAGCTACCAATCGTGATTCGCTTAGAATCACCATCGTTTAATACTGATGTCTTACAATTGCTGCAAAAAGCCAGAAAGCAAAGCATCCCCTAGCTATCTTTTCTTTTGGGAAACCCCAGTGATTTAAGTATAGAAGCAATGTAATGTCCCATTTCAACTCCAGTGAAATCTAACTGGCCAGACCAATCTACTGGCATTCCATAACCCATCAGTAATTTAGTGAAACTTCCAAAGCCTGCGCTATTATCTCTCCAACCTGGGGTTCTGCATCTCTCATACTGAGGGTCCTCGCTTTTAAATAACCTCTCAAAGAAATTCATTTCTCCTCAAGCAGCCACACTACAGCTCGCAGCACCAAACGTAATGTTGAATCAGGTTCGCGGGTCTGGGAAGTGAGACAGGAAATGCAATGACTTTGAATAGATATATTAATCATTTATTTACAAACAATAAAAATTCAACCAAACATTCATGTTCCCCAGCTTACAGATACTACAAAACTAACTATTAAACAAACATATGTACCTTCAACAAACATACTTAGTTAAAAGTGCGCGCAGAGAGCATACTTTTCCAATGGTCTGGATTAAACAAAGGAAGATGAGAGAAAGTCCCTTCCACTTGCAATTGTCTATACCCATGATACTGGACACCAGGCATCTATCCAATGGGAAAAGCAGCTGCAGCTGCTAAACTAACCAATCACAACGGAAGCAACTTTTGACAATCAGAATAAGGCACACCCCCACAGGACAGCTATCTTAACACAACCTGAACCAGGTTCACTTCATTAGATTTTAAGTGAGAATATGAAACAATGATGTTAAAGTATTATTTATATTTATTTATATACTATGTGTGTTCAGGATTATAATTCTGGTAACCATTAAGATACTCTGCATCCAACTTTTCTGATTAGAAGAAGCATAATTAGTTCTATATTTCAACCTGTTATGAAGAACTGATGCAAAATTGAAACATAGCTAATTATTCACTATTGCGGTCAGATTTTTCGGATCAATAATATATATTAGACTCAGGTTTAGTATCACTGGCATATGTTGTGAAACTTGCTGTTTTGTGGTAACAGTACATTGCAATACATAATAAAAAGCTAAATTACAACAAAACATATATAAAAATGTAAATTAAATAAGTAGTGCAAAGAGAGAGGAAAAGATACTGAGGTAGTGTTCATGGGTTCACTGTCCATCCAGAACTCTGATGGTGAAGGGCAAGAAGCTGTTCCTGAAACTTTTGAGTGTGTGTCTTCAGGCTCCTGTAGCAGCTCCTTGATGGTAGCATTGAAAAGAGGGCAATCTCCTGGGTAATGGGGTCCTTAATGATGGCTGCTGCCTTTTGAGGCATTGACTTTTGAAGCTGTCCTGGATGCTGGAGAGGCTAGTGCCCATGATGGTGCCGGCTGAGTTTACGAATTTCTGAAGCTTTTTGCGGTCCTGTGCAGTGACCCCTCCTTTCTACGTGGTGATACAATCAGTTACAATGCTCTCATGCTCTCCATGGTACAGCTGTAGAAATCTGTGAATGCCTTTGGTGACATACCAATTCTCCTTAAACTCCTGATGAAATATGGCTGATGTCATGCTTTGTAATTACATCAGTAGGTTGGGCCCAGGGTAGACCCTCAGAAACACTGGTACTCAGGAATTTGAAATTGCTCACCCTTTCCACTTCTGACCCCTCAATGAGGACTGGTGTGTGGTCTAACTGACTTTGAGTGCAAGTTTGTTGCTGCAAAACCACTCAACCAGCTGATCTGTCTTGCTCCTGTACACATCCTCATCACCATCTGAAATTTTGCTAACAATAGTTGTGTCAGCGGCAAATTTATAGATGATGTTTGAGCTGTACCTGGCTGTTGAGAGAGCAGTGAACTAAGCATGCATCCTTGAGGTATGCCAGTATTGACTGTCAGCAAGGAGGAAGTATTATTTCCGATCTGCACAGACTGCGGTTTCCCAGTGAGGAAGTTGCAGAGGGAGGTACAGAGGCCCAGGTTTTGGAGCTTGTTGATTAGAACTGAGGATATGATTGTAATGAACACTAAATTGTAGTCAATAAACCACAGCCTGACATAGTTATTGTTAATGTCCAGGTGATCCAAGGCCAAGTGAGATTACATCTGCTGTAGACTTATTGTGGTGATAGGGAAACTGCAACAGGTTCATGTCCTTGCTTAGGCAGGAGTTGATTCCAGCTGTGACCAATGTCTCAAATTGCTTTATCAAAGTAAAAGTGAGTGCCACTGGCAATAGTTATTGAGGCAGCTGACACTGATCTCCTTGGAGACTCATAATGATTGTCACCCCTTTGAAACATTTGGGAACCTCTAGCTGCAGCAATGAGAAATTGAAGATGTCCCTGAGCACTCTGGTCAATTGGTTGGCACAGGTTTTTAGAGCCCCACTAGGTACACCGTCAGCCTGATGCCTTGTGAAGATTCACCTTCTTGAAAGATGTGATAAACCTGACATCCACGAGAGATCACAGTGACCAGATGCTGCAGGAATTCACACAGATGTAGCTTTATTCGCTCTTTCAAAGCATGCATTAAAGTTGTTGAGCTTATCTGGACATGAAGCATAATATCATGCAAACCCTGCCAGAGCTGATGTGCATCTGGTTCCTGTATCAATCATGAATTGAATAAGCTTTTTTCTTTGTATACCGGCCATGATAAAAGGTTTTCTCCAACAGCCCAGCTCCACAGAAAATTACTACTTGGATTTAGAAGTCAGAAATGCACCAATTCGGTAGGCAGGGTGAAATACGCGTTATACTAATGAACAGCAAAAGACTGGTGCTTTTCCCAGGAAATACAATTTTTTATTGTACTGTTTCAGTTGATGTTTGGGTCTTTATTTGCATCACGATTGCTCAGACAGAATCGCAGTTTACTTAGTGGCACACTGCACATACTGACTGGTATTAACAAGCAGCATCTTGGTATCCTTGCACAAGCATTGCTCAGATTTATGCATAATAAATTGAACAAGTTGTAGAGGAATATGCCCTGTTTGTGAAATCAATGAAATTGTAAGATGTCACAGTAGACATCACTACTCAATTGGCCTAATTGAAGAAAGGTGAATACTTTTAGGATCACATACTTATTGTAGTTTTGAAGATAATTTACTTTTAATTAATGTTGCCTGTAAAACTTTTTTATAGTTTATGTTCAATTTGTTTTTCTTTTGAATGCTGCTTATACGATGTTGTAATGTCTGTGGTGCTGTTGCAAGTTCATTGTTCCTATGCATACATATAGTGCTTTGAAAAAGTATTCACCCCCCAACCCTTTGCTCACATAAATACTACAACCAGGAATTTTGATCAATTTAACGGAGAATTTTTATTTATGAATCATTTGCTCTGTTTTTTCACAGTGGAGCCCCCAAAAATAGGGAAAGTTATAAAGCATGAAAAACTAAACATTCAAAAACTGAAATTTAAGCAGTTCAATAGTATTCATCTCCCTTTCCTCAGTACATTAACATAAATTATAGGCAAGTTTTACAGGCAACATTAATTAAAAGCAAATAATCTTCAGACTACAATAAGCATGTCCTTCTAAAAGTATTCATTTTTCTTCAGTTTGGCCAACTGAACGGTGATGTTTACTGTGGCATCATATAATTTCATAGATTTCACAAACAGGGAGTGTCCTCCTTTGATTTGTTCAATCTATTGTGCATAAAACCTGAACAATGCTCATTCAGGGATACCGAGTATTTAGCTGAGCCAATAGTCATTTTGGAGAAGTCTATATTAACTTTGCACAATGTCATTGAGCAAGATTTGCCTATTCCCCCCTTGTAAAATTGCTCAAGCTGTGCCATGTTATTTGAGGAACGGTGGTGGACAGCAATCTTGAGATCTTGCCAGAGATGATCAATCGGGTTAAGTTGAGGACTCTGACTGGGCTGCTTAAGGACATCAACTTATCTTCATTTGAAGCCACTCTATGGTTGCTCTGGCAGTGTGCTTTGGGTCATTTTGTCCTGCTGAAAGTCGAACTTGCTCCACACTTTAAACTTTCTGGCAAATAGCATGAATCTACCTCCACCACTTTACAGTAGGGATGGTGTTACCTGGCAGATGCACAGTATTAAATTTATACCACATGTACTGCTTAGTATTAAGGCCAAAATTTTCCACTTTAATCTCATCTGACCACAAGACCTCCTTCCACATCTTTACAGTATCTCCTAAGTGACACTTTACGAAGTTTTTATGGGCAAGGATATGCTTTTTTATCAGCAGTGGCATAAATCTATTACAATGCTTCAGTTAGGTAACACCATTCCTACTGTAAAGTGTGGTGGAGTTATCATCATGCTGTGGGGATGTTTTTCATCAGAAGGGACTGGAAATCTGATCAGTATTGAAGGAAAGATGATTGCTGCTAAATACAGAGAGATCCTGGAGAAAAACCTGTTAGCCTCTGCCAGGAAGCTTTAACTGGGGAGGAAATTCATCCTTCAGCAAGATAATGACCAATAGTACACTTGTTGGAGCAACTATGGAGTGGCTTCAAATGAAGAAAATTGATGTCCTTGAGTGGGCCAGTTAGAGTCCTGACCTTAACCTGATAGAACATCTCTGGTAAGTCCTCAGGATTGCTGTCCCTGCTGCTCCCAAACTAACCTGGCACAGGCTGTCCTGGCACAAGGAGGAATGGGTGAATCATTTTCCATCATATTGTGCAAAGTTAATAGAAACTTATCCAAAAATACTACTGGCTGTAATAGCTGTAAAAGGTGATTCAACTAAGTACTGAGCAAAGGGAAATGAATACTTTTGAAATGCTGACATATCATTTTTTGAATTTTTAGTTCTTCATGCTTTATAATTTTCTGGGGGTTTTTTTGTTGAGCTCTACTGTGAAAAAAGGAGCATGTGATTCATAAATAAATTGATCAAAATCCCTGGTTGTTATACTAATTTATGTGAACAAAGGGTTGGGAGCTGAATATTTTTTCAAGGCACTGTATACTTGTGTAGATGACAGACTTGAGTTGACTTAATCATGAACTATCTTTCACTATCTGAATGTGATTTCAAACACAGATATAGCCTAGCTTTATAACGTTTCACTCCCTTGCTTCTCAAAACACTATCTACTTGTGCATTATACAACAAATCTGCTTGTATTGCCCTTTGAAGAAGAATTCCAAAGGCTTGTGACTCTATGAGAGGAAAAAAAACCTCACCTCACCCCCATCTTAATTGGTAATTCAAGTTTCTCCTATGATCCATCTCCATCTATCCTGTCAATACCTCCTCAGGATCTTGAATATTTCAATGAAGTTACTTCACCGTTGCCACCACAAAGCAATATATCAAGTAAATCTGTGATAATAAATATGATTCTGATCCTTCTAAATTCCTTTCAGATAATAAGCTGAAATTAATGCTTTGAAGTAAGAAATTGTCCACAATGAAAATTCCCACTACTAGATTTTCCCAGTCCCAAATCTTCACTGTAACAATTATCAATCAGAAATGAATGAACAGCAAATATCTCCTTCCAACCTAATGCTCATTCTAGTTAGCCCCTCTTCACCCTCCTCTATCTATTACTTCAGGGCAGTGCACAACACTAAACATTTTAAGCCACTTTTTATAATGCTGCTTACATTGTAAATGAATACTGCTATTTATGCACATTTTATTCCATATTGATACTTTAACCTCTAAGTTTATTTTTATTAATTCCTCTTTCTTTTTAATTGTTGAATATTGTTGCTGTTTGTTGCATTTTGCGCCAAAAACCTCATCAAATCCGGTAAGGGTTAAATAGGTGGTTTGCTGGGTGGAAGGGCCTTTGCCACACTGAATTTCTAAATAAAATAAATAAATAATAGATTCCCCATACACGTAAACATATATGGTGAATAAAGTTGATCCTTGATCCTAAGAGATAGCTCAGCCTGAAATATTTGAACTTAATTTCAAAATTTTTGCTATTTCTGAAGCATGCACCAGGTGGAGCACTGTGTAGATATAATGGAATAGAGATGGAGAGCAAATTGTGTTTTTAAAAAAGAAGAAAGGCAATAATAGTAAATTACTGTAAAGTCAAAATTTATATTGGGAGTCCTTGTGAACTGCAACTAAATTGCTAACTGCATTGGGTATTGCAAAAATTTTCTTACTGAGATAGATCATTGATAGATTTAATTTTCGAGCAGCACATTCCATTAATCCCACCTACATTGCTATGAAAATATTGAGTTGAATCTGAATTGGAATCTTGTGGGATGTAATTTACCACTTGCTTGTTGTTATGCACCGTGAATCACTGGATCTACAAGCAGTATATCTTTCACCAATACAATATTTTTAATACAATAGGATTTAAGAAAGCAAATGGAACAATCGAGAAACTATTGTCAATTGGATTGGGTGCATTGGAGTCAAAAATGGTGCCGTTTAAAGTTGGAAGGAGATTGGATTGGATGAAGGCAAAACAAGAGACACATCATTCATCAAATTCCCGCCAGAAGCAAAGTGATCACACAGGTAAAGTTGTTGAACTGGACCAAAGAGTTTGATTTTATTAATGATTATAAAACCATTAATAATAGCAGCAATATGTATTTATATGGCATCCTTAACATATAAGAGTGTGATCAAACAAAGTTTGACCATGAATTCCATGGTGTTATTAAGACTGATAATCGAAGTTTAGCTAATTAGCTTTGATCCTGACTTCTGGTGTTGTCACTGTGGAATCTGTGCACTCATCCTGTGAAAATCTGGATTTTCAAGAGATACTCTGGTGCACTCCCATACCACAAAGATGCTAGTTGGTAGGTTAATTGGTTACTGTGAGTTCCTGTTAGTGGATATTGGGTAATATCAAGGTGGAGTTGACGAACATGTGAGAAAGAATAGATTACAAGGAAATGTGGGAGAATGGGATTAATGTGAGAGCCATAATTGACTCTGTGGGCTGAATAGTTTCATGGCAAGAAAGAGAGAATCCTTGATTAAGTCCAGAACAGATGAAAGTCCATTACCCAAAAACTCACCAGGTTGTACATGTACACTGATGACTCCTTGGTCAATTCCACAACATCTCAAGTTGCTTTCCATTGTTACAATGTTCTCCAGCTAAATACAATTAAATGCTGGGGTTTAATTCATTTTTGTTCAGGGGAAAGTTATCCTAGATAATGATAAAAGGTATATTATTGAGCAGATCACCGGTTTACTTCTTGGTTTGTGCTGACATTGATTATGTTAATAGTAGGATGTAATTTCCAACCCCTGTTTAAATTCAGTTATGATAAATGGATCGGCATTCTTATTTCTGATCACGTATAGTTGGGCATACATGAACACTGGGCTCTCACCGTTAGTGATTAGTGATTCTCATTGAATCCTGAATATTGAAAGGCCTAGACAGAATGGACATGGAGAGCATGTTTCCAATAGTGGCAGTGTCTAGAACCATTGGGGACAGTCTCAGACTAGAAGGACATTTGGAACCACAGAACATTACAGCACAGAAACAGGCCTTTTGACCCTTCTTGGCTGTACCGAACCATTTTTCTGCCTAGTCCCACTGACCTGCACCCGGACCATATCCCTCCATACACCTCTCATCCATGTACCTGTCCAAGTTTTTCATAAATGTTAAATGTGAACCCGCATCTACCACTTCATCTAGCAGCTCATTCCACATTCCCACCACTCTCTGTGTGAAGAAGCACCCCCCCCCCCATGTTCCCTTTAAACCTCTCCCTTCACCCTTAACCCATGTCCTCTGGTTTTTTTCTCCCCTAGCCTCAGTGGAAAAAGCCTGCTTGCATTCACTCTATCTATACCCATCGTAATTTTATATACCTCTATCAAATCACCCCTCATTCTTCTATGCTCCAGGGAATAAAGTCCTAACCTATTCAACCTCTCTCTGTAACTCAGTTTCCCAAGTCCCAACAACATCCTTGTAAACCTTCTCTGCACTCTTTCAACCTTATTATTATTCTTCCTGTAACTTGGTGACCAAAACTGCACACAATACTCCAAATTTGGCCTCACCAATGCCTTATTCAACCTCACCATAACATTACAACTCTTATACTCAATACTTTGATTTATAAAGGCCAAAGTACCAAAAGCTCTCTTCACAACCCTCTCTACCTGTGATGCCACTTTTAGGGAATTTTGTATCTGTATCCCCAGATCCCTCTGTTCTACTGCACTCCTCAGTGTCCTACCATTTACCTTGCATGTTCTACCTTGGTTTGTCCTTCCAAAGTGCAATACCTCACACCTGTCTGTATTAAAGTCCATCTGCTATTTTTCAGCCCATTTTTTCAGCTGGTCCAAATCCCCATGTAAGCTTTGAAAACCTTCCTCACTGTCCACTACACCTCCAATCTTTGTATCATCAGCAAATTTGCTGATCCAATTTACCACATTATCATCCAGATCATTAATATAGATAACAAATAACAATGGACCCAGCACTGATCCCTGAGGCACACCACTAGTCACAGGCCTCCACTCAGAGAAGCAATCCTCCACTACCACTCTCTGGCTTCTCCCATTGAGCCAATGTCTAATGCAATTTACTACCTCACCACGTATACCTAGCGACTGAATCTTCCTAACTAACCTCCCATGCAGGACCTTGTCAAAGGCCTTACTGAAGTCCATGTAGACAACATCTACTGCCTTCCCTTCATCCACTTTCCTGGTAACCTCCTCAAAAAACTCTAATAGGTTTGTTAAACATGATTTACCACGCACAAATCCACATTGACTCTCTCTAGTAAGTCCCTGTCTATCCAAATACTTATAGATCCTATCTCTTAGGACTCCTTCCAATAATATACCTACCACTGATGACAAATTTATTGGTCTATAATTTCCCGGATTGCTTTTAGAGCCTTTTTTAAACAACAGAACAACATGAGCTATATTCCAATCCTCCGGCACCTCACCCATAGATACCGACATTTTAAATATCTTTGCTAGGGCCCCTGCAATTTCAACACTAGTCTCCTTCCAGGTCCGAGGGAATACCCTGTCAGATCCTGGGGATTTATCTAATCTGATTTGCCTCAAGAAAGCAAGCCCCTCCTTCTCTTCAATCTGTATAGGTTCCATGACCTCACTACTTGTTTGCCTTATTTCCATTGACTCCATGCCAGTTTCCTCAGTAAATACAGATGCAAAAAACCCATTTAAGATCTCCCCCATTTCTTTTGGTTCCATACATACCTGACCACTCTGATCTTCAATAGGACCAATTTTATCCCTTCCTATCCTTTTGCTCTTAATATACCTGTAGAAGCTCTTTGAATTATCATTCACCTTGACTGCCAAAGCAACCTCATGTCTTATCTTAGCTCTCCTGATTTCTTTCTTAAGTATTCTTTTGCACTTTTTATACTCCTCAAGCACCTTATTTGCTCTCTGTTTCTCTCTTCTTCTTTATCAGACTTCCAATATCCCTTGAAAACCAAGGTTCCTTATTCTTATTCACTTTGTAACTAGTAACGCTGTCACTGAATCAGTCTACACCCCGAGTAACGCTGTCACTGAATCAGTCTACACCCCGAGTAACCCTGTCACTGAATCAGTCTACACCCCGAGTAACCCTGTCACTGAATCAGAACACAGCCCTAGTAACAGTGTCACTGAATCAGAACACTCCCCTAGTAACCGTGTCACTGAATCAGAACACAGCCCTAGTAACCGTGTCACAGATTCAGAACACACAAACAGTGCACTCTCAAAATTTCTGCTTTGGAGGCTTCCCACTAACCAATCACATCCTTGCCAGAGAACAACCTGTCCCAATCCACGCTTTTTAGATCCTTTCACATTTCTTCAAATTTGGCCTTTTTCCAGTTTAGAACCTCAACCCAAGTACCAGATCTATCTTTATCCATGATCAAGTTGAAACTAATGGCGTTATGATCACTGGAACCAAAGTGTTCCCCTACACATACTTCCGTCACCTGTCCTAATTCGTTTCCTAATAGGAGATCTAATATTGCATCCTCACTAGTTGGTACCTCTATATATTGATTTAGAAAACTTTCCTGAACGTTTTTAACAAACTCTAACCCATCTAGACCTTTAACAGTATGGGAGTCCCAATCAATGTGTGGAAAATTAAAATCCCCTACTATCACAACTTTATGTTTCCTGCAGTTGTCTGTTATCTCTCTGCAGATTTGCTCCTCCAATTCTCACTGACTGTTGGGTGGTCTATAATATAACCCATTAATGTGGTCATACCTTGCCTGTTTCTCAGCTCCACTCATATGGCCTCGTCGACAAGCCCTCTAATCTGTCCTGCCTAAGCACTGCTGTAACATTTTCCCTAACTAGCAATGCCACACCCCCCCCCCCCCCCCACCATTCCTCTGCCTCTATCAAGTCTGAAACATCGGAACCCTGGAACATTAAGCTGCCATTCCTGCCCCTCCTGTAGCCAAGTTTCACTAATGGCTATAATGTCGTAATTCCATGTGTCAATCCACGCCCTCAGCTCGTCAGCCTTCCCCACAATACTCCTTGCATTGAAATAGACATACCTCAGAAGATTATTACCACCACACACAACCCTTTTATTTGTGACTCTCATGAACTTTTAACAATTTATTTTCACTCCCGCTCCACTATCTGCTCTGGCACACTGGTTCCCATCCCCCTGCAAATCTAGTTTAAACCCTCCCCAATAGCACTAACAAACCTCCCTGCAAGGATATTGGTCCCCCTGTAGTTCAGGTGTAACCAGTCTCTCTTGTACAGCTCCCACCTACCCCAGAAGAGGTCCCAATGATACTGAAATCTGAAACCCTGCCCCCTACACCAGTTCCTCAGCCACATGTTCATCCTCCAGAGCATCCTATTCTTACCCTCACTGGCACGTGACATAGGTGGCAATCCTGAGATCACCACCCTCGAGGTCCTGCTCTTTAACTTCCTACCAAGCTCCCTATACTCACTCTTCAGGACCCCCTCACTCTTTCTTCCTACGTCAGTGGTACCGATGTGTTCCATGACATCTGGCTGTTCACCCTCCCACTTCAGAATGCTCTGCACGCGATCAGAGACATCCCCGACCCTGGCACACGGGAGGCAACAAACCATCCGGGAGTCTCTGTCATGACCACAGAACAAAAATTTCTTAATTTTTTAAGCCAGAAGGTGGTAAACCTTTGGTATCATTAGAATTTATTGCCACAAGTCATTGGTTATATTTAAAGCAGAGGTTGAAAGGTTCTTGAATCAATTATCTTTAAAACATTTGAACAGTACTTACAATGGCAGCATTTTTTAAAACTTATGTGAATGGAACCAGGATCACTAAGAAACATTAGCTACTGAGTGGTGAGAATGTGGAACTCTTTCCTGTAGAGTAATAGAAGCAAATATGGAGTGAGATATATTGAAATGCAAATCACTGTGATATATACCATCCATGTACTTCTCACATATTGTCCGTATAGAATTATGTAAGCAAGCAAGAATACTTAATCAAACAATATATTTAAAATATTACTGAAATATTATATACACTGCTCTCCTCCTTTCTGAGAAATAAACTCCAACTCAGTAACTCAATATACAATATACTCCATCGCAATTCAAATATATATATAGTATACTACAAAGTACAAAGTAAATTTTATTATGGAAGTACACATACGTCACTGTATACAACCCTGAAAATCTGAAAATTCATTTCACAAACAATAGAACGTCCGCAGATGCTGGGAATCCAAGCAACACACACAAAATGCTGGAGGAACTCAGCAGGCCAGGCAACATCTATGGAACAAAAGTACAATCTCCGTCGGATCTCACTGATATACAAGAGGCCACACCTAGAGCACCGTCAGTGGTGGAGGCCAAGTCCACGGGTGTGCTTAAGGTGGAAGTTGATAGTTTCCTGATCGGTCAGGGCATCAAAGGATATACGGCAAGAAGGCAAGTGTATGGGGTTGAGTGGGATCCCGGATCATCATGAGTGGAGCACACTCGATGGGCTGAATAGCCTAATTCTGCTCCTCTGTCTGATGGTCTAATTACAAAGAAGATGTGATAGCAGCTATACAGTACTTTATTCGGAGGTTGAGGAGATTTGATGTCACTACTCTAGCAAATTTCTACAGATGTACTGTGTAGAGCATTTTAACTAGTTGCATCACCGTCTGGTTGGAGGGGCCCCTGCACAAGATGGGAAAAAGCTCAGCCAGCTCTGTCAGAGGCACTCCCCAGCACTGAGGACGGTTTCAAAAGGTGATGCCTCAAAAAGGCAGCATCCATCATGAAGGACCCTCATCACCCAGAACATGCCCTCTTCTCATTGCTAACATCCAGGAGGATTTATAGGAGTGTAAAGACACACATTCAGGAACTGCTTCTTTGCCTCCACAATTAGATTGTAATTTATAGTATTTATGTATTGCACTGCACTACTGTGACAAAACTACTAGTTTTACGAGGATACGCCAGTGATACTAGAACTGATTCCGAATGGCTTGATTGTGGTTGTAATGATGAAGCGGGATTAGTAATTACCGTTAAAATGTTTGGAAAGTACAACAAATTATCCTAATGTGTCAACCTGAAATATTAGCGTTGTTTCCCTGCCCTATTGAATATGTCCAGAACCTATATAAGATTTCCAGCAACTGCGGGTTTTTAACCAATTACCCTAAATTGAGGTATTAACTTTATGTACCCAAGAGTAAATATTGGGTATTATACAATTACACCTTAAGTTCTATTATTTTAAGTGGAATTTTTTTGTCGTTTCCCAGGAAGTTGAAATGAATAATCTACAGTAACTTGTTTTTTTCCTCGAAACCCTAACCCTTCTAAAATAGTTATGATTTATTGCATTCGATGTAAAATCAAATCATCAAACGTGTTCGTTCCTTCGTAGCATGCATATTGTACACTACTGTGAGAAACCAGTGCACCGACCATCTGGAATTTTGCATTGTGATATATCCCGTGTAAAAGGCTTGGGGTCCCTTTGTCCCGGTGTCCGGGGGAATTCGCCCCGCAACTCTCCCGCAGGCGGACTGCCGCCCCTCACGTGCCTCGCCCGCTGGAATGTTCACGGGGTGGGTGGGTCGTCCGGCAGTCTCACCGCGCCGTTCTGTTGGCTGACGAGTCCAGTGCATTGTGACGTGTAGTGCCAGACGACTCTCCCCCCGCCGTGCTGCACGATTCACGGATCCGCGCGTTCGGGACGGACACGAGCCGGAGGAGGCAGCGAGGCCGACAGAGGGAGGGAGCCGCCGCCGCCGCACTGCTGGTGAATGACGGGGGCGGGGGGAGCCAGGCCCGGCCCGGCGGCGCTCAGCGCCCGCCTGTCAGCCCTCAGGCCTTTGATCGGGGAGGGGGAGGGGGAGGGGTGAGGAGCGGCGCAGCGGACAGCCGGTGGTTCGATGCGCCCTGCTGGGGGGGGAGGCGTCGGGAGGTAAGGGTCTCGGTTGGCGGCCGGCCGACTGGTGGAGGTGTGGTTGTCCTCCCCCCCCCACCGTGTCCCGGGCCGTGTCGGGATTAAAACTGCCTGGGATTTGCGTGGCGGTGGGCTGGGGTCGCCGGGCTGGGCGCTAGGGGTCAGTGTGTGGCGTCGCATCCTGTCCGCACGTCTTTCTCAGTCGGTCCCCGCCACATGGGGGTGGGGATGAGGGGGGAGTGGGAGAGGAGGGCGGTGGAATACGCGGCCTTCCAGGCAGCGTTCCCCTCCCCGATAAATAAAAAGTTTGTCAGCCGCCGGCGCCCCTCTCCAGTCTATTGTGTAACCGCACCCCGCCAAGGATAACGTGCGTCCTTTTAATGATCCTGTTTAAAAAGCCGACACGAAAATAATCGTTACAGTAATCTGGGTTCTGTGGTTCTATTGAAGACATCAAGGAGGAGATCGTCCCCACTTGCTACTGCGGTTTTAGATACTGAATTTCAACCATTGATTCTACTTTTCTCCCCACCCGCCCCCAATTGGTTAAACTAAAATTCTTGATGTCACTTGTTTGAGATTGTTTCATTTAATTCTTCAGATTGGGTTGGTCCTTCACTGTTTTTCTACCATTTGCTGTAAGTGTGAAATCAGTAGCATAATTGCATAGAGTTGATGAATGATTTGTCCTCCCATGCCTATAACAGGTGATTGATCTTTGATTTGTGGGGGAAAAATTAATTTTCTGTTTACAAGCAGGAAAATCTCTTGGAGATGCAGAATAAGAAAACATCACATCGTTTATTCAATTGAATGTAGCCAGTATATTTTTTCTGGAGTATCCAAATTTGACATATATCAGTCCTGATGAAGGGTCTCGGCCCGAAACGTCGACAGTGCTTCTCCCTATAGATGCTGCCTTGGTGTTCCACCAGCATTTTGTGTGCTTTGTTTGAATTTCCAGTATCTGCAGATTTCCTCATGTTTGACATATATCAAATCCTTTTTAAAAAAAAGTACAAAATGGATCAGCAACAGTCCACATGCTGTCCCATTTCCTCAACAATTTTCAGTTCCCTGGCCTTGACTGTCTGATTTTCACCATGAATGTCCAGTGCCCGCACACTTTTATCCCCCATCAAGAAGGCTTTAAAGCTTCCCACTTCTTTCTCAACAATGCTTCTGTTTCATTGGCTACATAGAACAGTCCATGTTTCAAGCTTTCCCTTATAATGCTCCCCATCTCTTCCTGTGCTACATTGACACTGGTGCTGCTTTGTGCTCCCATGCTGAGCTCGTCAATTTCAACTCATTATTTATTACATTCTGCTTGTTTTTGATTGTCAATCCCTAACCTATTAACAACTGATTCCAAATATTTGACTTGCTTTGAAAGCATTTGACGTAGAGGCAGAATTGGGCCATACAGCACATTGAGACTACGCCATCCTGTTATAGTTGATTTATTATTCTCCTCAACCCTATTCTCTTACCTTCTCCCTGTAACCTTTGATACCTTTATAAATCAGGAACCCATCAACTTCTGCTTTAAATATATCTAATGACTTGGCTTCCACAGCTGTCTGTGGCATTGAATTCCATAAATTCACCTCCCTCTGTCTAAAGAAATTCCTCCTGATCTTTTCTAAAGTGATGTTCTTGGATGCTGAGGCTGTACTGTGTAGTCTTTTGACTCCCCCCACCATAGGAAACATCCTTTCCACATCCATTCTTTTATGATATGGACCAATACCATTAAGCAAGGGATCTGTGCATCCCAGGTTTGGCACCTCTCTAGGCCTTTCAATATTTGATATTTTTCACTAAGATCCCCCCTTCATTCTTCTAAACACCAGCGAGTACAAGCTAGAACCATTAACTACTCCTCAAGAATTAATCCTTCATTCCTGAGATCTTTCTTGTGAACTTCTCTGAGAAATGGGGCCCAAAACTGCTCACTGTGTTTCAAAAATGGACAAACCAAAGCCTTACAAAGTCACAGGAATACAAAATCCTTTTGCTATGAGAGCAAAAACTGTCCAAAGTTGGAAATCTGAAATAAATCAAAACTGCTGGAAATACTCAGCAGGGCAAGCAGCATTTATGGAGAAGGCTATTCCAGGTCGATCATCTTCCATCACTTGAGTATCAACTGCTCAATTATACTGCCTTCCTGGTATTTAGTTCTGTTAACTTTGACAGATAACCTCGACAGCTATTTCGTGCTGGGAACTTGAGACAAATTTCTTTTGGGCTATTATTTTATTACAAGGAAAAAACTTAGTATTTTCCAATATTCTGTTTGCTATTGTAAAGATCTGCTCCATAAAAGCAGGCAAGATTATATTCAGGGATCATGTGATCACTTTCAATTCTGGCTCTCCAATCAAAGTTTAATAAGTCAATGGGGCCTGAGCATCTGCATTACTATTTTATCAATTTTGGTGTGTGCACTTGGAAATTCGCTATATAAAACCAGAGCCTTCTCTATCAGAATGCCCCCCATTTCATTTGATACCGCTTACTCTATTTTGGGCATTAAGCGAAAGGGTTCAATATTTTAGCCCAGTGGAAAATATGGCTTTGTACATTTTGCAGTTTTAAAATTTGTAACTATTTAGGAATGTAGTTAGAAGGTTCAAATAATTATAAATTTTACTACAAAAGGTACAAGACTAACTAAACTCCTTGTATATGCTTTTGTATTCTTTCTTTCTAGGGAGAAGACTTAATTCTGTGTAGTTTCACGTTTCTGCCAAAATACACGTGGTATTAGAGTGTGCTGGAGTTCTGGTAAGTGAGGCTCTACTGGCAATAAGTTTTAATGTGGTGGCACTGACTTTAGCAGATCATTAATAATGGCCTGTAATTATTTTTACTATTTTAATTATGCCACATTTGAATTGAATGCAATTGATTTGAAACTGGACCCAATCACCCCTTGCTTTACACATGTAAATAACATTTTAAATGTCTTTGTATATTCTGAAGCACTTGTGCTCATTTCCTACTGAAGTACTACCAAATGGAAAATTGGATAGAGCATGTCTTGTCATGGTTCATCTTAACTTAGATGTCATTTTCCTGTGTTATTTTGTAAGAGATGAAGTCAACAATGTTCCGATTAATTACTTGCCATTGAAAACTTGTGATTTATCATCTTCGTTTTTTTTTTCAAATAAGAATAATTTTCTGCTGAAAGTTATGAATCATGTGATTTAATGAATTGCTGCTGGGCCATCATTTTTATATTTCATAAATTTCATGCCAGTCATTTAATGTATTAAAAGTCTCACTGCTACTGTGCTGCTGATCACAGATGGAAGTAGCTGTGAACTAATAACTTAGATCCTGCTCAATGTCTCCTCTCGGTACCCTTTACTTTTTCCCTCATCTGTAGGATAGCCAATCTTAAGTAGTAATGACTTGTTTCTAGTTAGTTAACTCAGAAATGAATAGGCAGCTCGAAATTATATGCATATTAGATATTACTTTAAATTTTGGCGATTTCAAAAAATGATCATCTTAGCTATTCAGTGAATGTCAGCCACCACACGCAAAAGAACAGGGCTGTTCTAGATGTGGTATAAAGCTAAAATACAGACACGCTGTGTATGTCTCCAGTAGTTTACAGACATTTGGTCTGATTGACTTCAGGGCAGAGCAATATTTTCAGTACCTGAAGTTGACCTCCGTGCAATAAACAGGCACAGATGTTGGGGACATACTGACATACACTGGAGCTAGCCATTAATAATGGCATGTATCTTGAGAGGAATAGGAGTATGGTATAAATCCTGAATGTTTTTCCTTTTGAGTTATTTAGCTTTCTGCTTTGTGTATGTTGCATTTCCACACTTTCTTGGTGTGCTTTCAGTTAAGGAAATGGTGGAGACACTAGATGTTGAATAATTTAATTGGTTTATTCCTCATGCAGTATGTAATGATTTGTTTACATAAACCCTTAGAAATTCATTTGGTTCAGATCCCACCTGTTAAATTGTTATTTGTTAAATTGTGTGATCAAAATTTGAGCTAATGATGATAATGTACAGTTTTCACCTTGTTTGTATTAAACATATGAAATATGGAGGAAATGTAATGGGCTCTAATTGCATGAGTAAACTTCTAATATTGCTAACAGATCCCTGATAAATGGTGCATTAGAATAAATTATATAATTCAATGTAATACCAATTTTAATCATACTTTAAAGGTGATGCTTTTTTAATCTAAACTATAATTAAGTGTGAAAGATGCTTATTCTAATAGCTGCACTATTCAGTACTCCATTTACTAGCAGTTTAAAATAAACTCCAAACTTTAAATGATTATCGGGGTGATATTGTGATGTTAGTGAGACCTGTTGTTGTATTGAATTTTTGCAAACTTATGCTGCTGTTAGCTTGTTTTTTTTAGCTCTGCCTTTGTAAAAGTGTCTTCATTTCTCCTCTACACAGTTAATCAGTTTTTATCTTTTTCTTTTGATGTTTTTGAGCATTTTTGGTCATGGAGTATTTTGCCTTACGTTGGGTATCTTCTCAAATGCTAAATGTACTCATTCCAGAGATTCTGTTCTTTCATGTTAGCCCTACCTTGTAGTTCTAGCATGTAGACAAATATTCTCTTTCGTATGTATACTCCTTTGCACCACTTTCTTAGTCTAAGCCCACCATCATTCTGATTTGATCAAAATAAATACTGACTGTTAAAAATTTTACATTTTAGTCATATTTGGTAGCAGAATGCAGCCAAGCTAAGTGGGCAGTTTATGCCTATGCATGACAAAGTGTTAAATATCTTTGTTCAGTTTGAAAATTCACTTTGTAGGATAGCATGTGCTGTGGAAAGAACAAAGTACAACAAGAACCAGTTAGTGTCACTTGCTTTAAAAGAAACTCTGGTAATACAGTCACTCTCACACTCATGGGGAGCAAAATAACAGTGCAGCCGAATCCAACCCATAAAACAACCTAAATGATTTACTGGTTTTGATTGTTGTGAGAGGGGAAAAATCTTGTCCACATTGGCCTGACAGGCTGGTTGTTTTCTCTGTCTGAGGAAAGCGAGGCTTGGTTTAAGCTGTGTGTTGAAAATACACTATCTCTGATATTACGGCTCTTTTATCAGTACAACATTGAAGCATCAATCTAAGTTACCTGTTTTGGTTTTGGAAAAGGGTTTGAACTCCACCTAATTTTGCCACCTTAAAAGATTAAACCTTCCTTGTAATCATTATTTTATTATCAAAATACTAATATTATTTTTTGAGAACAATAAAAGGATTAGTCCACATTATTCTTGCCTGCAGTTAGTTACCATTTTGCATAATTCTATTATGTTTTATGCCTAAAGTTTCATTTATGTTTCTTATCTAGTAGTGAATCCCATGAGTGTAGTTTTCAGTATATTTCATATACTTCATTGCAGTTCAGTTCTCAACTTGTCTTTCTGCTGTGTTGTTTGACTTTGTTCTGGCGTCCTTCAATTGGTAAGGAGGTTACTTTTGCAATCAGACTAGAATACTGAAGTATAAGACCAACTTTAATTGTGGAATAATAATGTAATGCATAAATATGAGAGTTTTTGCAGATAATGGAAATCCAGGGAAATGTTGGAGGAAATCAGCAGGTCAGGCAGCATCTGTGGAAATGAATAAACAGTTGACAGCGTAATGCTCCTTTCATGAAATAGCATTTCACTAATCTTGCAGTTAGCCAATTCATTAATTGGCAGTTCACTAAATGCATTAACGAAGTTATAAAATGGCCAGTGTAAAATTCTGATGAGGGAGCAACTTTTTCAAGTTTATTATAATCTGACTACATGTATACAACAGATCAAAGGGTAGAGGCCGGACTAAGAGTGGTCCACCGGTCCTCCAGGTTTGGGGGTTCAGTTCGGGGCTAACGGCCCTGACTGATCCAAAAAAAAATCTTAATGGAAATAGCAACAAAGAATCCTATATCTGCAAACAGAGATAGAGGACTATCATTGCTGCCCTAAATGCCAGTGGCGTTGCAGGCATTGATTGTCATTTGTACAACCAAACGAAACATTGTTCCTCCAGATTCACGGTGCACCCACATACATATATCACACACAGCACATAAATGTTACTATAAATAAATTAATAAAATATAATTCAAAATGCATGTGAAGTGTGCAGTACGGGTAAACACTAAACAACTCACTGTCCTAGTAACAAGACCTCAGTGAGGAAGAAGCTGTTAATCAGTCTGACAGTCCAAGTCCTGATGCTTCTGTACTTCCTTTCTGATAGTAATGGGTGAAAAAGATTGTGAGTTGGGTGGTAGGGGTCCTCTCTAATGCTTCTGGCCCTTCATATACAATGCTTCTGGTAAATGTCATAAATGGTGGGGGGGGGGGGGAGGGAGGAGAGTAGATCCCGACGATCTTAGTGATTATTTTGGTTTCTAATTTTTTTTACTTTCATCTTTGTGGTCCTGCAGTTCAGTGACTTGCAGCTTCCATATCACACAATGATGCAGCCAGACAAGACATTCTCACTCCTTTGGCAAGATGTTAGAATGAGGGCAGGGAACCTTGCACTGCCATCATCTTCCCTATCTTTCTTTGTTTTCTATTTTCTTGATGGCCACAGTATTCTGAAAGCAAGTACGTTTAATTATGGCATTGAATTCTGCCTCACTCTTCACCTGATCCCTACTGCTGTACTTATTAATTGTCCTTTTTCTTTAATTACTTTATTTTCATTAATAGCAAGTACTTGTATATTGGATTTGTTAAATACTTAATTTCTTAGGTATTCAAACCAAAATAATCGCCACATGGTAAAATTGATGACGTGCACTCTTTTAAAGTTTTTTTTTCCTTTTGCTTAATAAATCTTTTTGAACTCTTGCATAAATGGATTTTCAAAGTTACAATTCTAGTTTTTTCCTGAGGCAGTCCAGTTTTGAGTGACTTTTCCAGCTCTTGAGTACAATTGTGAGAGTAAGTGAAAGGTTTCAGCCAATTTGAATTGGTTTACACATTCCTATCTGTGTTTCTTCTATATATGGGTTCTTCTCCATTTAACACCACCTCTTTCCAGTAATAACATTAGCTGTTTTCCAAGAACTTCTCAGATTCCATTTAAAGTTTGTGTACAGTGTCACCAAAACATAATTTTCACAGCACAGAGATGACAACTTATTGAGCATTGCTTTAATGTAAGCAACAAGATTGTGTTACAGATGAAAATTTTAAATGTGAGTTATGATATGCTGTCTAAAATATGTAATCCACGATACTGTGCGGTTAAGCGTTTTAGTGTATAGGCTGGGTGTGATAAGTTGCAGCTGCCATTTAAAGATCTTGCTTTTAACAAAGATTTGTCGTCTTTATTTGCAGAGGAATGTTATTTATATACATAAATAAAAATTTAAATTATTAATCTGCTAATGGTAAATGGTGATCTGTTGTGTCATATAATTTCTGTCACTTTATAACTCTGATTGTATATAGCACTCCCAAATTCACCTAAGTATTTGAGATATTCTTCCTCTTTCAACCTTCAAGCCAAAAACTGCCCAAAACTTAATGTTTGTAAATGTGATGCTGTCAGATCGGCTATCCTCGCTGTTTCCTGTCCATTTTTGCCCATGCCCTTCCCTTAGCTCATTCATTCAAATGTGCATCTTTCTTAGGTTTACATTCTCCCATTTTCTTTGTGCCTTCTCATGTCAGCTTTTTCTCCCTTGATCTTGTTTGTTCCTAACTTTTTCCTGTACTTTATGCTTGCAAATACTTTTTCAAGCAGCTTCACCACATTGCCTCTTTTTTTAAATCTCCCCATATGTTCCTGCTGCTTCTCTGAATTGTGTCTAAATAGTTTTACAAATGACACAGTTCTTTGCTACAATAATCCTCTGTAGTCTGTCTGAATCCCTGGAAGTTGCTGGCCACATCATTCTTTCTCAGTGAGTTTTGTCTATAATATAACTGTCGGATTACCCTTTTGTTCCCCTTTTGTCTCATTTATTGCCTCAAGATCCCGACAAGCTATTTCTTGCTCTTTCATCTACAATTCTTCATTTTCACATTTTGGATGTATTTGGAGACTGGAGGAAAAGTGAAGGGAAGTCAGCATTAATGTATATGATCAAGTCACTGAACTCCACTTTTCCTCTGCTAAATATATTTTTAAACTGCTAAACTGCTGTAATATTGTTTTATTTTTCTGTTTAACACTGAAACTATTGTCTGTAGCCCTTGACACCTACTCCAATATCTCTTCCAAGTAATTGTCTCAGGTGAACGAAACTGTTACACACATGTCATTTGTTTAATCTCTGCTGAATTCCAAACTTCCACAGACCAAACTTTTAGTAAAGTTGAAAGTGTAGACAAATAGCTTATAAGCAACAGAACAAGGAAAGATGTGATTACATATTCAAAAATAACTCAGCAATCAAATGCAGACATACAATGATTAATAAATGGAGTTGATACTGTTAGAGAAATGGCAGCAGTGGGGGTGGTAGATCATATGCAAGACCCAGCACATTTGTGACTGTTTCAAGCAGTTTGTTTATTTGAGGGGAGCATGAATACCTAACAAAGCAGAATAGGCTTGGGTGTTGGTGAAAGACAAAGACAAGTCAGTGTAATATTACACACATAACTTGGTGTAGTTGCAAAATTCAGTATTACTTTGAATTCCTCATGCATCAAAGTCAACTGGTCTGTTTTTAATGGACCAAGAGTTGGTTGCTACTGTGTTTCTTATTTTATCCTTGCGTTTATATGCAACATTTAGTGAAAATTCTTACATCCATATAAAAATGATACTAATAAGAAAAGACCAGCAACTCCTTTGTTATTGTCTGAAGAAATGATTCTGGTGTGACTAAGGTTCTAATCCAGGCATGGGCAAACTACAGCCCGCGGGCCATATGCGGCCCGTTAAGCTTTTTAATCCGGCCCGCAGAACTTGATGAAATTATATTAATAAACCTTGTTAACGTTTTTTCCCCGCATTTCTGGCGTCTTCCCAATAGATGACGCACTCTATATACATTGGCCTTTATTGAGGTGCAGCGTATTACTCCACATTTGCGCTTTACTTTGTGACCTTGTGGCGACCCATTTCCTGGCACATCTGAACCGGCTCACAATTAGCCAGCGTTCCGGCTAAGGGAGATAGCCTGCGGGGATTTGCGAGCACAGAGCTCCGCATATTGGCACGCTCTCACTGTTCTGTCATTGTGCGGGTCGTTGTTGAGTTTTGGCACAGGGGACAATTGAATAAGAAGGAGCAGGACAAGTAGACCTGCATCTCCTACCGTTTTTGAAATAAAGACAGTCAGGAGGAGAGTGATGATGATAATATCTTGAAGGATAACAGAATTTTCAGTGCTTTAAAATAATAACTGTTACTATTAAAAAAAGCTGTATTTTATTCATTTAATTTTCAGTGTTTTAAAAGACATTTCAATAAATAGCTAAATACCATGGAACTTCAAAGACAGATATTTTGTTGTAATGCATTTGTTCATTTTCAATTGAAATCAAAGCACATGTTTTCTACATATCCCATGATATTTTATTTTCTCATGAGGTGTATCACCAAAACACTCCGTCCATCTGCTCCTGGTCCGGCCCCCCTGTCAAATTTTAGAACCCTTTGTGGCCCTCAAATCAACAAGTTTGCCCACCCCTGTTCTAAACACTAGCTTAGAACATCAGTTAACATATCTTTTTGATTCATTTGATTTAAAAATGTACTTAATTGTTATACCCTTGTTTGTCTCTCCATTTTAAACTATTTCTGAATATTTCTGTCAATATAAAGCAGAAAAAATGTGAAATTAAACAATCAGTTTATTTATGTGAAGTAATGGAAAATAATGTACACACATGCTACAATTTTCAGACTCAAAATACATTAGGAATGCAACTTAAAATCTGTGTTAGGGGAGTAGGGAAGACTGTTGAAACTGAGATCCACTATAAAAAGAAATTTTGTAAAAGTAGTTTAAACAAGCTAGTTTTTTTTAAAGAAATAATGGCCTTAAATTTGTGTTAAACAATACTAGCAGGTGAAGACTTTATGCATCTGAAGTTCCTCTCCTATTTTAATACCTGTTTAAACTCTTCTACCATTTAGTCAAAGCTCTCAGTGCACAACTCACCTTTAAATTGGATGAGGATTTCTTTCAATCAAATTATTCCAGAATTTGTATAATTGCTTAGCTTTGTGTATACGGGTCAGAACCTGAGCTGGCCCTTCATTCCACCATGTTTGGGCTAACCATGATGCCAATCAAAACTAATCCCATCTGCCTGCACGTGGTGCTTATCTCTCTGTTCCTTGACTGTTCATGTGTACGTCTAAATGTCTCTTGATCATTACTATTGTCTCTGCTTCTGTGTCTCACCTGGCAATATCTTCCAAGCACCTACCTCTTTGTGCTTTTTTAAAAAAAAAGCTTCCCTGCAAGTAATTAACTTTCCCCTCATCTTAAACCTATGCTCTTTCATATATGATATTTCTGCACTTGTAAAAAGACTCTGGGTATCTATCCTACCTATGCCTCTCAATCTCCTATGCCTACCTATGTCCTGACGAAGGGTCTCGGCTGGAAACATCGACAGTGCTTCTCCTTATAGTTGCTGCCTGGCCTACTGTGTTCCACCAGCATTTTGTGTGTGGTGTTGTTTGAATTCCCAGCATATGCAGATTTCCTCGTGTATGCCTCTCAATGTTTATATGCTGCTACTAGATCAACCCCTCAGCCACTGAAGAAGAAACAATCTAAATTTAAACGGCTGCTCCTTCTAGTAATACTTTCTGATCCAGGCCATATCCAGTTCTGCACCCTTTAAAACCACCACATGCTCCCTGCAGTGTGGCAACTAGAACTGTACACAATGCTCCAAATGTGGCCTAATCAAAGTTTTATGCAGCTGCAGCATGAATTCCCAACTTTTATACCTAGTATCTCAAATGAAATCAAATATGCCATAGCCTTCTTTACTACCCTACCCACTCTTGCTATGAACTGGAGTTCCAAAGCTGCATTGTAAATCAATGCTGCTCCAAAGGATCCTGCCATGTACTTGATATTTTCCTCTTGCATTTGACTTTCCCGGTAAGGCATCAGCAATGCTTGTTTTGTAAATGTATTTTCAAAGCATGTGGAAATGCTGGGTTATGGACTGTATTTTTTGTTGGACTGCAGATCATGGGTTCTTTGGGGGCTTTGCTGTTGCTTACTTGAGTGGTGGGCACTGATGCTTCCTGCTAGAATAAGTGGGTAGAGGGAGAGGAGACGGGTTGATGCTTGTGCATGGGAAGGGGTGGGGGGCTTTGAAATTCTAATGTTTTTCTGTCATCCATTCTTTGGAGGTTTTCTTTTTTTGTGGATGCTTGCAAAGAGTAAGAATTTCAGGTGTATATGATATACCATTGAAGTGTACATCAGCATATCCAACACAAGAGATTCATTTTCTTGTAGGCATACTCAAATCTATAGCTTAATAACTATAACAGAATTGATGAAAATACACGCCAATTTGGGTGTTCAACTAGAATGCAAAAGGCAACAAACTGTAAGTACTAAAAGAAAGAAAGAATAATAATAGGAAAGCAATAAATATTGAGAAAATGAGATGAAGACTCTTTGAAAGTGAGTCCATAATTTGTGGGGAACCTTTCGATGATGGAGCAAGTAAAGTTGAGTGGTTATCCCCTTTGGTTGAAGAGCATGATGGTAATATCTTAAGTTCAAACTGCCATTTTTTCCAATCAAGTTTCCATTCTATGTCTCTGCTGTACCCTTAGACAGCATTCCTCACTGCCCACAACTCTTACTTATTTTGGTTTGATCTGCAAGTTTACTAATTAGATCACTGACATTTTCACCAAACCATTAACAAAAAATTTCTGACAACAGAGGAACCAGCACTGATCAGCATAGAATGCGACTGGAGACAGAGCTGCAATCAGAAAAAGAACCGTCTAGCACTGTCCCTTTACTATAACAAAAAGCTCAGCAAAGAAATTGAAGAAAATATGCTTGAATTCAAAAAGATTGTGGGATTTTTTGAGACTTCATTGCTAACTTTTAGGAGTATTTCAGATTGTTACTTAATCGAGTGAGGCTAACTTCCAGTTTGAGACTCCTAAAACAGTCAAGAATTAATAACTGTTCTCAAGAAAATAAGGCATTCTACAAAGGTTTATCCATTCTTAATCATGAATGGAATGCAATTAAGAATTTATTAAAATATGGAGTACATGTTTAAGAAATTGTTCGAAATGAATATTGAGCTTGCAAGTTTTAATACTGTTAACTAATTAGGCCCCAAGGTATTGTTCGCCACAACTATTTTCATGTGGATTTTATTTGCAAGTGTGACAATCACAGTCCATATTCTGGCGACAAATGAGCTTTTTCTATAGGCATCCATATACCAATTTTGTCTGTAATGTCATTTAGTATGGTAACAATGTTATGCCATTTATTTAAAAATTCAAGGAAGAACTATTACTAATATTGGAATTGGTTTATTATTGTCATATGTGCTAAAGTACAGTGAAAAGCTTGTCTTGTATACAGATCAGATCATTACAGTACATTCAGATCAAGCAAGGTAAAATAATAGAAACACAGAAACCCTACAGCACAGTACAGGCCCTTCGGCCCATAAAGCTGAGCCAAACATGTCCTCTCCTTAGAAATTACCAAGGGTTACCCATAGCCCTCTTTTTCTGAGCTCCATGTACCCTATTAAAAAAACCCTATCGTATCCACCTCCACCACTGTTGCCGGTAGCCCATTCCATGCACTGGCCACTCTCTGTGTTTTTTTAAAACTTACCCCTGACCTCTCCTCTATACCTTCTTCCAAGCACCTTAAAACTGTGCCCTCTGGTACTAGCCATTTCAGCCCTGGGAAAACACCTCTGGCTATCCACGTGATCAATGCCTCTCATCTTATACATCTATCAAGTCACCTCTCATCCTCCATCGCTGTAAGGAAAAAAGGCTGAGTTCATTCAACCTATCCCCTTAAGGTGTGCTCCCCAATCCAGGCAACATCCTTGTAAATCTCCTCTGCACCCTTTCCACATCCTTCCTGTAGTGAGGCGACCAGAACTGAGCACAGAAGTGGGGTCTGACCAGGGTCCTCTGTACCTGCAACATTACCTCTTGGCTCCTAAACACAATCCCACTAAACACAGAGTCAACCTGTGCAGCACCTTTGAGTGCCCTATGGACTCGGACCCCAAGATCCCTCTGATCCTCCACACTGCCAAGAGTCTTATCATTAATACTATATTCTGCCAACATATTTGACCTACCAAAATGAACCACCTCACACTTATCTGGGTTGAACTCCATCTGCCACTTCTCAGCCCAGTTTTGCATCCTATCTGATGTCCCACTGTAACCTCTGACAGCCCTCCACACTATCCACAACGCCCCCAACCTTTGTGTCATCAGCAAACTTACTAACCCATCCATCCACTTCCTCATCCAGATCATTTATAAAAATCACAAACAGTAGGGATCCCAGAACAGATCCCTGAGGCACACTACTGGTGACCGACCTCCATGCAGAATATGACCTGTCTACAACCACTCTGCGTTGTGGGCAAGCCAGTCCTGGATCCACAAAGCAATGTCCCCTTGGTTCCCATGCCTCCTTACTTTCTTAATAAGCCTTGCATGGGGTACCTTGTCAAATGCCTTGCTGACATCCATATACACTACATCTATTGCTATTCCTTCATCAATGTGTTTAGTCACATTCTCAAAAAACTCAGTCATGCTCATAAGGCATGAACTGCCTTTGACAAAGCCATGCTGACTACTCCTAATCGTATTATGCCTCTCCAAATGTTCGGAAATTCTGTGTCTCAGGATCTTCTCCATCAACTTAACAACCACTGAAGTAAGACTCAGTGGTCTATAATTTCCTGGGCTATCTCTTCCCCTTCTTGAATAAGGGAACAACATCCGCAACCCCTCCAATCCTTGGGAACCTCTCCCATCCCGAGTGATGATGCAAAGATTATAGCCAGAGGCTCAGCAATCTCCTCCCTCGCCTCCCAGAGTAGCCTGGGGTACATCTCATCCAGTCCTGTTGACTTATTCAACTTGATGCTTTTGGAAAGCTCCAGCACACCCTCTTTCTTAGTATCTGCATGCTGAAGCTTTTCAGTCCACTGTAAGTCATCAAGATCCTTTTCCGTATTGAATACTGAAGCAAAGTGTTCATTAAGTACCTCTGCTATCTCCTCCGGTTCCATACACACATTTCCACTGTCACACTTGATCGGTCCTATTCCCTCAAGTCTTATCCTCCTGCTCTTCACATACTTCTTGGGGTTTTCCTTAATCCTGTCTGCCAGGGCCTTCTCATGGCCGCTTCTGGCTCTCCTAATTTCTTTCTTAAGCTCCTTCCTGCTAGCCTTATAATCTTCTAGATCTCTAACATTACCTAGTTTTTTGAACCTTTTGTAAGCTTTTCTCTTTACTAGATTTACAACAGGCTTTGTACACCATGGTTCCTGTATCCTACCATCTTTTCCCTGTCTCATTGGAACGTACCTATGCAGAACTCCACACAAATATCCCCTGAACATTTGCCACATTTCTTCCTTAAATTTCCCTGAGAACATCTGTTCCCAATTTATGCTTCCAAGTTCCTGCCTGATAGCCTCATATTTCCCCTTACTCCAATTAAACACTTTCCTAACTTGTCTGTTTCTATCCCTCTTCAATGCTATGGTAAAGGAGATAGAATTGTGATCACTATCTCCAAAATGCTCTCCCACTGAGATCTGAACCTAACCAGGTTCATTTCCCAATACCAGATCAAGTACAGCCTCTCCTTTCATAGGCTTATCTACATATTGTGTCAAGAAACCTCTCTGAACACACCTAACAATCTAAACCCCTTGCTCTAGGGACATGCCAGTCGATATTTGGAAAGATCTCCCATCATGACAACTTTGTTACTCCTTTCCAGAATCTGTCTCCCTATCTGTTCCTCGATGTCTCTATTACTATTGGGTGGTCTGTTATTAAAAAAAAACTCCCAGTAGAGTTATCAACCCCTTCCTGTTTCTAACTTCCACCCACAGAGATGCCCTCCATGATTTCCTACTTTTCTGCAACTATGACACTATCTCTGATCAGCAGTGCCACGCCCCCACCTTATTTGCCTCCCTCCCTGTCCTTTCTGAAACATCTAAAGCCTGGCACTTGAAGTAACCATTCCTGCTCCTGAGCCATTCATGTAATGGCCACAACATCATAGCTCCAAGTACTGATCCACGCTCTAAGCTCATCCACTTTATTCATAATACTCCTTACATTAAAATAGACACATGTCAAATCATTGGTCTGAGTGTGTCCCTTCTCTATCAGCTGCCTATCCTCCCTCTCGCATAGTCATCAAGCTTTCTCTATTTGTGAGCCAACCACCTCTTCCTCCATCTCTTCAGTTTGGTTCCCACCCCCCAGCAATCCTAGTTTACACTCTCCCCAATAGCCTTGGCAAACCTTCCCACCAGGACATTGGTCCCCCGGTATTCAAGTGCAACCTGTCCTTTTTGTACAGATCATTCCTGCCCCAAAAGAGGTCCCAATGATCTAGAAATCTGAATCCCTGCCCCCTGCTCCAATCCCTCATATAATGTAGAATTTATCCTCCAATAACGTAGAATAAAGCATAACAGCTGCAGAGAAAGTGCAGTCCATGGGAAACTAGTTTTCCCATTCCATCAAAACAAACTTGTATATACATTGAATTTTTCAGTTTAATAATTTTATGGGAGCTTGTTCGTATATAGGGGTTTCTTTAAGTCGGTCATTCATAACTCAAGTGCAGCCTGTGTATATCACAAGGGAAATTTAGTAAGCCATGCATTCAGATTTTATAATAGTATGTGTTGCCTTTGCACATAATGCAAACACCCGTCTTTATTCTGAACATGCCCTGAAATGAAATTTGCATTGATCAGCTGCCATTTCATGGGCAATATTCATTATCATTTGATTAAGTGCCAAATTTTTCTGTCTATTTCCTACTTGCATACAGTGCTCAGTTCCAAGTCCTGAGCTAGCATTAAGAATATTAAATGATTAGTACTGTACTTTAAGTTCTCTGCTTTCCCATGTAGATAGCACTGAGAAGACACCACCTCACTCTATATTCTAAATAAAGTAGCCACTTTAAAGGTATTTCTTGTTTTTGTTCATGTGAATTTAATGTAGAAAGTGTCCAAAAAGAGTAACTTGAAGATGGACAACATTGAGCCGGAAGGTTTTGGGGGGAATCAGTTAGAAATGAAGTTAGGTAGCTAGTGACTATTGTCAGTAGCAGAACAACGTTTGGTGGGAATACACAAAATTGGAAGACTGATCGTTACAGGACAAGATGTAAGACTCTTGGAATTTGCAGAAGTAATCATGGCAGTATTTAAGATACCTAATGAGCAATTTGAATTAAAAACAGGAGAGAAAATAATGCTTTGAGGAAAGAGTTCTAAGACCAAGTATAATATTAGTGAGGACGTTGAATGGAAGTATCAAATGTCTGGATGAAGTCTTCAAAATTTTACAAGTAAAATTGTAATTCTGTTGTTGCATCTTGTGATATAGTTGTACTTTGTGTTTTATTAGTGTGGATGCTTAAGTGATAATTGAGTAGCCTAGAGTTAAGTAGGAATATCTACAAGCAAGAAATGGATTTTTTTTTTAAGGTTGGGGAGGGGAGGGAGCAAAACAGGTGAGACTGGGGCTTGGGAATAGTGGTTGGAATACTGGAGCATGGTCTGGAGCTGCAAAAAAGAACAAGAAATTGGTGCATGGATGGTCTCAGCCTTTGAAATTCATCTGAACTGATCATTTAAGAAGTCACAATGGAGAAGGTGGGAAATGAAATTGAACAAATTTAATTGTGACAAAAGCAATTGAAGATTATCTTAACCCTCTGGATCCTCCTGAAGTGGTGCAGACTAGGGAAATTAATAGGTGGGCTAAAGTATTGCTTTGAAAGGGGATTGATGGAAAAAATGTAGTTGGGGCAGGATGAGGGAGAAGTTTCAGATATTAGATTGGCAGAGATGGCACCAATCAAGTTAGATATTTGGAACTACAAATGGCTCAACCTGCTTCTAGATGTAAGCAGATTCAAGGAATCAAACTGAATGGCAGAATAACAAATAGAACAAGTGTGTGGATTTGTAAACCAGAGAATTAGCTAAAGCAATAAGAGCCAACAAAAGTATCATGCATTGAATTACACACATTGTGAATATGTTGTGAAACTTACTACTTCACTACATTATTTTTCCCCTCAAAATGAACTGGTGTTTAATTTTCAGCTCACAGTCCATATTATATGAGCAGGAATGGGGTGCTGTGTCTCAATATATGTTCACCAGCTATAGACTGGTGAAGCCTCGTGATTCATTTGTCGGTTACCATAAGCTGGAAGAACACCATTGACTTGTGACAAATACAGAGATGTATAATTTTGAGTTTGACATAAGCACAGAAGTTATTTTTACCTAGACTGAGGTTGCTCATTTGATATTTAATCACTGTATGTCTATGCTAACTGCAGTTTGATTTTTTTGAAAAGCCTCTAGTAGATCATATTAAGTTGAAACAGTTTCAAATTTAACCATAATAAATGGATTTTTTTATTAGTAATAATAACTACTTGGGCAATGTAATAAAAAATTCAGTGCCTTCTCAGTGTATTGTTAACTTTATTTTTAGTTCCAGATCAAATTAATCCATTTTCTTCTAACAGTTGTCATAACTCATTGAGTTGTTTTTAAAGTAATGTTTGATATATTGATAACAAAAATAGGTAATGTATTGACTGATTCACTCTCAGTGAAATGAATAGCATGATTGTATTTCTTTTGAATTAGTTTCTTTTAACTTTTCATATACCAAAACTATAACTTACAAAGATGCACATTTAATCTATTAATTCCTCAGTTGAATTAACCAAGTTAAATTATGTAGACCAGTTGTTAAAAGTAGTGTTGTTGTCCTTGATATTTTAATTGACTCAATGGTTCAGTTACATGTAAAAAGATGAGAAAATAAGACTACTGTACTCTTGAAAAATGTACACAAAAGTCCAGAAGTCCAGTATTTTATATAATATAACAAATGGCTTTCTTTGCTATCCCAGTGAATTGATGCAGAGTTTTTATTTCATGTAAAGGTTATGTGGCATTTAGTAAGAGATGCAATATGAAGAGCTGTTTGAGAATGGTATTTTTTTGCTTTCATTTAACTTCAAACATATTTACATTCTTCAAAAAAGCTCCATTCCACCTCTTTCATTTCCTAAATATTAGCTTAAGAAATGGAAGTGTAAGCTTGCCTACTTTGGAGAAGTGCTACAGTATACACTTGCAGATTTATATTTTAAATTCATATCATTAGCATCTTATTGCTCCACTTGTTAGATCTCCTGTTTTTACTAAGACTTCATTCTTTGTCATAGGCTGCTTGAGATTTGAGTGATTTCTGTGTTTTCCACTGTTTTGCAACACAGTACACTGCTTGCTAGAGAATTAATGGCTGAACCTCTACACTTCACATATTTATATCAAACATTTTAATGACTGTAGCTTCACATCATCAGAGCTTGTATTAGATTGAACTCAGCAAATCAGATCTACAATAACTAATTCTGAAGCAAACCAGGTACTGAACTGTGCAGAAAGGACAGCTCTGATGAATCCATTGTCTGCTTCTAGAAACCAAATGTATTCAGAGCAAAACATTCCTAATCAAAAATGTACACCCAAATACCCCAGATGATATACCAGTGGAGCAATTAATGCTGTGTCCCTCTTGGTTCCAGGGACTTGAATTCAGTCCTGACTTTTGAGTGCGTTTTGTCTGGAACAGCTGTTTTTCAGATGATCGTATTGGTTTCTCTGGGTGCTCCAATTTCCTGGAACACACAAAGATTAATTAGCTGTTTTAAATTGCCTCTAGTGTAGGCAAACCCAAAGTGATTGGAGGTGGGGAGGGGGCATGGTTAAGGGGCATGAGAATGAAAAGTTGCAGAATGACATGAAATTGCTCTGCTGGAAGCTTTTGCAGACAGTGGGCTGAATGATAGCTTCATTAAAGATATAAGAAAAGACCAAATTAATGGATATATTCATTCCCTCCCATTTGCAAATTCTAGATAAATATTTTTAAGACCTTGGACCTTTTCAGCTCCTAGATCTGAGGTTATTGTAGTAATGAGGATTTTCATTATCTTTCTTAATAAAATTTTGAGATTGTATCTGTTTGAAATGTCCCCATCCTCTTCTATGTTTGGGCCTTGCCCTTCTGTTTTAAGTGACTCAAACTTGATCTTTTGCTGAATCTGATCTGTTATGAATATCATAAAACAATTAAAGGAAATAGTTAATTTATTCAGTAATATGTCCACATATGTCAGGTTTACCACATTGACTTCTAGTGAGATTATGAAAATAAAATTGTTACTGCAGGGGGCTGGAAACAAAAACACTGGGTTTCTGAGTAGAAGGATATAGGGGAAAGTAGAGCTTGGATCAAGTAAAGTTGAAGTGAAGAGCAGGCAAGTCAAGTCGTGATAGCGTAGCAGTTAACACGACACTGTTTTAGCTCAATGCGTTCTGGAGTTTGGAGTTGAACTCTGGCACCAGCGCCATCTGTAGGGAGCTTGTATGTTCTCCCTGTAGCTGCGTTAGTTTCCTCTGGGTGCTCTGGATTCCTTCCACAGTCCAAAGACACACCAGTTCGTTTAATTGGCCATTGTAAATTATTGTGTGATTAGGCTAGTGGGTGGGTTGCTAGGTGATGCAACTCGAGGGTTAGAGGGTCCTGTCTTGCACAGTATCTCTAAATAAAATAAATAAAGTTTAATGAACAAGGTGGGACTGATTGAAGTATGATCATTTCAATGGGAGTATTACAGATAAGGCACTTAGAAGCTTTTGTTCATTCATGCAACTACAGTGTTGTAAACATTACAAATACTTTATTGAGGAAAAGGGCATAAGTAGCTTTACGTTCCAGGATTCGGGTGTTTCAGATATTGGGGGGGGGGGGGGGGGAGGAGATGGGTGAATTGCAGTATTGATCAGGGAGAATGTCTCAGCAGCAATTGGAGAGGGCATCCTGCAGTGCTCATTTAGTGAGGCAGTATGTTGACCTCAGGAATAAAAAAAAGATGCCATCATCATGATGGAATTATACTATTGATTCTTAATGGCCAGCAGGAGACAGAAGGAGTTGTCAGCAGATTATGGAAGGACAGAATAGTTGTAGTTGGTGCCTTCAATTTCCACAACATTGAATAGGACTCTTTACGACACAGGTTTTGAATTGGGCATAGTTTGTTGGGTGCATTGGGAGGATTTCTTGACAAAAGAACCACGTACAACATTTAGGAATCTGAAATCAGACGAAGCCTGTGAGGGAAAAGAAAGAAAGAAAGAACCAGGAGAGAGATTGAAAATATGACTGAATGGTGCCATAGCAACCTCTTATTCAATGTCTGTAAAAACCAAGGAGCAGATTATTGACTTCAGGAAGAGGTAATCAGACGTCCATGAGCCTTTCCTCATCAGTGGTGGAGAGGGTCAACAACTACAGACTCCTTATCAGTTCAGCACATAAGTACAATGAAAAAGAAAGCATGGCAGTGCCTCTACTTTCCTGGGAGTTTGTGAAGATTTAGCATGACATTTAAAATTTTGATGAACTTCTATAGATGTGTGGTGGAGAGTATATTGATTGGTTGCATCACAGCCTGGTCTGGAAACACCAATACCTTTGACTGGAAAATCCTACAAAAAGTAGTGCATGTCAAGTAAAGCTCTTCCCCCACTATTGAATACATCTACACAGTGTTGTTGCAGGGAAGCATCGGGGTCCTCCACCACCCAGGTCATGCTCTTTTCTCACTGAAGCCATCAGGAAGAAGGTACAGGAGCCTCAGGACTCACCGCCACCAGGTTCAGGAACAGTCATCAACCATCAGGCCCTTAAGCTGAAAGGGATAATTTCACTGAACTTCCCTTGCCCCATCGCTGAAATGTTCCCACTACCTATGGACTCACTTTCAAGGACTCTTCATTTCATGTTCTCAATATTTATTGCTTATTTACTTATTACTATTTCTTTTTGTATTTGTACAGTTTGTTGCCTTTTGCACAATGATTGAACTCCCAGTTGGTGTGGTCTTTCATTGATTCTATTATGGTTATAATTATGTAGTGGATTTGAGTACACCCACAAGAAAATGAATCTCAGGATAGTATATAGTAATATACATGTTGTGGCGACCCACTTTCTGCGCAGGCGAACTGGCTCACAAATAGCCAGCACGCGGGGGGAATCTTTGGTAATGCACCTCTGACGCCATTTCCGCCCGGAGAGGGCAGGCACTAAGGATTAAAATGCCAGTGCTGCAAAGTTTGAATAAACTAGTCTCCAAACGACTTACCGACAGACTGCGTGTCGTTATTTCAGCGCTGTGTGTAGCACATCACTACATTGGTGACCCTGACAGTCCAAACGGGATTTGGACCAAAGATGACCGACTCTTCATCTGTTCACGCAGTTTCACTAAAACTGCCGACTTTCTGGATGCTGTGACCACGTGTGTGGTTTAGCCAAGCAGAAGCCCAGTTCCAGATTCGGCAGATATCTTCTGATTCCACGTGTTACTATCATGTGTTGAGCGCCCTTGACCAGGAGACGGCCGCCCAGGTTGCGGATTTCATACAGTCGCCCCCGGAAGAAGGCAAATATGAAGCATTCAAAGCACTGCTCATTGGGATCTTTGGCCTGTCATGGCGTGAGCGGGGTGCCCGCCTGCTTCAACTGGACGGTTTGGTAGACAGACTGCCGTCAACATTGATGAACGAGATGCTGTCCCTAGCTGACGGACACAAGCCCTGCCTCATGTTCGAGCAAGCGTTCCTAGAGCGACTGCCCGAGGACATACATCTGCTGCTGGCCGACGCAGATTTCAGCGACCCCCGGAAGGTGGCGGCCCGGGCAGACGTGCTGTGGAAAGCCAAGAGGGAGAGTGTGGCATCCGTCAGTCAGATTACCAGGCCGCACGCCCAACAGCGGACCAGACCAGGCCCAACAGGGGGGCGCACGCAACACAGAGGCAGGAGTGAGGAGGCCAGTGAACAGTGGTGTTTCTACTACCAGCGGTGGGGCACAAAAGCCAGCTGTTGTCACCCGCCCTGCAAGGGCCAGGGCCAGCTGCTGCTAAGATGACTATGGCAGCTGGCCACCAGGACAGCCTCTTGTACGTCTAGGACAAACAGTCGGGACGCCACTTCTTGGTCAACACCGGAGCGGAGATCAGCATCTTGCCCCCGACGGGGTATGACACCCGCAACAGAAGGCTAGGACCCACCCTGAGGGCTGCAGACGGCAGCACAATACGGACCTACGGCACCCGCACAATGCAGCTGCAGTTTGGCGCCAGCCGGTTCATGTGGGACTTCACACTGGCTGCGGTGGCCCAACCACTCCTGAGGGCAGACTTCTTGCGAGCTCACAGCCTGCTGGTCGACTTGCAAAGGAAAAGACTGGTACATGCCGAGACTTTCCAGACGTTCTCCCTGGGTGAAGCCAAGTTGCCGGCCCCAAACCTGGACTCCATCACGTTGTTGGACAACGAATTCACCAGAATCCTGGTGGACTTTCCATTAATTCTGGCATAGCAGTTCACGGCAGCCGTGCCCAGACACGGGGTACAGCACCACATTCCGACCCAAGGACCCACCCCTCCATGCCCACACATGAAGGCTCCCCCCGGAAAAGATCTGCCTTGCGAAGGAGAAGTTCAAGAGGATGGAGGAATTGGGGATCATACGGAGGTCCGACAGCCCATGGGCCTCTCCGCTGCACATGGTGCCCAAAGCAGCCGGGGGTTGGAGACCATGTGACGACTACCGCAGACTGAACGAGGCTACCACTCCAGACCGCTACCCTGTGCCGCACATACTGGACTTTGCAGCAAACCTGCATGGGGCAAGAATCTTTTCCAAAGTAGACCTCGTCCGGGGATACCATCAAATCCCGGTGCACCCTGAAGACATCCCCAAAACAGCACTCATCTCCCCGTTCTGCCTGTTCGAGTTCCTCCAAATGCCTTCAGCCTGAAGAATGCCGCACAGACGTTCCAGCAGCTAATGGACGCGGTGAGACATGACCTGGACTTTGCGTTCATCTATTTGGACGATGTCCTTATAGGCAGTAGTTGTCGTCAGGAGCATCTGTCCCACCTCCGCCAGCTCTACTCCTGCCTGAGTGATTTCGGCCTCACGATCAACCCGGCCAAATGCCAGTTCGGTCTCGATACCATCAACTTCCTGGGCCACAGGATTACCAAAGACAGGTCAACACCTTTGCCCGCCAAGGTAGACGCGATCCGCTACTTTGCCCAGCCCAACACGGACAAAGGCCTGCAGGAGTTCATTGGTATGGTGAACTTCTACCACCGTTTCCTCCCCTCAGCAGCCCGTATCATGCGCCCTTTGTACACCTTGATGTTGGGTAAAGGCAAGGACATTACTTGGGACGAGGAGGCCGCAGCCACTTTCGTTAAAGCCAAGGAAGCCTTGGCAGATGCCGCGATGCTGGTGCATCCCAGACGGACATTCCGACCACCCTCACGGTGGATGCATCCGACACAGCAGTCGGTGGGGTGCTGGAGCAGCTCATCGAGAGGCGCTGGCGTTCTTCAGCAAGCACCTACAACCACCCGAACTCAAGTACAGTCCTTTCAACCGGGAACTGTTGGCATTGTATCTGGCAATCCGGCATTTCAGGTACTTCTTAGAAGGCAGGCCATTCACTGCATTCACGGACCACAAACTGTTGACCTTCGCTTTCAGGAAGGTGTCTGATCCCTGGTCGGCTCGCCAGCAGAGACATCTGTCCTACATCTCCGAGTACAAGACGGACATCCAGCATGTCTCGGGAAAGGTCAACGTCGTGGCAGACGCACTCTCCAGACCAGCTGTCCAGGCCCTGTCCCTGGGGGTGGACTTTGCAGAACTGGTGAAGGCGCAGCAGGCAGACGACGAGATGCCCAGCTACAGGACCACAGTCTTGGGTTTGCAGCTGCAGAACTTTCTCGTAGGCCCAGGTGAGAGGACCTTCCTGTGCGACGTGGCTACCGGCCAACCTCGCCCCATTGTCCCAGCAGCCTGGAGGTGGCGAGTTTTCGACTCCATACATGGTTTGGCGCATCCATCTATCAGGACAACCGTCTGGCTGGTCTCCAGCAAGTTTGCGTGGCATGGACTTCGCAAGCAGGTCAGTGAATGGGCCAGAGCGTGCGCGCAGTGCCAAACAGCCAAGGTGCAGCAGCACACGAAAGCCCCGCCGCAGCAGTTCGAACCCACCCCCCGGAGGTTCGACCACATTCATGTGGATATCATGGGCCCCCTGCCAGTGTCCCGAGGGGTGCGGTACCTCCTAACTATGGTAGACCAGTTCACGAGGTGGCCAGAGACGGTTCCACTCACCGACACATCTGCCAATTCCTGCACCCGAGCACTGATTGCAACCTGGGTAGCAATTTTCCGGGTACTGGCCCACATTATCTCCGACAGAGGTGCCCAGTTCACCTCCAGCCAGTGGGCGGCTGTGACCAGCCTGTTGGTAATGCAGCTACACCACACAACTGCCTACCACCCACAGTCGAACGGACTGGTGGAACGCTTCCACCGTCACTTGAAGTCGGCTCTCATGGCCCGCCTGAGAGGACCTAACTGGGTGGACGAGCTTCCCTGGGTCCTGCTTGGAATTCACACAGCGCCCAAAGAGGATCTGCACGCCTCGTTGGCCGAGCTAGTGTACGGCGCACCCCTGGCCATCCCAGGAGAGTTCATACCAGCCCCAAGGGTGGAAGAGGAAGAACCTGTAGCAGTCCTGGACAGGCGATGCGAAAGACTTGGCACCCTGGCCCCCATATCGACTTCACAGCATGGACGGACCCTGACCCATGTACCCAAAGACCTGCAGAACTGTAAGTTTGTGTTTGTACGAAGGGGCGAACACCAGGCACCGCTAGGGTACGAGGGGCCATTCAAGGTGATCAACAACAACAGGTCCATGTACTTTCTGGACATTGGGGGGAGGGAGGAGGTTTTCACAGTGGACTGACTCAAACCATCCCATGTGGACTTGGCGCAGCCGGTCGAGGTTCAGGCACCGCAGCGCAGAGGCAGACCTCCCAAACAGAGGCCATCCAGACTGTGGACATTGGGGGGTGTATTGGTGGTTCTGGGGGGGGGGGGGGGTTATGTGGCAACCCACTTTCTGCGCAGGCGAACCGGCTCACAAATAGCCAGCACGCGGGGGGAGACTTTGGTAATGCACCTCTAACATCATTTCTGCCCGGAGAGGGCGGGCGCTAGGGATTAAAATGCCAGCGCCACGAAGTTTGAATAAACTAGTCTCGAAACGACTTACTGACTGCGTGTTGTTATTTCAGCACTGTGCATAGCACATCGCTACAAATTTACTTTGAATTTTAAAAGAACTTACCAGAGAGTCGGGAAAGATCAGGAGGGGCCAATGAAGTGTCCTTACCAAGTAGGATGCAAAGACTTTTAGTATATATTTTATAAGCAAGAATGTAATTCAAGAGAGACAGAAATGCTGAAGGACAAAGGAAGGAATTTATGTTTGGAGTCAGGGGAATTGGGTGAGTTATTAAATGAGTACTTCGCATCTGTAATTACTGGGAGAAGGGCATGAATATAGTGAGATTGTTGGGGAAAGATTGTTCATATTTTAGGCCATATTGATGTCAAGAAGGAGATTGTTTTGGAGCACATTAAAAACATCAGGTTAGATAAGTCTCAAAGGCCTAATTAGATTCATCCCAGGTTATTGAGAGATGAGATTTACTTGGGCCCTAAGGCATAACTTTTTATCATATTTAGTCAGAGGACTGGAGAACAGCCAAAGATGTTCCTCTTTAAGTCAAGCAATGGAAACAAAGCAGAAAATTATAGGCCGGTGAGCCTCTATCAGTGTTGGAAAAATTATTTTAAAAGTAAATAGATAGAATCTATTTTCATCTAGAAAAGCATGGCTTTCTACATTTTTTTTAAGGAAGTGACAAAGATGATTGAGGGTAGGACAAATCTGTAAGTCAGTTTAGAATTTTAAAGAAATAGATCTGGTAGTTCCATTATTGTAGCAGAGTATCCATGTATGTGGTAAATACTATGGTTTATGTAAACACATTTCATATTAGTATATGACAACCAGTATTGCCAGTCAGTTGAAGCATCGGTATAGATAAATTGGGTTAATTTCCTGGTTAGCGGTTTTTTTGTGGCATTTTCTGAAATAAGACACCCGTATCCTAATTTTTTTTGGAAAAGGGGTATTGATGAAATTCCGGGTAATTTAAACTTCAAACCTGTGAGAATGATCTGACATAGAAGAACTATAAAATGGAGTTAAAAATATCCAAAAACACGACATAATTAGAACTGACGTTGTGAAGGAAAGTGGGCTTATTTATTGGACTTGGCTGTGTTAGACCTGAGCAGTTAATACTTTTTGTAAATAGAAATTCATTAAGCAAGAAAGTTGCATTCCTGATTGAGATATTTGCTTTTTAAATTTCTTTACAGAATTTTATTCCTTGCTATCAAATATAGCCAATTATACATATTGTGCTGTCTTTACGACAGTTATTTAGTTTATAATATTTTCGCTTAGTAATTCATTCAATAGTATTTTCTAGTTAGAATTAGAAGTGTTTAAAGTGTATTCATTGCATGTAAAATATATCGGCATGCGATGACGTCACATCCGGTTTCGCCGCGTCTTGTGGGAAAACACCGGTTTGAAATTAGCGCGAGGGTGGGGGCTTTCCACGAGGCTCACCTGAGCACAAGCAGTTTTGCAGGCATGAGAAATCACAGTGAGAGCAACGCTGTAAGTTAATAGATAATCGATATATTGAACTAAGATGTTAATGCTGATCCTGTTAGAGGTAACGACGGTAGATAATGTTTATGCTTTCGTTAGTTAAAGAGTCGCGGATAGTTTGCATGGAAGTGTATTTAAAGTAGTCAATGGAGCAGGTAAACTCTCCCTGTATACTGCACCTTAGTGTAATGTAGTTATAGTCACCTTTGCAAGTATTTACACTTGAAATGTGATATTAAGGAAGGAACAAATACTGTATCAATCTTGTATTGTTTTATCAACAGTTTTCACCATATGTTAATGTGAAGAGTGAACAGTAAATGGTTAATCTTACTGCGATCTGGTTCTTATTAACTGTGGTTTATCCGGACGTTAAATTCGGCGTTTCGTTACACCCGAAGGAGAACGTTACACATATTGATCTTAGTCTATCCTTAGTGGTGATACCTTTGTACATCTGGTGAAATTTTAACGTATTTTAAAATACAATGCTTTTTTATATAAATCAATACTGTATTTGCCAAAAAAAATTTTGCTTCCAGCAAAAGCAGAATTCTTGAATGCGCCTGCATTCAAATTTTGTGTTTGTTCTTGTTCTGTATATTAGGGCTAGAGATCTTCAATTGTCCTGATTTGTAAATGCTAAGGAGTAAATTCACATACAGTATGTCATGCTCTCAGTGAGGAGACACGTTTAAATTAGGGTAAATCAAAGAAAGAGCTCCAGCATATAATAGCATCAAATCATCAAACTTCAATCGTTACACTGGTGAATTTATCTGTAATTTATGCTGACTATGACTACTTTTATCCTCAAGAATTATGCTGCAGCAACTATTTCATGTCGAGTCGATATAAAAACAAAATTTCTTTTTTACATTGGTATTGAAAATTAATTGTAATTTTATCAATTTTTGTAAATAGAATTCCATTAACCAAGAAGGTTGCATTCTTGATTGAGATATTTTTGCCCAGTTTTGTGTTGTTCTAGAGATGTAAAATCCTTTTTTATTGGATGTTCATCTATTCCTGTTTTCATCCACTTGTAACTCATTTCCTTCATACTTGGAATTTCTTTCGTTCATTATGTGTTGTGTCATATGATGTGAGTGTTCATGGTCTTTCCATGACCATGATTGTTCTTGGCAATTTTTTTTTATAGAAGTGGTTTGCCATTGCCATCTTCTGGGCAGTGTTTTTACAAAATTGGTGACCCCGGCCATTATTAATACTCTTAGGAGATTGTTTGGCGTCAGTGGCCACATAACCAGGATATGATATAAACCCACTGCTCATATGATCATCCACCTCCTGCTCCTGTAGTTTCATGTGACACAGATGGGGGGCGGGGGTTAAGCAGGTTCTACACATTGCTGGCTAGCGGAGGGAAGGAGCGCCTTACACTTCCTTTGGTAGAGAAGTATCTCCATTTCACTATCTCCTTTGCAGTATTCCATTCTTAAAAACTTCATTGATAAAATGTGTGATGTCAGATTGAAAGACCCATATTAAGACAGCAGTAAGACACTTTCAAGGTAAAATAAGCTGCGGATGCTGGAATCTAAAACAAACACAGAAAGCTGGAAGAACTCATTGGTCATTCAGCATCTGAGAAGGCATAAAGTGTATCAATATTTTAAATTGAGACTCTGCATAGAAACATAGAAAATAGGTGCAGAAGTAGGACATTCGGCCCTTCGAGCCTGCACTGCCATTCAGTATGATCATGGCTGACCATCCAACTCAGAACCCTGTACCTGCTTTCTCTCCATACCCCCGATCCCTTTAGCCACAAGGGCCATATCTAACTCCCTCTTAAATATAGCCAATGAACTGGCCTCAACTGTTTCCTGTGGCAGAGAATTCCACAGATTCACCACTGTGTGTGAAGAAGTTTCTCCTCATCTCGGTCCTAAAAGGCTTCCCCTTTATCCTTAAACTGTGACCCCTCATTCTGGACTTCCCCAACATTGGAAACAATCTTCCTGCATCTAGCCTGTCCAATCCCTTTAGAATTTTATACGTTTCAATAAGATTCCCCCCTCAATCTTCTAAATTCCAGCAAGTATAAGCCCAGTCGATCCAGTCTTTCTTCATATGAAAGTCCTGCCATCCCAAGAATCAATCTGGTGAACATTCTTTGTACTCCCTCTATGGTAAGAATGTCTTTCCTCAGATTAGAGGACCAAAACTGCACACAGTACTCCAAATCTGGTCTCACCAAGGCCTTGTGCAACTGCAGTAGAACCTCGCTGCTCTTAAACTCGAATCCTCTTGCTATGAATGCCAACATACCATTCGCCTGTTTCACTGCCTGCTGTACCTGCATGCCCACTTTCAATGACGGGTGTACAATGGCACCCAGGTCTCGTTGCACCTCCCCTTTTCTTAATCAGCCATGATTTGGATAATAATCTGTTTTCCTGTTCTGGCCACCAAAGTGAATAACCTCATATTTATCCACATTAAATTGCATCTGCCATGAACTTGCCTACTCATCTAACCTATGCAAGTCACCCTACATCCTCTTAGCATCCTCCTCACAGCTAACACTGCTGCCCAGCTTCGTGTCATCAGCAAACTTGGAGATGATGCATTTAATTCCCTCGTCTAAATCATTAATATATATTTCATCATGTCTGAGAAGGAACAGGAATGATTGCTAGGATTTAGCTGTGACCAGCAGTTGGATTAAAGGCTGGTAGGTGATTTGCGTGGGGGGGTTGGCGGAGGAGGATGTGATGGTTAGATAGAAGCAGGTGCGGTTGAGAGGATAGGACGACTGAACAATAGGGGAAGGAAACTAGCTAGATATGAGTGTTAGTCACTGCAAGTGTACGTGCACACATACAGATACCCACCCCTGCCCATTAACTCCTCCCCATATTCATCCCTTCACTCTCACTATCTAGTTCCATGTGCCCATCTCAACAACTTATGCCTTTTGCCTCCTTGGGTGTTAGTTGACCTGAGTTTATCTGTTTTGTTTTTGTTCTGTGTCTTTGTTCTAAAGTAGCTTATTTACTAATTTCAATATTCATTGATGTAAAAATAACTTTCGGTTATAATTTTCAGGAACGATATATTTCTAAGATATTCATTTTAATCAGATATTTTTAAGAGATTTCATGCCATTCATGTTGCCTATAATGATGTGTTTAACTTAGCAGAAAACTCTAGGACTGAGTTAATTATATTTCACCAGAAAGTTTTAGTTATGAACTTTGACACTTATCTCCTGCTGCAGATTCAAAAGGTAATGCACAAAATCCTATCTAGAAAAAACAAAACCTACATCAGCTAAGGACAAGATAGACGGGTAAGTAGCCTGGTAGGCATAAGAAAGAGTGAGAATTAGGGCTATACCTTAATCAGGTGGAGTAACATGTAAAGGTGGTGAAAAACAACATTTGAGGCCAAGGTTTTCATTGGAAGCCTTGATGGGTTTTAGGATCATCAGCTGCATCAGGTTTTAATGAATGAGCCTAAAGTGGTACTGGAGGTGAAGTTGGGGGAGGAGCAATTAAAGCCTAAGTAGGGACTTAACCTGACACAAGTCTGAGACTTCTGTTGCAAAAGATGGCTGTTCCAAGGATAGCTTATTCTAAGGTTTTATGAAAATGTTTCACCCTATCATATGTATCAGTAGCTCAGAAATTGTGTTACGATGTAAGAAGGACTCATGCCCATTTGAACTTCTGATGAAGTGATGCAATATGTCCTTGAAATAGTCTTTATTGCATATCTGAAAAAATATCAATTCTCAGGCTACGTCCACACTAGACCAGATAAATCCGTAACCGAAGCTTTTTCTCTTTGTTTTGACCCTCCGTCCACACTGAAACGGCGTTTTCCTCCCCTGAATGTGGAGTTTTTCAGAAACGCTCTCCAGTGTGAATAAATCTGAAAACGCCTAATATCCGGCATAGTGTGTACGGGGTAACTGGCTATTTTTAAAACCGCTGTCATGATGTGCCACAACAAATGTTGGCGGCAGCGTGGCATTTCATTGTTATCTTGAGGGCAACCTCCAACACTACAACAATATCTGACAATAGATGTGTAACAACCTAATGTAACATTGTATGGAAATACAAGATAACAGTGATGCAGACATGTTTTATGCTTTTAACAAGGTGCTTTATTAATGTATTCCTTGTGCAAACATTCAATAGATGCAATTGTCACTTTTGCCCAGTAACTCGTTTTATTGAACGTTAAATACAGCAGAATAATACAGAAAGACATGGCAAAAGTAAAGGCAAACAAATGAGGTAACAGCAAGTTTCACTTTTGCCCAGTAACAAGCCTTATTGCATTTAGTTGTAGCTGTCGTCCCTTTCATCAGTGAAGACACTATGGCTGTAGGAAATGTTTCTGGACAAATGTGCACCAAGTCTTCCGTTTCCTCTTCACTTGTTTTCTGTGTGTCCTGCGCATGCCCAGTAGGAGGAGATTCGCCCAAATATCCGTTTCAATGTGGACAGAGGTATTTTTAAAAACGCCTACTGTGGGCACCTGTTGGTTTTTAAGCAAAACCCGAGTTTTCAAAATTATCCGGTCTAGTGTGGACGTAGCCTCAGTTTTGCAATACTGAAGAAGTGCTTAGCTTAGCAATGAGTTAAGGTTTATCTATCTAGGAATGTTCAATTAATACATTTCAGTTTCTTCACGCAACAAAACTGAACAATTGTTTTCATTTTACTGGACTAGGAAGAATCTGACTGTGATTGCAGAGCAGGGAATAGTTTGGAGTAAGGGATTGTGGTTCAGTGATTTTTGCTGTTTCATTCTCTCCACCACAGGTGTTCAAGCAAGCCTCACTCCCTGCTGCTGTGCCATCTTCATCTTTAGCACATACTCAATAGCCTGTCCACCTGTTTTAGCTTAGTTGAGTCAAGTGCATTTGCTGCAAGTTCTTTAACCTTCCTCAAAGTAGGCACAAATATGGTTCCCTGTGAGATTTTCATTTTATGGCCGTGAGGTTCCAAAATATTAAAAATAGTCCATGGGAAATTTAGCCAATCATTAAGATTTGGCATGTATATAGTGCTAAGAGACATGTTTTTAGTAAGTTAATTTGTGAAGTTTGTAAAAGCTGGTTTACTGTAAAATTGAAGTAAATTATAGACATAATGGATCTGAACTCTATCAGAATCATAATTGCTGTGACTACAACTTGTTATATGGGCACTTTGTGTTTAAAAATGTACCGTATCTCGTCATTCCTTCAAGCCAATATTCAGTAAAATTCTGCAAAAATTACTTAATATTTGCTCATTTCTTCCAATTTTTTAAAAGTGTTACTCTCTAAATCACATGCCACCAGGTTTGTAGTTTAGTCATCATTTTCAACACACTTTACATCATCATTTTTTGTTTATTTTAAGCACACACAAACAAGTGGAAAGCTATTTTTTATTGCATCACACCATCTTCAGTGTGAGAAAGTGCTTTAAATTATTCCTTTAATATATTGATCTTTACCAAGGCATGTCAGATAATTGTTGTTTCTGCATTCATCCTTTCCTGGCCAGGTTACAAACATTTTTCATGTTGCTACATTACTTGGTATATATGTGAATCTTAACATGACTTGCATAGCTAAATCCAGAGAGCTGGCATTATGCTTTTCCTTTTAGAAGGCCCGGCCAATATTTTCCTTTCAATACGTATAGAATTTAATGGCTGACATAACGTGTGTATATATTTCATTTTCATCTTCTAAAATAGTTCATCAAGCCAATTTATTTAAGGGGCAATTAGTCACAAGCAAAAATTGTTCATCCCTAAAAACAAAGTGAACTTAAAGTGATTGAATCTGAAATGTGTTTGGTCCTTGTCTGCATTTGTCTTTTCAAAACAGGAAAACTAGTCAATGGTCTTTTTTTGTGTGTAGTGGCTGAATTGTGACCATTAGTAAACATTTTCATCTTGTGATCATTTCACAGCTATACCAGGTCACAATCTTACCTGGAATTCATGGATACATTTTGGTTCTGATTATCAGCATGAAAACAAGCTGATTTATTTCAATTTAGTGACACAGTGATGCAGATAGCAGAGCTGCCGCCTCACAACACTACTGACCTGAGCTCAATTCTATGGAGACGAATGGACACTCAGTGTTCCATAGATGTTGACTGACTGGCTAAGTGCCTCCAGCTTTTTATGCATTGCTCCAAATTCCAAAATTTGTTAAATTATTTGTTTAATATTGACAATATTCTTGCAGACCGGCATATGGGGTGGGGGGGGGGGGGGCGGGAGGTTGGTTTGATGGAAATCTTGGGAAAATAAATTTAGATAAATGCAACTCAGTATTTCATGGTTAGCACATACAGTGAAGGCCAAAGGACCTATTTCTGTGCTGTATGACTCTAGTTTTTGGATCTAATTACAGTACTTGCACATTCTAACCAGTGATAAGCAGAATATGATTAAACTGGCGTTAAGTAGAATCAGACAGATAAATGGTTTTTGTTTTCCACTTGATCAGTATCTATTAAGCCATACAAAAAGGTGTTCTAACTTTTGGAAATGAAACTTAACATCTGTTATATCTTTATTTTTAGGTTAGAAATAAAGCAATTCCACAACTTGCTGAGAAAATTTCTGCTTGATCACAAGGAAGAACGACACAGGGAAAATCTGAGGTGCTTTTTTCTGCAAGTCAAGGTGTAGATCATACACCAGAATAGAACAACAAATCAAGTTTCACAAGAAACAGTCTTTTTATTTTTCCAGTGCAATTAATCTTGGTTATTTTTCAAGGAAAAAATGATGCATGGTATCCTGGGTTTTGAGAAAACAAAATCAATGCAAGATAGTTCTCTTCAACCACCTGCTCGTTCAAGTTCTGTTTCTTCTGACTCCAGTGAAGCTGAAAACTACTTGTATGAAAATCCTGAGGAAATTAAAACTTCCAAAGTTCCACAAAGCCAATGCAAGAGATGGGTGACAGATAGAAAACAAACACATAAGGAAAGTCATGTTAGATCAAACCTGTGCTCTGTTGATAAACCCTCATTAAGAAAGAATGCAAGTAAAGTCACTGGGTTGAACAAACAACGACATAATAAAAGATGGAAAAAGTCTTCAAAAGTTGGAGGTAGAAAAAATACAGATTTGAACATAGCACCTGAGCCAAAGTTTAAGGATCATGGCCAGGAGTTCAAAGAAGAACCACAGTGGTATACAGAGCCACTGTCAGACAATGTAACCTGTAATAATTTAAGAAGTAAATTAGAAACTGCTTACAAGAGTAGTTCATTTGATGCTGAGCTATTAGAAAAGTTGCCAGCATCCATTCGGGATCTGTGTATTGATGACGGTTGTCCTCAAGATCATCTCTGGACAGGTGCATTTGTTGATGGTCACTTTGTCGATATACCAACTTTACTTGATAAAACAGAGCTCAGTGAGATTTTAGATTGTTCTAAATCAAACTCTGATTCTTTAGTTAATCTTGAAAAGTCAGTGGATCTCTTCTGTGAAGAAGATGCTAATCAATCCGTGGTGGATTCTTGTGGCTTTGATTTCAAACAAGAAAATGAAATCCTTAACATTGGAAGGAAAAATGAAGATCAAATGCAGTCTCAAGGGGAACATAATGTAATATTAGATGGATTACCTTTGAATATCTGGGAGGATGGCTCAACAGTGGGTGGACTAGAAAGGAGTTCTCCATTGGCAATATCCAGTACAAACCAGCTTGGTTCTGATCATGTAAAATTGTGGTTATCGTCCACTACCAGTTCATCTTTAATTAATAAGACAGGAATTGAACCATTTTGCAAAGACACTATTCTTTTGTCAGACAAGGACGATGGTTGGCCTGATCGCTCAGATGCCAGTGAAACAGAACCATATTTTTCAGTTATAACAGATCAGAATGATGCTTTATTTTCTTGTGAAAGTAATCAGCGAAGTGAGAATCCTTCATCACTAGAGTCTCAAACTTCAGTGTTAAATGCCACCAAAGATAAGGATTCAATTCAAAAGGAATCTACTTTTTCAAATATATTCAAAGAAGACTGTGGCTCTTGGTCAGTTTTGTGTAAATCTAATAATAAAATGTCCCCTTTCACTTTAAGAAATATTGATTCAGTAACATTTCCCATTGAGTTAAATGTAAACATGACAACTGGCATCCCAACTGCTTGTTCAGAGGATGACCTACTTAGTTTGCTACCTGGCAGTGAGTATCTACAGTTAGATGACAGCTTTTTAATTGAACTTCCAGTCATGACTTCAAAAGAAAAAATGGACGTCACAAAATATAATAATCAAGCAGACAAGATTGAAACAGGAAAGTGGAATCCAATTTTTGGAATTTGTCATGAGAGCCTTTCTGAAAAGAAGGACAATTTAAATGCCAGAATAATTGAAGAGATATGGAAAGCTACACCAGAGGAAGATAAAGCAGCACTTTCCCAAGATGAGATAAATACTGACAAATGCCATATTTGCACCTTAGGAAAAGAGACACCTATGAAACATGTGAATATTACAAAATTTAAATGCCCTCTCCAAACATCAGAAAGTAATTTTTGGGAGGATGAACTAGGAAACACCCAAATTTTGGATTCTACAAAAGTTGACATCACGATGCACTGTTGTGAGTGGAAAACTAGTTCTGATCAAACTGATACTTTAGTTACAGAGAACATTCAACATTTAACGAGTAACACAAAACAAAGTGAATTTTCATCTTCTGAAAATGCCTTTCTGAAACCTACAATAACTCCTAGTACTTTGCAGCCCAGTAGCTTTACTGCAGATTTAAAGTCCGTGATAAATTGTGATTTTCAACAAAATGGTAATGAAGAATCTATAGAACAAAACATAATTAATGACATTTCTATAGTCTTACCTGAAGACCTGTGGGGAAATTTAAATGATTATCTAAATGACTTCACAGAGCCAAGTGAGAATTCCTTCCTCCCCTTTGAGCTCAGTTGTACTGTTCCACAAATGCTTAGTCTGACCAGTACATTAGAAATTGACAATGGGAAGATGAACCAACAACCCAGCACTATATCCCAAGTCAGTTCAGATTTAATAATACCCAACAGTGAAAAATTACAAAGTCCAGTACATCAAGACCATATCAGCATAGCTACACAGACCCTTTATCCCACCTCAGAACAATTATTTACGAAAGAAGTGGTTCTTACACGATTGCAGGACAATCCTGTTCAAAACTCAGAATGCAATGTTTCCCAACATCAGTGTGGTTCTGAAGTAATGTCTCATTCTATTTCTGTGTTAAGTAAACAGAAATCTAAATGTAGCAGAATTTCTAAACAAGACATGCAGAGTCATCAAATGGAGTGTGAAGTGAAATTCAGTAAAGAGGCTGATGAAGATAAAAGCAGTTTAATACCAGTGGATACTGATGGAGATAAACTGAAAAATTTCCAGGGAAGGTTACAGGAAAGGCATCCAGAACATGGTGATTCTAAGATGCCTCAGCAAATAGCAAATCTTAATGTTTGTGCTTCCAACTCAACAATGAAAGTAGAAGATGATCTGCAGCATTTAGAAAATAACAAAGATGAGCATGAAATGTGTCAGGAAAGTTCTTTTTTGAGCAGTCATTTAGAGGTATGTAAATTTAGTTTTTCAAAAAATTATTCATTACCTATTTGATGCTTACAATATTATTTTGATCTTAAGTTGTCTGAATCTAAATTCATTTCTTGTTATTAATTAAAATTATCGATAATATACTGTTTCCATAATGTTTGAGTAAGTACAGAAAAATTGAAAGACCATAATAAAATTCTTCATTTTAAGTTCAGCTGTGCAAAGTAAGGTAGATGAGTACCAGGAAATGCATTGCAATGCTTGAAATGTCATGTGGACACCATATACAAGCAAGATAGACGATATGTGAAGCATTCTCTCATTTTGATTCTGTTTTCGTTAAATACAATGCATTTTTTTAAGAAGTTGACACTAAGATAAATTGTAAATGTAGGTTGGCAGTTTGTAAGGTTTAGAGGCAGCTCAAAATATTCCATCTGGGTTGCCTCCAACCTGATGGCATGAACATCAATTCCTCAAACTTCCAGTATTTGCCCCCCCCTCACCATTCCTGTGTCTCCTCCCCCCCCCCCCCCCACACACACACATTATCTCCTTACCTACACATTACCTCCCTCTGGTTCTCCTCCCCCTTCCTTTTCTTCCATGGTCTTGTGTCCTCTCCTATCAGATTCCCCCTTCTCCAGTCCTTTATCTCATTCGCCAATCAACTTCCCAGCTCCTCATTTCACTGCTCCCTCTCACCCAGTTTCACCTATCACCTACCACCTTGTACTTCTTCCTCCCCTTACCCCGCTTTCTTAATCTGACTTCTCTTTCTTTCCAGTCCTGATGAAAGGTCTCGGCCCAAAACATCAACTGTTTGCTCTTTTCCATAGATGCTGCCTGGCCTGCTGAGTTCCTCCAACATTTTGTGTGTGTGTGTGTGTTCCGTTTTTCAGAATTTGATTACAACCTGACTAATAGAGAGTTGACGCACCAGTGTATTAGCAGCTTCCATGTGCTGCTATACCATACAATCACGTGTTCAATTTCCAAATACCACTATCCAGCGTCATTTACCACTTGTATTTGTTGAAGCATCTGCTATTAGTGTCTGTAGAACTGTTAGCAGAGTTCAAGGATCTTGATTTTCTTTGACTCCCAATTACATTGACAGGCAGTATAGTTCTGAATTATGTGAGCAAGATGTAGTTCAGATGCATTCGGTTGAATAAAGTCTTAACTGTGCTGTAAGTATGTATGCTTATAAATGTATTGTGTATTAATTAGATTTTCCAAATTAAGTTGTACAAAAAAATGTTCATCTAGGTTTCTTCACCTGAATCAGAAAAACACAAGGAATATCTCAGAGAAAACTGTTGCCCACTTCTTGAAGACCACCTTTCTACAAAAAATACAGGTTAGTGGTAACTTGGCAGGTTAGTCTATTCATTTTTGAATATAACACATTTGATGATTAAATGCACAAGATTTCTGGTACATCAATAATTACCAACTCATTATAACTGATTATAATTGAAATTAAATTGAAACTTGGGAATGCAAAAAAAAATGCCAGGTGAAGAATGTTGATAGACTACAGATAAACAGATCAGAGAAAGTCTAGATTTTCAACAGCTAGTGTTTAATGTAAAATTATACAAATTATAGACCCACAATAGAAAATAACTGGCACCATTTTAAAAAGCCTGCAAGAACCAGAGATTTTGTAGTATATGACTTTAACATTGAACATTATAGCATAGTTACAGGCCCTTTTGGTCCACAATGTTGTGTAATCTTTTAATCTAAGATCATTCTAACCCTTTCCTCTCACATAGCCTTCCAATTTTCTATCATCCATCTTAAATATCCCTAATGTATCTGATTCTATCAGCACTACTGGCAGTGTGTTCCACACACCCACCACTCTGTATTTTAAAAAAAAATTACTTGCCTTTGACATGCCCCCTATAATTTCCTTAAAATCATACCCTTCGCACATTAGCTGGGAAAAATGTGTCTGGCGTTCCACTCGATCTGTGCCTCTTAGCACCTTGTACACCTCTGTGAAGTCAACTTTCATCCTCCTTTGCTCTAAAGAGCAAAGCCCTAGCTCACTTACATGACATGCTCACCATTTGAATTGCCTCTGCACCCACTCTAAAGCTTCTTTGTGAAAGGTTAAGTTGCAAAACTTTATTTCTAAAGATCATATATCACTTAGGGCCCCATCTACAAAGCAGTTACTAAACTTTTACAAAACATGCTGTAAATGAAATATTACCCATATTTGTGATTTAAGGCCTTAGTTAAAAGATGCTACTGATTTAGTAGAGCAGTATCAAGGTTAAATGATTTCAGTTAGGTGTAGAGTGTGGTAGTAATTTTCTTAGAAAAGTTCTTGGAGCAGAGGTTGATTCGGTGAATATGTTTGAGATATGATGTGATGAGAGCTTCCTGTGGCAGGACATTGACAGTAACTAGGAGTAGTAAGGTTTTTTAAAAAGTATTTGACTACCTACAGAGATAATGATCTGAATTTTTTTTTGTTTGTTCACTGACACAGCCAAGACTGGCCAGTGGCTGCTTCCTGTACTGTATGAATCTGTGAGAATAAGCTGTTTCATGCAGAATATCAGCACTGTTTTTATTTTAATTTTTACAAACCAATTATAGTTGATCATTGTCAGTTAAACCCATCAGGAACATAGAACAGTATAGTAGAAACACTTCAGCCCATGATGTTATGCTATCCTTTTAACTTACTCTAGGGTTAATCTATGCCAAAGATATCACCAATCATAACGCTTTCCTCCACATAGCCCTCCATTTCATCCATGTGCCTATCTAAGGGTCTCTTAAATCTCCCTAATATATCTGTCCAAACCATCACACCCCAGCAATGTGCTACATGCACTACCAGTCTGTGTAAAATAAAAACTATTTCTGATATCCACCCCCCCCAATAATTTATTTCAGTCACCTTAAAATTATGTCCTCTTGTATTAGCCCTATTGTTCAGAATCAGCTTTTGTATTGTTGACCTATGTCACGTAAATTGTTGTTTTGCAGCAACAGTGCAATGCTTAAAAAAGAATTGCAGTGTGGCGACCCACTTTCTGCGCAGGCGAACCGGCTCACAAGTAGCCAGTGCGCGGGGAGAGACTTTGGTAATGCACCTCTGATGTCATTTCCGCCCGTAGAGGGCGGGCGCTAGGGATTAAATGCCAGTGCCGTGAAGTTTGAATAAACTAGTCTCGAAACGACTTACCGACTGCGTGTCGTTATTTCAGTGCTGTGTGTAGCACATCGCTACAACAGGTTACAATAAGAAATATACACACAATGGTCATTTTATTAGGTACCTTATGTACCTAATAAAATGGCCACCATTGTTGTCACACATGGTTATTTGAAATTCTGTCAGCTTCCTGTCAGCTTGAACCAGTCTGGCCATTCTCCTCTGACGACTGTCATTAACAAGGTCTTGTCACCCGCATAACTGCTGCTCACTGGATTTTCTTTTTTTTTTTGTTTTTTATACTATTCTCTGTAAACTCAAGACTTGTGCATGAAAATCCCTGAACATCCACAGTTTCTGAGATATTCATGCCTGGCACAAACAATTATTCCACAGTCAAAGTGACTTGTATCACATTTTTTCCCATTCTGATGTTTTCTGTGAACAATAACTGACCGTAACTGACTCTCGACCACGTATGCATGATTTTGTGCATTGACATGCTGCCACATGATAGACTAGGCATTTGCATTAATGAACTGGTGTACCTAATACAGTAGCCACTGAGTGCATTTTTAAAAAAAATTAAATGAGTGTGGAAGAGAGCAAAAATAGTGAGGTAGTGTTCATGAGTTGGTTCATTGTCCATTCACAAATTTGATGGCAGAGGGGAAGAAACTGTCCTAAATCATTTAGTGTGTGTCCTTAGGTACATGTTCATCCTCTCTGATGGCAGTAATAAAAGAGTATGTCCTGTGTGATGGGGTCCTCAATGATGGATACCATCTTTTGAAGATATTTTCTATGCTGGAGAGGCTAGTGCCTATGAAGTAACTGGTTGAGTTTAAAACCCTCTGCGGCTTTTTCCAATCCTGTCCAGTGGCCGCTCCATACCAGATGGTGATGCAACTAGTTAGAATGTTCTCTACAGTAAATCTAGAAATTTGTTTAAAAATCTTTGGTGACATACCAAATCTCCTCAAATTTCTAATGAAGTATAGCTGCTGCTCCACCTTTTTGTATTAATATGATAGAAGAATTTGTTAACTTGACTGGGTAAATGGGATTAGCTTAGTTGGGAATCTTAATCACTCTAGACCATTTGGGCAGAAGGATGTGTTTCTGTGCAGTACGACTACATAGTTCACAAAAATCCATTCATAGGGACATTTTAAATAAGATACTTAAGCCCAAGAAATCTAACCATACTATCAAGATTCAGAGTATCCATTGACATAACATGGTACCATTCAATGCTACTGGCTCATAGGAAGCTAACAACACAACAACTCTGTCATCTTACTGTGCCTCTTTGCCCTTTGAAAGTGTTAGCTAAAGTTTCCCACACTCATGTTTCTCCTCCATAAGTCTACAAATTCCTCCCTGACCAGTCACGTTTTGAAAGTTCTTGTTGGGATCAGATTCTATCACCTTTTTAGTCCATTCCAGAACTTAACAATCCTCTGTTTAAAATTAAAACTGCCTGTGCTTTGTCAATTATTATAAATCTGTGATCACTTGTACAGGAAAAAAATATTCATTCTAAGAAAACCTCATAATTTTGAAAACCTCCATCTAATCTTTCTTTAAGAATCTCTGCTCTGAGAATAGCATCAGTCTCTCATTCCTCCTGTATCCTCGCCTAGACCATGACAACCTTTCTGAGGCATAACTGATTTCTTCAGCAAATTACTAATCAGACATTTGTTAAAATTTATCACAACTTTGTTTTTGTATTTAGTGCCCAAAGTATCCCAAATTCTTAGCTTCCTTACTAAATTGTTCTGCCATTATTAAAACTATAAACATGATTGCTTTTGTGTCTAACCAATCTTAATTGAGTTCTGCAAGGAGATTACCAGGAAAGTTGATGAAGGAAGGTCAATGGATGTAGTCTACACAGATTTTAGCAAGACCTTTGACAACGTCCCACGTAGGATGTTGGTCAAGAAGGTTCATTAAATTGAAATTCAAGATGACATAGTAAATTGGATTCAAAATTGGATTTGTGGGAGAAGCCAGAGAGTGATGGTAGATGGTTGCATCTCTTGACTTCAGGCCTGTCTCTAGTGGTGTACCGCAGGGATCAGCACTGGGTCTGTTGTTGTCATCTAGTGTATCAACATTCTGGATGATAATATGGTAAACTAGATCAGCAAATTTGTAGATGATGTCAAGATTGGAGGCATAGTGGAAAATGAGGAAGTCTATCAAAGTTTGCAGTGGGATCTGGGCCACCTGGAAAAATAGGCAGAGAAAAGGAAGATGAAATTCAATGCAGACAAATGTGAGGTGTTGGCACTTTGGTGGGGGGGGGGGGGGGACAGGTACGTCTTACATGGTGAATGGTAGGACACTAAGGAGTGCAGCAGAACAGGGATCTGGAAATACAGATCCATAAAACCTTGAAAGTGGGTCACAGGTAGATAGGATTGTAAAGAGAGCTTTTGGGACTTTGGCCCTCATAAATAAAAGTATTGAGTGCAGGAGTTGAGATACTATGTTGAAGTTGTATAAGACATTGGTGAAGTTACTTTGGAGTTTTTGATGCAGTTCTAGTCCCTTAACTACAGAAGAGATATCAGTAAGATTGAAAGAGTACAGAGAAAATTTAGAAGATTGTTGCCAGGACTTGAGTTAAAGGGAAAGGTTTGCAAAGGTTATGAATTTATTTCACTGGAGCATAGAAGAATGATTGGAGATTTGAGAGATAGATAAAATAATAAGGGGTATTGATCAGTTAAATCCAAGCAAGCTTTTCCACTGAAGTTGGGTGAGAGAAGAACTAGAGGTAATCAGTAAGAGTGAAAGGTTAAATGTTTAAGGGAAACATGACGGGGGACTTCACGACTCAGAGTGGTGAGAGTAAAATGAGCTACCAGTGGAACTGGTGGATCCAGGTTAAGAGAAGTTTGGATAAGAACATGGTTGGGAGGGCTATAGTCCAGATGCAGGTCCATGGGACATGGCAGAATATTAATTTGGCACAGACTAGATGGGCCGGATCTGTTTCTGTGCTGTAATGTTCTATGACTCTGCTTCCTTTATATCAGTTTCCTTTACCACACTGAACAAATTAGCTTGCTTTACCTTCCCCCAAGTAGCTCATATTTATGTGCATTAATTCCAGATGCTTGCTCAGTTCGCCATTTTGTGTCATCCTGAAGTCTGCCCCTATCCTGTTCACTATTTACTACATTGCTAATACTGCTTCATTCACAGGCAAACGGTAATATTATTTATCTGAAGTACATAAATAATAAGAGCAGTGGTCATAATGTAAATCTGTAGGGACCTGCTACACAATAGTCAAGTTTCAATTTCCAAATAAATTTATTCTGATGTACATTTCTTGGAATTTACTGGTGCTGAAAAAATATTATCCCAGCATCAGAATTTCCACTCAGTATTAATGCCAGATTCAATGCAAATCATATACAGGTTGCTCCTAACTTTTCCAAGAAAATGAACTGCTCTAGTAACGGGACTACCCTTCTTGAGATACTCAGCTCAGGTTTCAGTTGGATGGAGTGGCAGTAGTGAAAGGTAATAGATGTATAGAGTTCTCTAGCCCAGAAACATCCCCTTCACCCTAACGTCCTTGTTGACCAAGTGGTCCATCTATGCTCGTCCCACCTTGCCTGCATTTGGTCCATTTAATCTAAACCTTTCTTGTCAAAATGTCTGAAACATTATAATTGGATCTGTCTCTACCATCTCCTGCAGCAACGGTCAATAAAAACACTACTCTCTGAAAAATTTGCCCTTGAGATTTCCTTTAAGTACTTCCCTTCTCATCTTAAATCTATGCCTTTTAGTTTTTAGGCTTCCCCCGCCCTGGAAAGAAGACTTCCTTTCTACCCACCTTTGCCCATTTTAATTTTATAAACCTCTATAAGGTCACCCCTTAGCCTCCTTCGCTCCAGGGAAACTGTCCAAGCCTATCCTGTTTTCTTATAACTCAAGCCCCCCCCCCCCCCCCGAGACCATATTCTTGTGAATCTTATTATAGCACCCTCTCAAGTTTAATCACATCTTTTCTATAGTGCGGTGACCAAAATTACACGCACTACTCAAAGTGTATATGATATTCTGATTACTGTACTTCATGCTTCAGCTGCTGAATGCAAGCATACCATACACCTTCAGCATCTGCAGATGCTGGAAATCAAAGTAAAACACAGAAAATGTTGGAGGAGCTCTATTCCTGATGAAGGGTCTTGGCCCAAAACATAAAATTAGTCTCTTCCATTGATGCTGTCTGCTGATTTCCTCTAGCATTTTGAGTGTAATACTGTACATCTTTTTTGCTACTCTGTCCACTTGACAGGAAACTATTGACTAGTATGTACCCCAATTTATCATTGTTCAATAACATTCGCCAGAGCTCTGCCATTCACTTCATATCTTGGTCTAGTTTCTCTCCCAAAAATACATTCCTTGTCCAAGTTAAATTCCATCTGCCATTCCTTTGCTCACCTCTCCAGTTTATCTACACCTTGTAACCTAGACAGATTTCATCACTGTCCTTCATAAGCTAATTTTGTAAACATTAAATCATTGCCACCTGTATTCTCTTCCAAGTTATTAATGTATACAGGCAGTCCCTGGGTTATGTACGAGTTCCGTTCCCGAGTCCTTCTTTAAGTCGGATTTGTACGTAAGTTGGAACAACTTACATCCGGTATTATTTAGCGTCAGTTAGTCAAATGTTCGTCTTGGTATACAGTATATATTTTACCTTTCTATGCATATAAAACGCTTAAGAAACATATGTATTCCGATAATTAAACCACTGCGTTGCTTAGTAATAATTGTAGCTTTCATCAGGGCAGGGCCTTTCAGATACTCCATTATTCTCACTTTATCCGTTATCCTTTAAAATTGTTCCGATCGTTGACTGACTATAGCCTAACGATTTTCCAATGACCAATGGTGTTTCACCTCTTTCCAAACACTTTATTATTTCCACTTTATTTTCAATCGCAATTGCTTCCTGTCAGTGGAACAGAAACATTGCAGGCAGCGGGTCCCCAGCTCCACTGGCTCCGGAAGTCCGCTGGGTCCTAAGGACCACCGCACTGAGACAGGCTAAATGGGACAAGTGGGGGCTGTGCTGGGTTTGGATATTTGAACCTCCACAATATTCCACGTGGGAATTTAAACTGGAGGTGACCTGTTTTTACAAGGTCGAGTTGCGAGCTCGACATCAACCCGGCACAGATGGTACAGGAGTCACTGAGTCACTGGATTGACATCAACCCAGCACGGGTGCGGTCTCTCCCTGGACCGAACTTGGGAACCTACGTTCTCCAGATCTCACTGCGCCACCAGCCGACCGGAACGGTGGTGGTGGGGGGGTGGGGGGGCGGTCAGGTTGAATCTTACTAAGAAACTTTTAAGCCAAATACAAAGTTAACCACTCAACACAGTGGCGACGGCAATGACTTAAAATGGCGGACGGTGTTCTCCTTCCTTGGTTCGTAAGTACGAGTTGTCCGTAAGTCGGGTGTTTGTAACTCAGGGTCTACCTGTATAACAAAAAATAACGGTCTCAGCACTGACCACTGTGCTGCACTATTGGTTACAGGTTTCCTATCTGAAAAGCTACCCTCCATAGCCAGCTTCTGACTCCTACCATGAATCCATTTACTGTCTTGCCCTGGATCCCATTTATTTGTAAAATTCTGACATTGAGTGCAAGCTTGTTGCTACGACACCACTCAACTAGTACATCTCACTCCTGTCGGGTCTTCCGTCTCAATCTGAAATTCATCATCAGCATGGTTTTATCATCAACAAATTCATAGGTGGCATTTGAGCTATGCCTTGTCACACAGTTCATCCACTGCTTTATCAGGACATGGCCTTGGCCCAAATTTCCCCACTGTGGAAAGCTGGCACATTGCTTTAACACCAGAGGCAGGAACGTCCTCCCACTCTCCGTCCATGTCCTGCACTTCGTGACAATGCATTGACATCAGTGTTCTGACTCTGTGGCTGAAACCATAAGCAGACAGCACCAACACAATGATCCGTGGCATCCAACTTTGCCATTATCATTATATACAGTAGGTCAGTTCATTGTTGTATCTTCTCTCACCCAACTGAAACATTTTGCTCCACTCAGGCTGACAGAGCATCCTTGATTTGTGAAACAGTATATTGCTGTGGGACCATATTCCTGTTAAGTGTTTGATGATAAACACACATTTGTACATTCCCATCATTCTTCTTCACCACCACTATCTTTTCATCACCATCTTGACTCCGTGATATTTCCAACTTCCTTCTGTTTCAACAGATGCTGCTGAACATCTTCAACCTCCACTGGTGCTAACCATCTAGACTTCTCTTTGAAAGGAGTATCCTCCATCACTCTAATAGTGTTCACCAGAAAAATAATATATCCTACACCAGTATAAAAATTACAAAGAAATATATTTACCAAATTTAAAGTTACAGGGGGAAAAAAAGAAAAATGAAAGGGCCCATTCCCGCTAATCCTGTTCAAAGGCACATAAATGTTGGAGCCTATTTCTGGAGTAGTCGGGTGTATTGTTTTACTTGTGTGCTGCCCCATGGTCTGTGTGAAGGCACCTGCCACAGTCCAAATTTCCCTTAAAGACCATCTCGAACAAACTGGCTCTCTGAGGAGTATTGGCCTTCCCTCCTTGGACCTATTCATCTGCACAAAGTAATTCTTACAACAGGGACTCTCCTTTGAACGGCATTCTGCAGCATCTTGTGCCCTGCTCTGCAGCTCCCACCGCAAAAAAAAACACACCTGAAGCCAGACTGCTGTCCTTCAGAAAACTGTGCCTTCCCAGCACTCCCCCCGATGTTCCACCGGGCAGAGTTATAGCACATACCAAGACTGACACCACATTCCTAAGTTGTACAGCATGGCTTTCTTATCTTTAGCTGAAGTAGAAGTACCTCGCAGCAAAGCAATAGAAATCTTACCCAGGACAGTACAAAAGAATGTTTTACTAACTCAGTAGGCCAGTGCTGGAGGTGATAGGAAAAAGCTCTCTTGTGGGGAGAAGGAGTACATCATATAAAGATGCCAGTTGCATTGCTAGTTTTAACTACAGATACATATGTATTCATTGAAAGGGGTACCAGAGCCTTAGTTTAAATATCTTCACACCTGGTGAGTTATTTCTGAAGTATAGTCATATTTGCAGTATAAACAAACACTCAGTGGCCACTTTATTTCGTACCTGCTGTGCCTAATAAAGTGGCTCCTGAGTGTGTGTAGTCTTCTGCTGCTGTAACCCATTCATTTTGAGGTTCAACTTGTGTGTTTAGAGATGCTCATCTGCACACCAGTATTGTAAAGTGTGTTGCCTTCCTGTCAGCTTGAACCCGTCTGGCCATTCTCCTCTGACTTCTCATTAATAACTTTTCACTGGATCTCTTTTTGTTTTATGCACCTTTCTCTGTAAACTCTAGAGACTGCTTGTGTGAAAATTCTAGGAGAACAGTGGGTTTTGAGATACTCAAATCATGCTGTCTGGCACCAACAATCATTCCACAGTCAAAATCAAATTTCTTCCCCCAATCTGATGTTTGGCCTGAACAATAACTGAACCTCTTGCCTATGTCAGCATGCTTTTAAGCATTGAGTTGCTGCCACATGATTGGCTGGTTGGATCTTTGCATTAACAAGCAGGTATACCTAATAAAAATGACCACTGAGTGTACACAGCGGGTGATTTTTAATGCATCATCTTCCACAAAAAGCAAATGAGATGAGTAACCATTTGTATTGTCTACGTATGAAATACTGGCCAGGTTCTTGGGAAACAACTATCTTCAGCTACTGTAGAAAAATTTATTTCACATCTTGCATTATGAGGTCAGATAAATGAATGACTAAAATTGCACCTTCCAATTCAGAATGTACTGTTATCAACTAAGTCATTGTTTTTCAGTCCATGGTTAACCCTAGTAGCATTTGAAGTCATTGCAGATCAATTGATTCTACATAAGACATGTCTGACTCAGATTTAGGCTTATTTATTGAATTGTGTAATCTCAGCTGAGAAATGCATGAGTTGCTGCTACTAACCATATAACAATTACAGCACGGAAACAAGCAATCTCAGCCTTTCTAGTCCGTGCCAAACACTTACTCTCACTTAGTCCCACCGACCTGCACTCAGCCCATAACCCTCCATTCCTTTCATGTCCGTATACCTATCCAATTTTACTTTAAATGATAATATTGAACCTGCCTCTACCACTTCTACTAGAAGCTCATTCCACACAGCTACCACTCTCTGAGTAAAGAAGTTCCCCCTCGTGTTACCCCTAAACTTTTGCCTCCTAACTCTCACTCATGTCCTCTTGTTTGAATCTCCCCTACTCTCAATGGAAAAAGTCTATCCACGTCAACTCTATCGATCCCTCTTGTAATTTTAATTACCTCTATCAAGTCCCTCCTCAACCTTCTACGCTCCAAAGAATAAAGACCTAACTTGTTCAACCTTTCTCTGTAATTTAGGTGCTGAAACCCAGGTAACATTCTAGTAAACCTTCTCTGTACTCTATTTTATTGACATCTTTCCTATAATTCAGTGACCAGATCTGTACACAATACTCCAAATTTGGCCTCACCAATGCCTTGTACAATTTTTACATTACATCCCAACTTCTATACTCAATGCTCTGATTTATAAAGGCTGGCATACCATAAGCATTCTTGACCACCCTATCCACATGAGATTCCACCTTCAGGGAATTATGCACCATTATTCCTAGATCACTCTGTTCTACTGCATTCTTCAATGCCCTACCATTTACCATGTATGTCCTATTTTGATTAGTCCTACCAAAATGTAGCACCTCACACTTTTCAGCATTAAACTCCATCTGCCATCTTTCAGCCCACTCTTCTAACTGGCCTAAATCTCTCTGCAAGCTTTGAAAACCTACTTCATTATCCACAGCGCCACCTATCTTAGTATCATCTACATACTTATTAATCCAATTTACCACCCCATTATCCAGATCATTAATGTATATGACAAACAACATTGGACCCAGTACAGATCCCTGAGGCACACCACTAGTCACCAACCTCCAACCTGACATATAGCTATCCACTACTCTCTGGCATCTCCCATCCAGCCACTGTTGAATCCATTTTACTACTTCAATATTAATACCTAACGATTGAACCTTCCTAACTAACCTTCTGTGTGGAACCTTGTCAAAGGCCTTACTGAAGTCCATGTAGACAACATCCACTGCTTTACCCTTGCAAAATTTCCTAGTAACCTCTTTAAAAAAAATTCAGTAAGATTTGTCAAACATGACCTTCCATGCATAAATCCATGTTGACTGTTTCTAATCAGACCCTGTATATCCAGATAATCATATATACCATCTCTAAGAATACTTTCCATTAATTTACCCACCACTCTTGTCAAACTTACAGGCCTATAATTGCTAGGTTTATTCTTAGAACCCTTTTTAAACAATGGAACCACATGAGCAATATGCCAATCCTCCAGCACCATCCCTGTTTCTAATGACATTTGGAATATATCTGTCAGGAACCAGAGATTTATCTACTTTTATATTCCTTAAAAGTGCCAGTACTTCCTCTTCAATTATCATAGTTTCCATAACTTCCCTACTTGTTTCCCTTACACAATTCAATATCCTTCTCCTTAGTGAATATCGAAGAAAAGAAATTGTTCAAAATCTTCCCCTATCTCTTTTGGCTCCACACATAGCTGTCCACTCTGATTCTCTAAGGGACCAATTTTATCCCTCACTATCCTTTTGCTATTAATATAACTGTAGAAACCCATTGGATTTATTTTCTTCTTACTTGCCAAAGCAACCTTCTATCTTTTAGCTTTTCTAATTTCTTTAGGATTCTTTTTACATTCTTTATATTCCTTGAGCATATCATTTATTCCATGCTGCCTATATTTATTGTAGATATCTCTCTTTTTCCGAACCAAGTTTCCAATATCCCTTTGGCTCTCTCAAACTTTTAACTTTTCCTTTCAACCTAACAGGAACATAAAGATTCTGTACCCTCAAAATTTCACCTTTAAATGACCTCCATTTCTCTATTACATCCTTTCCATAAAACAAGTTGTCCCAATCCACTCCTTCTAAATCCTTTCGCATCTCCTCAAAGTTAGCCTTTCTCCAATCAAAAATCTCAACCCTGGGTCCAGACCTATCGCTCTTCATAATTATATTGAAACTAATGACATTGTGGTCAGTGGACCCAAATTGAAGGAAAAAGCTGCAAGGCTGCTAGCTTCAGACCCCTTTAAGGAAAAATGTCCTGCTGTATTTCGGAGTTAAATAGAGTGCTTCAGTTCTCAATTTATTGGTATTCAGTGTGTAGTTCACACAAGAAACTTTTATTTTTGCTGCATAAGTCTTGGGTAGATAATGACCTTTGCAACTTTAGCAAAGATTAATATCTGCAAGAAGGAGAAAGTTTACCAGAGGAGAAAGAAGTACATTACGCTCACTGATGTTTTCTTTCAATTCAGATTGCTGCAGAAATTCCAGTATTACTGCAGCTTCAATCGACGTTGAGTCCTCGCTACATGAAGAACACAAAGAAATGGTAAGACCAAAGATTTTTGAAAGCTTTCTGCTTTCAGTGATTCTATGCTTAAGAAATAAACCTCACCGTGGGCCATCATTTGTTGAAGCAGTAGAATTATTAAGATATAGCATTCAATGACAAACACCCCTCAAAAATGTAATTTCTTGCATAATCCTCTAAAGAGAGATGAACAGATGCATGTGCAATGTGTAAATTGCACAGTTTTTAAACAGAAGTAGTCCTCTCAGTGGCATAGTTTCTTAGAAATTGTCGTAGTCCTCTTTGGCTTTAATTTTCGTATGTCTAGAATTTGTAATACCAATACTCCACATTGAATATCTAGAATGTATTCAATGCCTGCTTCTCATTTGAGAGGAAACTGAAATTCTGTCATTGCATTTGTTCTGTGGAGTACAAAGAAATAGCCTCTCACTTGTTTGCTGAGCATTAACTTCAGCTAAGAATTGTAACATGTTTAATGTGCGTGGATTTGCTCAAAACCTGAAGTGCTGTTTAGTGAAACAAGCCCATTGCTTCAACTTAGTTGGGCACAGACTTAATGGACTGAATGCTACATTGCACAAGTATATGATCCAAGGCTTGCCTTCTAAAACTGATACTTTGGCACATTTTAAAACATTAATTGAGAAATTGTACATATCTCCTTTTGGAAGTACAATTGAAACATTTACAGTTTTGTATTTTCTTCCAGCTTACAAGATGTAATGAAACAGATGTTAACCCAGAGGATCCAAAAACAGATCAGAAGTTCTTCAGAAGTGTGAAAGACTGTAAAACATAGGGCTACATTAGAAGAACTCTGGATAGTTATATTATAATTTGGTTTATCTTTTTCCCCAGCAGAAAGAACAGCTTCCATTAAAGGGGCTGCCTATTGAGGTCAAAGAAACACCTTGTATTGTTCAGGGTTTCTGTGGTTTCGTACTGAATCTGTAAATGATGCAGTTCTAAATAGTGTGATATCTATCACTGAATGGGAAAAAAATAGGACAGTTCACTTTGCTGCATGCAGTACTTGTGATTGTTTGGTCCGTCCAGAGTGGTTTTTTCTATTCAAAAAGCTTTCTCACAACTAAAGTAAAATACATACTACAACTTAAAAATTCGATGTCAACTTAAGGAGATGAGGTTCTGGCAAAATATGATTTTATTTATTAGTGCCAGCAAAGGACTTAAAAGTTTAAATTGCTGGTACAGTTAGTTGCGTATATTTATGAGAAGTAAATTGGGCTTCTTGGTAAGGATATTTGTAATAAATTTGCAGTCCAAGAATTACATTAATTATCAGATATATTTTAACTTAACAGTTGCACCACAAGATGCTTTAAATATACTTAAAAGAAACATGCAGAATGCCTCTCAATTCTCAGTGCATTACAGGTGTTTTCATTTATACAAGACATCCTGTAGTTATTCTAGCTTGTTGAAATTGTGATTTATAAATATTTCACACTTGCGCAAAAACCTACATGCTGCAGCATCATGTATTTTGTTCATTTTATACTTCTAAAAGTACTAAAGAGTGAATTAATAAAAAGCTATTTTAATCCTTTAGTCATTTGCTGGTTCTAAAATGTAAATCTTAAAAGATTTACTTTGTATTAGTATTTTTAGATGTGTTCTGTCATTTTGTCATTTTCATCTAGGTTATATTTGAGTAATATATTTTTATACTGTGTTCAGTAGCTGAGTGGTACATGGATAAATATACTTGATAATGTAGTGACACATACAGTATGTTAACTTTTATTGTAGCTGTGCTTAATTAAGCCATGAACCTAAACTAAATTGAACTTGGAAACTTCACATTATCCTACCTTTGTAATCCATTGGCATTAAATGTATGAGAAGAATTGGCAATTGCGTAAGTGCAGTACTTGATACCCATGCCTATTAGACATTATTTGGCAAAGTTGCCACATTGTGAGTTTCCAATAAAGTTTGTAGCAAAATGTTAAACTGCTTAAATTATTTGGCATGTGTTATACAATATCTTCCTACTTAGGTTAAATATTCAGGTTATAATTTTGCTAACCTGATAGTATGTGATTGAAACAAGTGCCCATACTTGTATTCCTTAATATCCTTTAATGGTGCTTATTTGTCTTCCATCAGGGAAGAAAATATAGGCTTATAGCTTCATGCCTAAGGACCCTTATCATCCACATATAAGCTAGTAATTCTGTATGGTTCAAATTGTAAAAAGTTTCTTTTTTCATTGAACCATATTCAGTGACAATTTCTTAGTGCCTTTTTATTTTTTTAAATTTTTCGTAAATACTTTATACAAATAAATGCATGTTATTGCTGTTGTGGGAAACTATGTGGGTGTGGGGGAGGGACTTGGCTTCCCCTGACTCATGCTGGTGATTCACATTTTATATATTTCATCAAGTCCTGACAAACTTCTGTCACTTCATTCATTCAGAGCTTCAGCTGTCTTGATGATGTCATTGGACTTTTTAACATAGAGGACTTTGCAGCTGAATCCATTGGTGGCCTAACTGGCACACACATGCACTTTCCAGTCTCAGTGGCAAGATGACCTATTTTCCCTCTTCTCACCTTCTAGGTCTGCTGAGGTGCAGAGTCCAATTGGAGCACTTGTACTGCCACCTCACAGAGGTCAGGGTCAGATAGTTCAGCACAACGCCAAGTTTGAACAGAGAGCCTGTCTGGTTAGGGTAAATTTCTATTTAATATTATCACTTTTAATGTAATATTGCCAGCTGTTATTTATTTACACAACGGGGCTGTGCTAAGATTAAGTGGTAGTGAAGTTTTCAAATACTTTTAATGATTAAAAAGTAGTTAACAATGTACTTTATAAAATTATGTGGTGGAAGTTGATTTGCATTTCTATTTATATTAGGTTTCATCACTGACCAATTTTATGATTACATTGATTAAAGACATCAGGATGCAGATTTTCTTTAAAAATCTGAGTGAAATCTTAAGACCTTGGAAGGAAAATCAAGAAATCTGCATTTACTAATTCTGCTTAAGTGTGATATTGGCAGAACTGTAACTAAAGGTTGTAGATAGATGCTGGTAAATAATGGCAGAATGTTTTTGAACGCAGAGCTGATCCTAGCTCAGGAAAGCAGTGTAAGTATATAGAAACAATTCTACAGAAAGCAAGTTACTTATACAGAAAATTCCTTAACTTCTAGCTGCTTTTCAATGCTCTGACTAAAGAACTATTTGCCAAGTTATTTTCTGAATTTTTAGTTTTGTAATTTAGTGCCACAGAAGATTGTCCATTAAATGCATCATCCATTAAAGTGATGGTTATACACATACAAATGCCTGTGTTTGATTTTATATCTTCTTAGGATGTGCTGATTGTATTCTGTGGAATTTTTATTAAATGCATTTTTACTTGGATTTCATTGTCAAACATTTTGCATAACAAAATAAAATCAGTGTTAACTAATGTTTGGTAAGCCTTGTTTTTAATAGCAACCAGTTTCATTACAGTTGATGTTCGTAAGTATTTATAACATAATAATTATTAGCTCAATCCTGGTCCTTCCACTTTCTGCTGGCAATTCTAAAACAACCAAAATCTGGGTGCATAATTTATAATTACTTTATTCAGGGTTGAAATTGATAAAAGATTTTTTTCATTTGAGTAAAGCTAATCATCCAGCACCCTAGTGCCTGCAGGAATCAACAATTAATACCCCAGCACTTGTTTTTTGTTAAATATCACAATGGTATATTTTTTTCAGTGAACCCTGTGAGTTTCAGCTTGTATGTTCCAATTACCAAAACAGGCTGAAAGGTACAAGCACATCCTGTATACTTTCTAAATAGACCAATCATGTCATGTGACAGCACACTCACAGCTTGCTTTTCTCCCTTTCAAGTAACATTTTGATTACAATTCTAATTGTTTTTGGAGAGATGTTCACAGAAGTTTCCAGCATTTACTAAATCTGACTTTTAAACCTATTTGGCTCCTTTTTTTAATTTTGGGATACATCACTAAAAAATTTTGTTGGACAGGTTGAAGCATTCAGTCACTAAAAATAAAAGCAGCCAGATATTCATATGAGTTGATTCAAATTCATCAATGTTGAACTTATTCTTTAGGAGTTAGTGGAAGAGCACCCCTACTGTTACCTTCCTGCGTGCACATAAAACTATTTCATACCATCAGAACCTCTGATATGCCCTACCCATCCAGAATCTGATGTTCATGGTTTAAGCATAATCCTCATACCTTTTGATGCAATGATGAACCCCAGTTGGCTGATACATTAAAGTGCTGAGTTCCTACATTAGGATAAGCCAATTTTATGTGTGACCCTCAGGTTCGGCCAGCTGTGTTAATCTAGGTGGAGACAGCCTCCAGCCTGACCAAACTTGAGAAATCTTGTTTGGGTGGATGCTGCGAGTTGTGTTCCCTGGTTACAAATCAGTACCATGAAATAACAAACAGTACACAATATGCAATTAAACGATGGAGCTTTATAATTCTTAATTTGACTATATGGTTAGTAAAGAAAAAGGACCCATTTTTATGAAAGTCTAATGCGCACGTTGGAGCTCACTGTTTTCCTGTCTGTTTGTTCTCCATTGATTTCCCCTGGTTGTTGACAACTCCCAACTCCATTCCAAGTTCGCTCAGTGCTGCAGTCACAGCCTCCCCATTCTGCCATCCTCTTCCAAACAAAAGCCCACAAAATCCCTCCTCTTGGGCACATAAGAAGGAAAAGCACCTCCCGTCATTGGCCCGCACACATTTCAAAGCCATGAGTAATCAGTTCAAAGATCAGTCTAAAATACTAAGATATGGTAACTGCAAGTAGATTCTAAAGAAGTCAATAGTTTGTTTGAGTAGATAAGTTCTAGTGCATTACTCCAAGTGCCCTGCAAAAATTTGAACCTAAAGCTAAATGATAGAAAATTCAAGATTCAGAGTGTGTTTATTTTCAAAGAATGTATAAATTATACACCCTTGAGATTTGTTTGCTTAACAGGCAGTTGCAAAGCAAGGAACTCAAAAGAATGCAATTTTTAGAAAATTAAAAAATATTTTTTTTTAAAAAATAAGACCAACCTCCAGTGCCCACAGAGAAAGAGAAAAAACCATCTAAACAAGCCATGCAAACAACAGCAGCAATCAACAACAACATTCCAAACCAACATGAGTCCATAGATCCAAATCCCCGGAGCAGATCAAAGTGGTATCTAGTTCATCATATTAGCAGGGCAAGTTGCTACAAAGTTTGGGTAACTGATTATTTCTCCTGTTTTACCATTACTTTAAATGATTCTATGGAGGGCTTATTTTACGTGTTTGCAAAGCATGTTGGAGAGAAAGATTTTTAGATTTCCAGCCATAAATTTTAATTTGCTTTTTAGTTCCAGGAACAGTATCAAGTTTGTTTAAAACTACACTGCTGTTGGCATTATGATTTAAACCAAATCATAACATAACTAATTTCAGAAATCATATCAAAGAATACAAGTTTTATATGCTCCTCTCGCAACTTCAAATTTTTTAACTTCTCAAATTACTGGAAAAATTGGTTTGGTTTTAAAAGTAGCATCAATAGCCAGTTGTAGAAAACTCACATTAACTATTCCTACAGGGAAAAAGAAACAGCTTTAGAATATGAAGTCAAATATTCCAATCATGTCAAAAATGGCATCCAGTTAATCAGAGACTAATAGAAAATGGCAAGGATCATTCTTCTAATAAAATGTTAAAATAAATAAGAGCTCAAAGAGAAAGTATACTGATAAATACAAGATCTCATGAGTGAAAAGCTAACTTTGAAAGGTAGCCTCCTACCTGCTGGCATGAACATCCAACTCACAGACCTCTGTTGATACCCCTGCACCCCCTTACCCCATCCCTATCTATAATTTTAGCCTGGTTCTCTTTCTCTCGCTTTTTCCCCCTGGCCCATTTCCTCTCAGCCTATCACTTTCCAGCTCTCTACTTCATCCCTCCCCCCATTTCTTATCCCCCCTCGACCATCCCATGTTACATCACTCCTGATGAAGGGTTTCGGCCCGAAACGTCACTACCTCCTCCCATAGATGCTGTCTGGCTTGCTGAGTTCTGCCAGCATTTTGTGTTTTAATTTATTTCCAGCATCTACAGATTCATTTGTGTTGCCTTCGAAAGGTATTGATGTTTTGTAATCCTTTTGCCCTGGGGATTATAGGAAATGATTACCTTTTATTTAAACCTTTAGCCAGTTTCAGGAAGTGTGACTTGAAAATATTAAAACTTGTAATTGGATTAATTATGTCCACATACAATAAAAACAAAAAAAAGTGCTAGAAATGTTCTGTGGGTTTGGCAGCATCTGCAGAGGAAAAAAACAGAAATGATGTTTCAGGTCAGACTTTTCATCAGGAATGGAAAAAGTTAAACAAGTTTACAGATCAGAGAAGGTAGCTGGCAGAGTGGGTGGGGAACACAAGTATTCCACAATAGTATTCTACATTCTATTGCTGTAGGAGCAAAAAGACTAGGTTGTTGGCCCAAAGTGTAACGTTTCATGGAAATCCACCTCTTCACATCCATGTAGTTTTTACTTGTTAAGAGATACTTTGTACAGACTGTTCAAATTACATCCATTTATAGTTTATAAATGTAACAACACTGTACAGAAAGCATGAACTGATGCAAATCTCTTTAAACACAACTCCTCCAGCTACATTGCAATACACTGTAGAGACAAGCTAAAATCAAATTCAACATTGCTCTATTTTGTATGGTGGAACTTTAATGTTGAGAAACAGCAAATGCACTTTAGGAAACTTATACCTTCCTTTAAATTGTCTTACTTCTGAAAATCTGGATACTTGTGACATTTATTTTATTTAGCGATACAGTGTGGAACAGGACTGTGGTCTAACAAGCTGCGCTGCCCAGCAATTCACTGATTTAACACTAGTCTATTCCCAGGACAATTTACATTGACCGATTAACCTACTAATCAGTACATCTTTGGACTGCGGGATGAAACTGGAATACCAGGAGGAAAACCAAGTGGTTCACAGGAAGAGCATACAAACTCCTTACAGACAGTGCTGGAACTGAACTCTGAACTCCAGAACAGCCTGAGCTGTAATGGCATTGCACTCGGCACTACACTGCCTTTGTAATTGATCAAACTTTTAAAATGTTGTTTATTATGCAGGTGTAAGGAATATATTCTGTGTCACTTAATGATATTTGAAAAGATTGCCTGGCTTATTCCAACTCTTGCATTAAATATTTCATGTTTTGGAACCTTTAAATGAATATAGAGCAACACTAAATACAAATATACTTAAAGTTATTAAGCATGTGAAGAAAATGGAAGAATATGAACATTGTGTAGGCAGAAGAGATTAATTTAGTTAATTACCCCTCAGTCTTGTTGACATTGAGTGAGAAGTTGTTGTGGCACCACTCAGCCAGATTTTCAAACTCCCTCCTACATGCTGATTCATCGCCACCTTTAATTTGGTCGATGACGGTGTTATTAGCAAACTTAAATATGGCATTGGAGCTGTTTTTAGCCACACATTAGTCAGTCATTGACAGTGTGTTATCAGTCTCACAGCTATCTGTGTAACTTACAGATATAAATCTTTTTTTTACTGAATTTTTAAATGCATGTTAGCAGCTCACTTTACAAAATCTGTCCCTTTATCCCCATAGCTAAGTTATTGACAGCAGAGTGAACAGAACTGATTCCAGAATGCACCTCTAGAGAAGCACTGCCTACTTTCATCTGAAAGCCATCTTTTACACTATTACTACTTTCCATCATATTTATTATCAAAACAACAGAGGAGGCAGCCATTCATCCCATCTGGTCCATGTCAGTTCCCAGCAGAGTAATCTTCATAACCCTTATAAACCCACAGGTTATTCTACTAAAATTTTTTTTTGCCATTGATTTATACTGCGGACAAATATTACAGGAACTATTTAATCTAGGTGAAAGCTAAAGCACTGGAGGAATCATGTGAACTAATCGTGCAACAGTGCCTGTACCTCCTCAGGAATCTGCGGAGTTTTGACATGTCATCAAAAACCTTGGCAAATCTCTCTAGATGTGTGCTAGCAGGTGTGCTGACTGGCTGTATTACAGCCTGGTATGGGAACAGCAATGCTCTTAAGTGGAAAATCCTACAAAATGTTGTGGATTCAGCCCAGTACATCATGAGTAAAACCCTTCCAACCATTGAGCACATCTACATGAAATGTTGCTGTAGAAAAGCAGCATCCATCATCAAAGCATCACCCAGGCCATGCTCTTCTCTCACTGCTGCCATCAGGGAGAAGGAATAGGTGCCCCAGCATTCACACCACCAGGTTCAAGAACAGTTATTACCCCTCAGCCATCAGGCTCTTGAACAAAAGGGGATAACTTCACTCATTTAAGAACTCTTGCCTGTTATTTCTTGCTCATTATTTATTGCTATTTATTTATTATTTGCATTTGCACAGTTTGTTTACAGTTTACAGTTACTGTTCTATAGATTTGTTAAGTGAATGCAGAAAAAGCATTTCAGGGTTGTATATGGTGAATGTTATGTACTCTAATAATAAATTTTACTTCGAACTTTGAACTTTGAATTAGCAAAAAGAAATTGCAAAGTCCACATGCACAACAGCCAAAGTCAGGATTGAATGTGCATCCCTAGTGCTCTGATAAAACAGCATCACTGTCACCACTCATAGAAATTCTCAATCCTTTTCTCATTGGCTACCTGTGGCTACCTGTGTTTCATGTGTAACCTTCAAAGGAAGATGGGCAAAGAAAACTGATCTCAATGGAAAACAAAATCCCTAAGCATAGATCCCTTGGAAATGTATTCTAAAACACTAATTCTAATGAAATTAGAACTAGAGGAGGACTGCAGTAGTGATAAGGGATTCCATACTTAGAGGAGTAGACACAAGATGGTATGTTGCCTCCCAAGAGCCAGGGTCAGTCAACCTTGGATCAGGTTCACAACATTCTAAGGGGGGATGGTAAGCAGCCAGAAACTCTTGGTACATACTGGCAGCAAGGTAGGAAAAGTGAGGAGGCTCTGAAGATAGAATTTAGGAGTTAGCTAGAAAGCTGAGATTGCTGCCTCTCCCACACACTTGAGGGTAGGAATAGGATCATTTGGCAGATGAATATATCACTATGGAACCCGTACAGGAGCAGGGCTTCAGATTTCTGGTCTTTTGGGATCTCTTCTAGAGAAGGTAGGACCTGTACAAACGAGATTGGTTTTACCTGAACCTGAGGGGGACCAATATCCCTGCAGACAGGTTTGCTAGAGCTGTTGAGGAGGGTTTAAAATAATTTGGCAGAGGGGTGGGAACCTGAATGACAGGGATATGGATAGGGTTGTTGGTTTACAAGCACAGGCAGAGTACATTGAGATTGTTAGGAAGGGCAGGCAGACAATAGGGCAAAACTGCACAGAGGGATGAGTTGCACTGTAAAAGGGGGGGGCAAAATTGATAAGAGTGTTGGATACAGAACTGAAGGTTTTATATTTGAACACATGCAGTATACAGAATAAAGTAGATAATCTTGTAGCACAATTAGAGGTTGGCAGGTATGATGTGCTAGGCATCACTGAGTCATGGCTAAAAGAAGATTATAGTTTGGAGCTTAACATCTAAGGATACATATTGTATTGAAGGGACGGACAGATAGACGGTGGTGTGGCTCTGTTGGTAAAAAATGAAATCAAATAGTTAAAGAGAGGTGACATAAAATTGGAAGCTGCAGAAACCTTGTGAGTAGAGTTAAGAAATTGCAAGGGTAAAAAGGCCCTGATGGGAGTTGTATACAGGCCTCCAAACAGTAGCCAGGATGTGGGCTACAAATTATAACAGGAGATAGAAATGGCTTGTAGAAAGAACAATGTTATGATAATCATGGGGAATTTCAATATACAGTTAGCTTGGGAAAATCAGGTTAGTGCTGGATTCCAAGAGAGAGAATTTGTAGAATGACCACAACATGGCTTATTGGAGGGGATCAGCTATTCTGGATTGGGCGTTGGGTAATAAACTGGATTTGATTAGGGAGCTTAAGGCAAAGAAACCCTTTGGAGGCAGTGAGCTTATGATACAATTCACCCTGCAATATGTGAGAGAAAATTCTAACATACAGTTGTATGATTGCTTAATATGGTTCCTTAAGCTTGTTACAGCCGGGAGCAGTAATGGGGGATAAACTTCCACTACCTATTAAAATGCTCCCAATGATATGCAATTCAAATAGCATCTGGCAGGGTTTGGCTTATGCATAGTGGTTAGTCCAATGTCCAAAAAGCTCAATTTTGGTTTCATCGGATCATAGAACCTTCTTCCAGTTGACTTCAGAGACTCCCACATGCCTTCTGGCAAACTCTAGCCAAGATTTCATATGAGCTTTTTCAACAGTGGCTTTCTCTATGCCATTCTCCCATAAAACTCTGTCTGGTGAAGCATCCAGACAGCAGTTGTTGTATGTGCAATCTCTCCCATCTCAGCCACTGTAGCTTGTAATTCCTCCAGAGTTGTCATAGGTCTCTTATTGGCCTCCCTCACTAGTCCTCTTCTTGCAGTCACTCAATTTTTGGGGATGGTCTGCTGTAGGCAGGTTTACAACTGTGCAATATTCTTTCCATTTCTTGATGACTGACTTAACTGTACTCAGAGGGATATTCAGTGACTTGGAAATTTACTTGTATTCATCTCCTAACTTGTGCTTTTCAATAACTTTTTTGCAGCTTTGCTTGAAAGTGTTCTTTTGTCTTCATTGTGTAGCTTTTACCAGGATACTTACTCACCAGATACTGGTGTATTTTTACTGCAATCATATGAAATACCTAGGACTCTCCACTTGGAGATGTGGAGGTGATCTCCATTTAAATAATTTTGTGACTTCTAAAACCAATTGGCTACTCCAGTGATGATTTGTTGTGTTAAAGTAAAGGGGGTGAATACTTAATGGAATCAATTAATTTTTGTTTTATATTTGTAATTAATTTAGATCACTTTGTAGAGATCAGTTTTGAGTTTGACGCAAAAGAGTCTTTTTCTGATGATCAGTGTCAAAAAAAAACCAAATTAAATCCACTGTGATTCAATGTTTCAAAACCTCCAAGGGGGATGAATACTTTTTATAGGCACTGTATATAAAAGAGGTTAATAAGAGAACTCAAAGCCAACATAAAAGCTAAAGTAAGGGCAAATAATAGAGCAGAAGTTAATGGGAAAGTAGAGGATGGGGAAGCTTCTAAAAACCAGCAGAAGGCAATTAAAAAGTAATAAAGGTAAAAATAGAATAAAGTAAGCTATCCAACAATATTGAAGATGATACTAAAAGTTTCTTCAGATATATAAAGTGTAAAAGAAAGGCAAAAGTAGAAAAGGCAAAAGTTGGACCACTGGAAAACAATACTGGAGAGGTAGAAATGGTGGAAAAACTGAATAAGTATTTTGCATCAGTCTTCACAGTGGAAGTCATTAGCAGCATGGTGGAAGTTCCAGGTGTCAGGGGTCATAACTAGAGAGAAGACTCTGGGGGAAACTGAAAGATAGTGTTGAGGAAGCGTGGAGGCTGCAGAAGGCCTTAGACAGATTAGGAGAATGGACAAAGACATGTCAGATGGAATACTGTGTTGGGAAGTGTATGGCCTTGCACTTTCATATCAGAAATGACAGGGTTGAATATTTTCTAAATGAAGACAAAACATCTTAAAAAACTGAGATGCAAAGGGACTTGAGAGTCCTTTTACTGCATTCCTTAAAGGTTAATTTGCATGTTGAGTTCGTGATGAGGAAGGCAAGTGCAATGATAGCATTTCAAGAGGACTAGAATATAAAAACAAGGATGTTGAGACTTTATAAAGCACTATTGAAGCCTCACTTGGAGGATTGTGAGCAGTTTTGGGCCCTTTATCTCAAAAAGGGATGTGCTGAAATTGGAGAGGGTTCGAAGGAAGTTCTTGCAGATGATTCCAGGATTGAATGGCTTGTCCTATCAAGATGGTTTGATCGTCCTGGGCCTCTATTCACTGGAATTCAGGTGTGACCTAATTGAAGCTTTTCAAATGCTGAAAGACCTTGATAGAGCAAAAGTGGAAAGCATGTTTCCTGTGGTGAGAGAGTCTAACACCAGAGAACAGAACCTCAGAACAAAGGGGCGTCCATTTAGAACAGAAATGAGGAGAAATTTCTTTTGCCAGAGAGTATTAATTCTGTGGAAGTCTTTGCCACAGCTGCAGAGTCCCAGTCTTTATGTATAGTTAAAGCTGAGGATGATTGGTCAGGGCATGATGGGAAAAGGGGGAGTAGGCAGGAGACTGGGGCTCAGAGGAAAATTGGATCAGCCATGATGAAATGGCAGAGCAGAATTAATGGACCAAATGGCTTAATTCTGCTCCTATGTCTTATGGCCTTATGTAAGAAAGGGTGTGTTAACACTGGTAATGGTTCAGCACAAGGTCATGAGAATGATTCCAAGAATGAAAGGCCTATTGTATGAGTAGCTATTGAGAGCTCTGGGCCTTTACTCGCTAGAACTTAGAAGGATGAGGGAGAATCTCATTGAAACATCAAACGTTGAAAGGTCTTGATAGAGTGGATGGGGAAAGGATGTTTCCTGTGGTGGGGTAAAGTAGGACCAGAGAGCACAGCTTCAGAATAGAGGGATGCCCATTTAGGATGGAGATGCCGAGAAAAGCTGTGGAATTCATTGGCACGGGCAGCTGTGGAGGCCAGGTCATTGGGTGTTTTTAAGCTTTTAAAGTTGCTCAGTTCAATGTTGTGTATGCTTAGCAGACAACTGAACAGCTGAAAAGAATCTTGAAGGACACTCATTTTTTTATATTTTTTACAATGCTACGTTTGCACTTTATAGATCAAACACCACACGCTCACAGAGTTTAGTTCTCATCTACACTCTGGTTGATCTTCCATTGACCCTGTCATAGTTACTATTCATACCCGCAGAAAAATGAACCTAAGGGTTATATATAGTGACATATACCTAATAAAGTGGCCACTGAGTGCTGTAGGCTCTCAGCTTCAAGGTTTGGCATTTCATGTATTCAGAGATGCTCTACTGTACACCACTGTTGTAACGCACAGTTATGTATGTTACTGTCTTCTTCCGGTCAGCTTAAATAAGTCTGGCCATTGTCCTCTCTCATTAACAAGGCATTTTCTCTGACAGTACTTCCATTCTCTAGATTTTTTTTTGCTTTTTGTACCTTCCTCTTTAAACTCTGGAGAGAGTTGTGTGTGAAAATCCCAGCAGTTCAGCAGTTTCTGAGATACTCAAATCATCCCATCTGGCACCAACAATCATTCAGATCTTAACACACATACGTGTGCAAAACGTGTTTAGTTATTGTTAATAGTGTTGGGAATTTCACTGGATTTGCATCCAGCGGAATTGTTAAGATAAAGAAAAAATCGTACAAGTACAAGGGAATGTGCCTTTTTACACACTACCAAAAAAAGTTAAGTTACTAACTCTTTCAGGTCTTACATAATTTATGTGAATGGTTATTGTCCCTTCTATGGTGTGTTATACATTGAGGAACAAATTATTACAGAACAATATGGGTCTGAAGATCACCAAAACTGAAAGCACAGGTGGATTTTAGTTTATTCTTCAATTGGTTTCGGCATTCCTGCATTGTCTGTATACTTTGACCATGGCTTTTGCCTTTATTATCCCATGAGGCAGTACATTCTACACATCTATCATCTATTGAATGAATGTTTTTTCAGCACATCCCTATCTTTGAATTTTTCTGTATATTCACTTAAATCTTAAGGCCTCAATTACTGACCTCTCTGCTAAGGGAAATTGGCTCATTTGGTTTATCTTGTCCTGTAATTTTTGTTGGCCTCAGTTAACTTCCCTCAGGTTGTGAAGAGAAAGCTATCCCAGTCAAGTAAGTCCATCCTCAGAATTGTCGATCTCCAGCCACAGCAGCAGCCTCATAAATCTCCTCTACACCATCACCGACAGCAGGAACCAGATAGATGCATTGATGGAGCATAGCAGAATTTTAAAGCGGGGGCATTCCAGATATTTTGGCCAACAGTTATTGTGCGTTAGTCTCATTGTTGTTATCACCCTTCTCCACATCAGAGGATAGGCTGGGGTGCAGGTCCAGGCAGGTGCTAGCCAAGTGGTACCTGCTCTGCACTGAACACTTACGTCTACAGTGGGTCGGAAAATTTCCTCATCCTTGGTTGGCAACATCAGCGCACTGAAACCACACCAGGTAAAAACGTTCTCTTTAATTCATTCCGATTTTGGTGCTCATTGTCTTCTTTTTGTCCCTTCATTTCCAGCAATCCCAATAAAATGACTGACTGTAGAACACGGACTATGTTTTATTTGATTTGATTTAGTCCAGTTAAATGCATTAATTGTTCGTGTGCATGTGCATTTATATGTTTTAACCTTTAAGTAATAATTTATATATTTTTAAAGTTTCAATGTATTAATTACACAAATATATTACGGTAACAACTTTGAACCCAGAAATAGTACCTCACAGGTTGCCTAAGCCAGCCTACATATTCAGTTCTCCACTTGTTCTCAGGAAACCTTCGCTGGAATCTCTCATCTTAAGTCCTTCTTCAATAACGTACAGATGAACCACTCAAGCCAGAAACAGAAACCATCCTATGCTGAGAGAAAAACAGTGGCATTTGGAGCTGTTGAGGCCAAGCCTGGCTAACTCAACATTTCAGAATCAGGTTTAATATCAACAGCATATGACATGAAATTTGTTGTAATGCAGCAGTGGTACATTGCAATACATAATAATTAAAATTGTGAATTACATTAAATATATGTATGTGCACGTGCGTTGGTTGTCCGTCGTTACCGATGATGATGGAGCCTGTGTAGGAGGAGCTTTATAGAGGAAAAAGCCATTGCACTAGGGCAATTACACTTTTTCGACCTCAAAAGTCTTGGTCCAATAGGATGAAAAATCATCAGAACTAGAGACATCCAGGCTACAGTGAATAGCCATGATGTCTTCAGTGCTTTGTCATGCCCTTCGCTCTCCACAAAGTGTTGCATCTCCACCTTCTTGGCTGTTGAATATTGCAATTGATCTTATCCACCCAGTTTGCTTTGCATGCTAGAGTAGGCATATCCCTATCCCTCTGGGGTTGGAGGCTCCCAGCTACCCTCACCTCGTTTAGCCCACCTGTCGAAGCGGTGTACCAGGATCAGGCCTCTGTTGCATGTAAATAGTTATTCCAAGGCACAGGTGAGAGCAAGGTGGCAGGTAGGGACTAAAGGTGGACCTGGGCAGAGCCCGACAAGCCTGACATCAGAGGTGCTACCCCTCCCTGGACACCACATACAATATATATGTAGAAATGTGTTAATGTCTTTTGTGACAAACTGGATCTCAAGCAGCTAAATATAGCCATTGTTGTGCCTTCTTTGTAACTCTGTGTGTGTGTGTGTGTGTGTGTGTGTGTGTGCGTGCGCGCGCGTCCGTCCTTATCTTACCCATTCTGAAGCTCAGGCACTTCACCTGACTCTGCTCTTTCATATATTTAATAAAATAACAGACAAGTGGTAGTTTGCAAAAGAAATCAAGCTAATGTACAGCTAAACCAGATGTAAGATGTTTAACTCATCAGTCCAAACTGCACTCAGGATCATTTCTCTGATGTGCAAAAACTATAGTGGGATTCAATAAATTATTAGACATAAAAAAGACTTGCACAAATTTCATCTCGGAATTGCTCTGCTGCTAAACTCTACTTAACAAACAAACTCTTGTAGAAGTTATATAAAACAATTGCTTAAGTGATTACGTGCAGACTAAGACAAAACTTAATCTCCCAGAAATATGGTCATTACAATAAAACAGACACAGCTGGCGATACAATCTAAGCCACTTAACATGAAGAGATTCATCTACATATTCCCTGCTGGGTTAAAGGTTGTGGACAAGATTCTGGAATGCATATTTTAGAAATATTTTTAAGTTATAGTCATACACTCCTGGTAATATTCTTAGAAGGACTTTGTCATGCTGATCAAACTGTAATAATGTGCTTACAGAGTTCAACTGGAGTGAGTAAGTGTGATTCCCCGCTACTAATGTTCTTTCTTTGAAATTCACTTCCTTGACCTTACTGCAGAATGCTGATATTGGGGAGCAACAGGGAGTATGACCTGTAGTTATCAAGTTTGCCTGTTTATGTTAGCTTGCCCTGGTGTCTGGTATTGCTTCCTGCAGCAACACCTACCTTCTCTTTAATTCACCCCATTCTTGGTGCTCATTGCCTTCTTTTTGTTCTTTCATTTTACCAAAAAAAAAGGACCCAATGGTCCACACTGCAAAGAGCATGGTCTAGAATTTTATTCACTAATGCAATGAAAAATAATCTGTGGCTGAAAATGGGTTTATCCCATAGCAGACGACATTTGCATCCATTTCCAGTCATCAAGAGATTCCACCAGACTTTCCAATGGCAATTTTAACAGCACTAGAAACAGGTTTCAGTGGGAAATTCGCCCCACTAACGTCAGCATGATTTACAACCATGCAATTCTTGTTTACTCATAGCACAATCAACTTTTACTGAAGACATTGATATGAAAACTCAGTTCTTTAAATAAGCAATACTCTAAACATTCTGTTAGCCAGGCTGCTTCATATACTCTGCCTTGCTGCTTAAAAATAAACACAGCCTCTGTTGGGCCTTGAATTAGGTTCTTGGTCTCAAACGTTTACTGAAATAGGTGTCTGTCTACACTTCAATGTCCTCACATTAGGTAGTGTGGGAGTGGAAGATCGTTTTGGGGGATACAAACAAGGAATCGCAGGTTGATATGACAGGTTGATAAGACTTTCTTCTTATCCATCCAGCTCAAACTGAGATATAGACTCAGATGAGCAATGCATTCACATGCCATACTTCACCAGGAGCATCTTCAGCATGACCTGCTGGAAGACAGGCTTGCAAAAACCAGGCTGCTCTAACAAGCCAGGATCATTGTCGCTTTGTTTTCTAGTCTCTAGATCATTATAGGCCACTGCTGCTGCTCGCTCTGACTTCTCACTGATTGCTGCACAAGGCTGGACTTAGAAAGCCCCTCAAGCTCTCAAGCCAAAGATACAAGGATAGAAGAGTTAAGCTTCTTTTCCTTTAACTTCAAGGGTGAGGCATGTAGGAGTCTGGGTACTGCTGGCAAGTCAGGTTTCCTCCATAGGACTGTCGCCTTAATCAGCCTTTCTTCTGCATTGGACATTCAGGACCTCCCCCCTCCCACTGCAGGTATGGGATCCTGTCAGTAAATCTTTAAGGCTGCCGCAATCTTTAATTAATTTTAAACTTCTATCATGGGGACCAAGTGTGAGCAAAAGCTACATCATAATCACTGACCTGTCTGAAAAAGACATCACCACAGACAGGTATTGGCCATCACAGATCCAGTGCTACACGTTGACAACTACATTGGTGCTGTTTCATGCACCCATGCTGAACTCGTCAATTTCATCAACTTTGCCACCAACTTCAACCCTGCCCTTAAATTCACTTGATCCACTTCTGACACTTCTCTCTCCTTTCTCAATCTCTGTCTCCATTTCTGGAGACAAACTGTCTACAGATACCTTTTATAAGCATATTAATTCCCACAGCTATCTTGACTGTACCTCTTCCCATCCTCCTTCACAATGCTATTCCTTTTTCTCAGTTCCATTGTCTCCACCACATTGTTCCCAGGATGAGGCTTTCCTTTCTGGGACACCAGAGATGTCCTCCTCCATCAAAGAATGAGGTTTCCCTTCCTCCACTATTGATGCTGTCCTGGCCCACCTTTCCTCCATTTCCCAGACATCTATGCTCACACCATCTTCCTGTCACCTTAACAGGGACAGAGATCCTCTTGTCCGCATCTACCCCCATGAGCTTCCACATCCAACTCATCAATCACTCCAACTCCTGTCATCTTCAACAGGGTACTACCACCAAACATGTTTATCTGCCCCACCCAAGTCTCTGCTTTCTGTAGGGATTATTCCTTCTATGATTCCCTTGTCTATTCATCACTCCCCACTGATCTCCTTCATGGCACATAACCCTGCAAGTGACAGAAATACTACATCTGACATTCACCTCCCCTTTACCTCCATTCAGGGCCCCAACAATCTTTCCAGGTGAAGCAACACTTCACCTACAGATCAGTTATGGTTGTCTGTTGTATCTGGTGCTCCAGATGCAGCCGCCTCTACGTTGGTGAGACCCAATGTAAATTGGGGGACCACTTTGTTGAGCATCTCTGCTCCATCTGCCAAAAGAGGAATTTCCCAGTGGCCAAACATTTTAATTCCAGTTCCCATTCCCATTCTGACATATCAATCCATGGCCCCCTCTTTTGCCACAATGTGGCCACTCCTCATGTTCCATCTAGGCTCCATCCAACTTGATGGCATGAACATCAATTTCTTCTTCTGGTTATTTTCTTTCCTTCTCCTTTCCTCTTCTTCTATTCCCCACTCTGGCCTTGTAACTCTTCTCCTCACCTACCTAGCATTTCCTCCTTCTTCCCTTTCACTTAATGTCCATGCTGCTCTCCTATCAGATTCCTTCTTATCCAGCCCTTTACCTTTTCCAACCTCTGGCTTCACCTTTCACCTTCTAGCTAGTCCTCCTTCCCCTCCCCTACCTTTTTATTCTGGTCCTGAAGAAGGGTCTTGGCCTGAAATGTCAACTGTTTATTCATTTCCATAGAAGCTGCCTGACCTGGTGAGTTCCTCCAGCATTTTGTGTGCGTTGCTCAGGATAGAGCGACTGTTATCTTTAATGCTGAAAGGACCAAAAAAATTCTCCCAATAGACATTGGCGTTCCTTAGAAACTGAGGAATCCAACAAATAAATATCAGGTAATCAAAGCTGAGGTTACGATAGGGATGCTGGAAAGCTGAGGATGTGATATTTAACCAGGTTTAAATGTCTAGACTGCTTGTGTGAATGCCAACTAAAAAGACATAACTAGCTTTAGCTGTGGTATTCCCACCAGTAAAACACCTGCTGATACAGCCTGTAATTTCAAGTTAAGAAATGGTTCAATTGAGAGGCTGGATAGTCCTTACAGTACCATATAGGAGCATAGAGGCATTCCTATACAGAGGGTCTGAGATTTTTTCCCCCCATTATCTTTCGAAGCTTAAAATAGGCAGAAATAGTGTTGAGAAAAGTTGGAACATTTGTTAACAACCAGACTATGAAAGCGCTATTTAATTGTAAACGAGCAGGAAATCCAGTTGTTCATCGCATGCCAGAATTGTCTATAAAATTAGCAGCTTGGCCTTTGCAAAGACCTCTGAGAAATCAATTCAATGGCTGAAAAACTAGGCAGAAAAAATTACTAAAGGACCTAAGAGAAAATAAAGAACTGCAGGAAAATGAAAGGAGATTAGTGCAAGTCCATTAAATAGGAGGAGAAAATTGAAAACCTAGCAGGGAAAAGTATATTTGTGAAACATCATGCAGAATGGTTAATGAAGGAAATGAGCCTTATAAATAGAAGCATCTAATTATGGACCTTTACACAATGATTCAAGATTCAAGTTTATTTATCAAGTGTACATCGAATATATAGTAAAACACATTGTTGTTCACCTAAGGATATGTTGGGGCAGCCTGCTGGTTTTGCTACATATTCCAGTGTCAACATTGTAATTGTCCCTGCCTTTACCACCTTTTCTGGCAACTTGTTACATTTACCCACCATCTCGGTGTGTAAACTAGCCCTTCAAATCTTTCCACTCACATCTTAAACCTATGTCCTTTAGCATTACCATAAGAAAAATAGTACCACTATTTACCCTGTGGTCCTCGTGATCTTCCATTCATCAATAACAGCCCAACCTATCCAGTCAACACACACAAATTGCTGGAAGAACTCAGCAGGCCAGGCAGCATCTGTGGAAAAGATGTTTGGGGCTGAGACACCTTGGCAAGACTTATCCAGTTTCTCCTAGGACTGGAGTCCTCCAATCCAGAGAGGATCCTTCCTGTAGTATGACAACCAGATCTGCACACAATTCTCCATGTGCTGGCAGCCCAAATTTTTGTACAGCTACAATGCTCCATGTAGTCTAACCAACCATTCTCAATGAAAACATTATATTCATTTTAAGGCTGTAGGTAGCACGGGCAAAAATCAGCATCGTGGCTGACCAAAACTGAGATACAAGCTGTAAATGGAAAATATAAAAATCTTTATATACACAGCAGCACAGCAGACCCAAGAGAATGTCACTCTCCTGACACAATCAAATGATTGATCAAACCACATTGTTCTATTATGTTGAATATTTATTTACTTAGATAGATACAGCACGAAATAAGCCCTTCCAGTCTTTGAGCCGCAACATCGAGCAAACCCTGATTTAAGCATAGCCAACAGATAGGACAACTTCCATAGATAAATTAAGCTACTAACTGGACTGTGAGAGGACCTGAGGAAACCCACACATTCTACAGGGAAGACCGTATAAACTCCTCACTGATGGAGGGGCCAGGGGCCCTGGCAGAAATATTTAAAATGTCAATATCCACGGGTCAGGTGCCAGAGAATTGGAGGATAGCTCATGTAGTTCTGTTGTTTAAAAAAGGCTCAAAAAGTAAGCCAGGAAATTATAGACCAGTAAGTTTGACATTGGTAGGAGGTAAATTATTGGAAGGATTACTAAGAGATAGGATCTACAAGTATTTGGATAGTCAGGGACTTATTAGAAAAAGCATGGCTTTGTGCGTGATAGGTCATGTTTAACCAATCTATTAGAGTTTTTCGAGGAAATTACCAGGAAAGTGGATGAAGGGAAGGCAGTGGATGTTGTATACATGGACTTCAGTAAGGCCTTTGACAAGGTCCCACATGGGAGGTTAGTTAGGAAGATTCAGTTACTAGGTATACATGGAGAGGTAGTAAATTGGATTAGACATTGGCTCAATGGGAGAAGTCAGAGAGTGGTAGTGGAGGATTGCTACTCTGAGTGGAGGCCTGTGACAAGTGATGTGCCACAGGGATCAGTGCTGGATCCATTGTTATTTGTCATCTATATCAATGATCTAGATGATAATGTGGCAAATTGGATCAGCAAATTTGCTGATGATTCAAAGATTGGAGATGTAGTGGACAGTGAGGAAGGTTTTCAAAGCTTGCAGAGGGATTTGGACCAGCTGGAGGAATGGGCTGACAAATGGCAGATGGAGTTTAATGCAGACAAGTGTGAGGTACTGCACTTCGGAAAGTCAAACCAAGGTAGAACATACAAGGTAAATGGTAGGACACTGAGGAGTGCAGTAGAACAGGGGGATCTGGGAGTACAGATACATAATTCCCTAAAAGTGGCATCACAGGTTGTAATGAGAGCTTTTGGTACATTGGCCTTTATAAATCAAAGTATTGAGTATAAGAGTTGGAATGTAATGGTGAGGTTGTATAAGACATTGGTGAGACCGAATTTGGAGTATTGTGTGCAGTCACCTAATTACAGGAAGGATATTAATAAGGTTGAAAGAGTGCAGAGAAGGTTTACAAGGATGTTGCCAGGACTTGAGAAACTGAGTTACAGAGAAAGGTTGAATAGGTTAGGACTTTATTCCCAGGAGCGTAGGAGAATGAGGGGTGATTTGATAGTGTATAAAATTATGATGGGTATAGATAGAATGAATGCAAGCAGTCTTTTTCTTCTGAGGCTAGGGGAGAAAAAAAGCGGAGGTCATGGGTTAAGGGTGAAGGGGAAAAGTTTAAAGGGAACATTGGGGGGGGGCTTCTTCACGCCGAGAGTGGTGGGAATGTGGAACGAGCTGCCAAATGAAGTGGTGAATGTGGGCTCACTTTTGACATTTAAGGAAATCTTGGACAAGTATGTGGATGAGAGGGGTTTGGAGGGATATGGCCCAGGTACAGGTCAGTGGGACTAGGCAGAAAAATGGTTCAGCACAGACAAAGAGGGCCAAAATGCCTGGTTCTGTGCTGTAATGTTCTATGGTTGTATGATGTTCGAATTGAACTCTGAACTCCGACCGCGCATCTCGCCGCAGCAGTGATTCTGTTCACCTTACTGGAGAATGGTTGCAGTGTGGTTGCACGAGGGACTTCAGCAGCAAGGCTAGAGTGCAGAGGTCAGGGCAGTTCTCTTTTTAAGCAAAGCAAACTGAGTGGAAAGTTGGCCGAGGTGTACACAGAGAAGGTGATTTACCCTATTAGTAAATGGTTTGAGAATAGGAGACAATTTCAAAATGATGGCAATATGAACAGCAGAAGTTGGTAGGAGCGGGGAAATGGGGGCAAAATCTTTCCAAGTATGAATAGGTCATGATCTGAAATCACTTCTAGCAGTGGGGGTCAGCACCGACCAGGGCTTTCAAAAGAGATCAGCATTAATGAGGGCAAGAGTAACTGGCACAAAGGAGAGCACAATAGGAATGGTACTGCTGATGACCTTTTGTAATGTAAGTTTTGGAATGATCAGTGATCACACTGAAAAATAATATTTTGAGTGAATATTGATACAATGAGGGTTTTCCTACTGTTTGGTGTATCTGGAACTTGGGTCAGACTTTTGTGATAAATATTCACCATTTCTTACTGAAATATTGGAGTAAATTCTTCTCTCAGAAAGTTGTGAAAGCTGGGAACTCGTTATTGCAGAGAATTGTGGATTCTGAGTCATTAGACCAGAAGAGCATAAAGCATTGGAGCAAAATTAGGTCATCAAGTCTGCTCGGCCATTTGATCACAGCTAATCCATTTCCCCTTCAGCCCCATTATCTCCATAACATTTCACGCCCTGACTTATCAAGAATCTATCAACTTCTGCCTTAAATACACTCAATGACCTGGCCTCCACAGCTGCCTATGGCATAAATTCCACAGATTTACCACTCTCTGGCTAAAGCAATTCCTCATCTCAATTCCATATGGACATTACTCTATTCTGAGGTTGTGCCCTCTGGTCCTGGACTCCCTCAGTACAGGAAATATTTTCTCCGTCTCCAACATTCTTTCAACATTCAATAGGTTTAAATGCGATCCTCCCTCAATCTTCCTAGCAAGTACAGTCCAAAAGCCATCAAACACTTCTCAGAAGGCAAGTCTTTCAATCCCAAAATTATTCGTGTGAGCCTCCTTTGAACCCTCTCCAATGTCAGCACATCCTTTCTTAGATAAGGGGCCCAAAACTGCTCACTACACTCCAAGTGCAGCCTCACCAGTGCCTTATAAAGCCTCAACATTACATCCTTGCTTTTATATTCTAGTCCTCTCGGAATGAATGCTAACATGCATTTGTCTTTCTCGCCACTGACTCAACCTGCAACTTGACCTTTCAGGAATCTTGCATGAGGACTCCCAAGTATCTTTACACCTCAGATTTTTGAATTTTCTCCCTGTTTAGAAAATTCAGGTATGTTCATGGCCATGCTTACGCACCTGGTCAATGAATATCAGAGGCACTGTAATAAATGTAATCCCTACTTTTCTTTTAGTACCTGCATGGTGCTGCAAGATTTTTAAAGTACATTGAACAAATGAAAAGCTGATTAGGTATTTATTCCTATCTTTATTGCTGAAATATATGCAGATGGATAGGTGAATGGCAGCTGGGCAAATAATCTAAGTGACCCAAACCTAGGGTAACAACTCCCATGTCTAATTTCAAGTTACACCCAGAAATCGAAAGTAACTAGATATTGAAGGCACAAGCTCTTTTGCTTGTGCCACAATAAAGCCATTTTGTCATGAAGCATTTGCTGAATTCGATTAAAAGATATGGTTATTGAAACAGAAAAGTAATCAGGAGAACCCCCAATGTAATTCTATTCTTGTTGAGCTGAAACAATAAATCATATACAAATGAATACTATTTTTTTCTTCTTCATTTCTAAAGGCTTGGCAAGTGACATTATTGACATTCATTTTAATATGTTTAAACATTGGTGAGTTTTTCCCTAGTTAAGATAATTTTGATGGACCATAAGTATTTCTGTACTAAAGAGGGTACAAAAGCTATAAACTAGGTGTCCATTTCTAATCTGCTGTCCTTCCAGGGAATCAACATTGGCATTCTCATCCACAAATCTAGCTCAGTATTAAAAATAGTCAAAATGCCTTTTGCAACATGGAAGGTAAACCGACTAATGGGAAATCATTAACACGAGGAAATCTGCAGACGCTGGAAATTCAAGCAACACTCACAAAATGCTGGTGGAACACAGCAGGCCAAGGAGCATCTATAGGGAGAAGCACTGTCGATGTTTCGGGCCGAGACCCTTCTTCAGATCAGTTATGAGCAGGTGCCAGAACCCCAGTGGGTGGCTTTACTCTTGCTTCTGGTTGTTCTCCAGCTCTCGCAAAGGTGATGGGTCAATTGCAGGCTTGAGTACGCTTGCTGTTACTGATTAGGAAGATTGCTTCTGTGAAGGGACTTCAATACCCAGTCATGTCTCCAGCAGCATCGGTCCCTTCCAAGAGCTTTTGGGCAGCAGCTCAGGATGTGCTCCAAGGTTCCTCTTCCAGAACACAACAGAGAGTCTGGGGCATCAACCTTCCCCTGACTATGGATGGGTTGGGCAAAATGTCATACACTGCCTGGACAAGGAACTTAATTTGGGATGGCTCTGTTTGCCAGAGATCGGACGACGGTCTTCTCCCACCTGATCCAGGCTCCCTGCAGCTTGACGCCCACTGCTTCGGTGGATCTCACTTCATCCACGGCACCAGGAACAACACTGGATATTCTGTCTGGGTAGCCTCCAACCTGATGGCATGAACATTGATTTCTCTAACCTCCGTTAATGCCCCTCCTCCCCTTCTTACCCCATTCCTTATTTATCCATCTATCTATTTATTTATTTATTTATTTATTTTCTCTTCCCCTCTCTCTCTCTCCCCCCCCCCTTTTTTCTCTCTCTGCCCCTCTCACAATCACTCCTTGCCTGTTCTCCATCTCCCTCTGGTGCTCCCCCCCTCCCCCTTTCTTTCTCCCTAGGCTTCCCGTCCCATGATCCTTTCCCTTCTCCAGCTCTGTATCCCTTTCGCCAATCACCTTTCCAGCTCTTAGCTTCACCCCACCCCCTCCGGTCTTCTCCTATCATTTTGCATTTCCCCCTTCCCTCTCCAAACCTCTTACTATCTCTTCTTTCAGTTATTAGGGGTCTGGGCCCGAAACGTCGACTGTACTTCTTCCTATAGATGCTGCCTGGCCTGCTGTGTTCCACCAGCATTTTGTGTGTGTTGCTTGAATTTTCAGCATCTGCAGATTTCCTTGTATATGCGGCTGCTCTCACTTCCTCCTGGATGAGTTTATGCTTCTTCCTCCCCATCCCTGTGTCATACCTGAGGACTGGGTAACTTCCCCGGCTAGCTCTTCCACAGGTCACCACTCCCACTAGGACATTGCTGGACAGCCGAGATTCAGTCTATTGCATGGCTTCTTATGCTCTATGCTTTCTCCTGTTCTTCGCAATGACCCCTGCCAGGGCCACCTACCTGCACAGCACTCTTTCAATAGCTGCTACACTTCATTCTGCATTGCTATTGTTTTACCTCACTCGAGCTCAATGCAATGTGTAATGGTTAGACATGAAAAACTTGTATGCAAGACAAGTTTTTCCACTGTATCTTAATACACAATAATAATAATCCAAGTACCTTAAAAATGTTGTTAATATATCTGCCTCAACCATTTATTCTGGCAACTCATTCCATATACTGACCATCCTCCGGTTTAAAAATTTGCTTCTCAGGTCCCTATTAAACCTCTCCCCTCTCATTCTTGATACCTCAACCCTGAGGAAAGACTGTATACTTTCACCCTATCTCTGCCCTCAATTTTATACTGTTATGAATGTACCACAGCTCTGAGGGGCCGAAGGGTGCAGGGTAGCCCCCTCCTTTGTGAGAATCGCAAGATCACTATTGATTTGGGTCCGGAGACCCAGGAAATGATAGAGAGACGTGCGGAATGTCTTGACCCCATCCCCCAGCGATATAAAGCTACGGGAAATGGCCATTGTCTCTTGAAGACGAACTTGTGTATTACAATATTGTGCTACGTGGAAGCCCTCAGGCAAAGTGGGCTGGTTGAGGAAGGGATTGCCTCACCCCCAACCTGATTGACATCTGAGACCCTGTGAGTCAGGATAAAAGAGGGTCTGTGGGAACAGCCCCTTCAGACGTACCAGAAGAAACGCTAGCAATCCCATAATAGCAGAAGCCGATGGGAGGAGGTCACGTGCGTTCGGTTCCATTTGCCCCGGAACCGGTGGCTTTTACCACGGAAGAACGGCTTTTAGCTAACAAAGGGGAAACCAACTCCCAACAACCCTTGACATCATAAAAGGACTGGGGCAAGTTTTAACCCGTCTTTCTCTCAAACCAAAACGCTGCAGCTTGAACGAACTAACAGTGACTTTTATATTTCCATTGGACAATACATTATCCCCTAGACAACAATAGGGCTATTTCTTATTGATTATTATTATACCCACGCTTTTAGATTTAGTATTGATGACGTATATTATCTGTATGGTTGCATTGATCTTATTTTTGTGTATCTTTATCAATAAATACTGTTAAAAATAGTACCATCAGACTTCAACGGACCTCTCTATCTTTGCTGGTAAGTGACCCAGTTACGGGGTTCGTAACAATACACCTCTATTAGTTCACCTGTCATCCCGTATGATCCATTGAAAGAGGTCATATAACCTGCTCAACCTTTCTCTATAACACAGGTCTGAGTTCCAGCAACCTTGCTGTAAGTCTCCTCTGTACTCTTTCCAGCAGAATGGAATCCTACAAGGCGGCCAAAACTGAACTTAATTTTCCTTGAAAATGTCTTGCACAATTGCAACACAAGATCTCAAATTCGATGCTCAGTGCCCTGATTGAAGAAGGCCAGTGTGCTAAAAATCTTCACCACCCTGGCTTCCTGCCACACTTTCTTCAACGATCCATGTCCAGAATCCCTCTGCCCTATAACATTCTCCGGGACACTATTGTTCCCTATCCAAGTTCTACCACGACTTGCCTTCCCAAAATGCACTTACCCAGAAGTCCGTTTGCCATTCCTCAGCCCACTTGCCCTGTTGATCAAGATACCTCTGTAAATCCAGATTAACATCATCACTGTAAACAACACCTGCTATTTTAGTGTCATATGTAAACATACCAAAATGTCATGGTATACGCTGGAAAAAATTGAATCCAACTCTGGAAGAAAGACAGACCCCCATGTACAGGCGGCAAACAGAGTTTGAGAATATTAGAGGCACGATCAAGCGACACTGCAAGGAGATACATTCTCAAAACTAGGACCCCGCAAAATTGGTTGAACAGTGGCTTGGATATTGGTCAGCTGGAGTCAAGGATGCCATTTATTCCAAAGGCCACAATGCAAGTTCACTTTCTGTGCTTCACTGGTCTATGCTCAAGGCTTTTTCCAAGGTCGACTAGGTTCACTAGGTCTCCCATGGGTTATCATCTTCCCAAGTTTATTCAATATTTCCAAGATTTATTCTATTTTCCTATGTTTTTGAGGATTGTTCTATGTTCCTGAGGTTTTTTTCTATATTTTTGAGGTTTATTCAATGTCTTGAGTTTACCAGTTTGTAATTTATCTTTTTTATTGGTTCATCAAACATTTCCATAAGATGTATTTCAGACATTGTACATATATATCATATAATCATATATATCACAAATCTCCACATAGTATTTATCTGATGTATAGACTTATAGAAAAGAGTGGAAAGAAAAAACAAGCAAAAGGAAATAATTATGTACAAGTAGGGAGTGATCTTTCTTTGCAACATATTCATTGATTTGTGAGAATAAAATCAGGCCTATGAGGCACTATGTAGTTAAACCAACTTTCCCAGTATGAATTAAATTGTTCCAATTTATGATTAACAGATGTTGTTATCTTCTCCATTTTGTAAACGTCCACTGTAATTTCCATCCATGTATTTAAAGTTGGGCTCTCCTGTGATAACCATTTCCTAGTAAGAGTCTTTTTACCAGCCACCAACAGAATATTCATTAAATATTTATCTCTTTTCAATCATTCTTGAGGTATATATCCAAAATATATGGTCTCACTCTCTAAGGGTACTTCACATTTAAAGATGTCCTGTAGGGCATTGTGTATCCCCTTCCAATAGTCTTTGATAACAGGGCAGTCCCAAAAAATATGATAATGATTTGCATTTTGATTTTCACAATTTCCCCAGCAAACAGGGAGGTTACTATCATAATTGGATTTCTGAGAGGGTGTAATAAAATATCTTATTAAGTTTTTCGTCCAAACTCCCTCCATTTCTGTGAACTGGTACACTTCCATTGATACCTCCATATTATTGTCCATTCTTCCTCAGATATAATTATCCCTCCTTCCTTCTCCCATTTTGTTTTAAAGTATGAAGTCGAATCTGTTTTAAGATTTGACAACCCCTTATATATGCTTGAAATGATTCTACTACCGTTATCTGAATTATATGCTTTTCTAAATAGCTCTATCAAGCATGTACTTGCCTTGGTTACATTTTTAAGCGTCTTATTAACATATTGTCGCATCTGTAAATACCAATAAAAATCTGGCTTTTCTAATAAGTGTTTCTCTTTAAGCATTTCAAAACTGAACAGTGTTCCTTCTGTCATTATGTTGCAAAGAACTGTTATTACTTCAGCTGTCCAGTCCTTAAATCCAGCATCCAATTTTCTTTGGTGTAAAATCCAGGTCATATGCACACCATTTAAGAATTGCAATATCTTCCTCCAAATTATATTCTTTTATCGTAGTTTTCCATATTTTAAGAGTCAATTTCACCCATGGGTTATCAATAGTATTTATGTACCTTTGCAGGTTGTTATCAGCCAAAATTGCTTGTATGGGAATGGGAAGTACCCACTCCTCAATGTTTCTCCATTGAACATCATATGATGGGTTGCACTAACATATCACAGCTCTCAACTGTGCTGCAAAATAATAATCTCTAAGAGAAGTTAGGCCCTATCCCCCCTTTTCCTTTGCTAATTGCAAAGTTTTGAGATGAACTCTAGGCCTTTTACCCTGCCAAATATACCTTGATAGCATCTTGTTCCATTCATTGAATTGATTTTGATTAATCTCTATTGGTAGGGTCTGAAAGAGATATAACAGTCTGGGCAGTATATTCATTTTACTAGACTCAATCCTTGAACTGAGACTGAAAAAGGGAATCAGGTTCCATCCTGCCACATCTTCCTTAATTTTTTTATATAAAGGCTGATAATTACATTCTGATAATTTTTCCAAATCTTTTGGCATAATGATGCCCAAATATTTGAAAGACTCTGTGTGCCATGCCTAGGGATATCTACTTTCAATTTTTCTTGGTGGGCTATAGTAATATGAAAGTAATTGGGTTTTATCTATGTTGATCTTGTATCCTAATAATTGACCATATTGTTCAAAGGATTGCATCAATTTAGGTAAAGAGTATGTTGGTTGCCCTAGACAGATCAAAATGTCATCCGCATAACAAGCCAATTTATGCTCTGTCCCTTTAATAGTAATTCCCCTGATATCTTCATTTTGTCTGATGGATTGAGCTAATGGTTCCAGATCTAGTGCGAAGAGTAGTGGTGACCATGCACAACCCTGTCTCGTGCCCCTTTCTAGGGTAAGACTATTTGATAAATATCCATTGATTTTAATGCCAGCAGTAGGGTTGTCATATAGTGTCTGTATAGTTTTAATAATTGTGTTTTAGAAACCAAATCTATGTAAAACTCTGTAAAGAAAATTCCAATTAACTGAATCAAATGCCTTTACAGCGTCCACACTTATCACTATGCTTCGATTTTATTTTTTTGTATATGATCCATAATCTGAAGTGTCCTTCGTATATTGTCTTGTGTTTGGTGTTGTCGTATAAAACCTGTCTAATCGTTACCTATCAGAATGGGTAGAAACTCCTCTAATCGTTTGGCCATGATGGAGGTAAATAATCTATAATCTGCATTAAGAACAGATATTGGTCCAAATAACCTGCATTCCATTTTATCCTTCCCTTCTTTTGGTATAGCTGAGATTATTGATTCCTTCCAACTGGATGGCATTTATGCCTTTTTTAGAGCCCAGTTCAGTGTGGGGAGTAAAACAGGAATTAACTCATTTTTAAATTCTTTGTACCACTCTGCCTTATACCAATCTGATCCTGGTGACTTGCTTAATTTAAGCCGACAAAATGCAGCTTTTAATTCAACTTCAGTTATGTCAGCAGTCATTGTTCTATTTTGTTCTTCGTTTAAAGTGGGTAACTCTAGAGAATTCAAGAAGGTGTCAGTTTGGGTTATGCTTCCCCCTGGAACTTTGGAATATAGAGTTTTGTAAAACACTTCAAAAGCTTCTTGAATTTCACTTAGCTTATTTTTTATCATTTTCATTCTTGGATCCCTAATTCTATGAATTGTATTTTCTGCTATTTTTTTTCAGTTTCCACGCCAGTATTTTCATAGACTTTGATCCATTTTCATAATGTCTCTGTTTCAGAAACATTAATTTTTTCCTGATTCCTTGCATAGCCAAACTATTAATTTCATTCCTAATTTTTTTTAATTGCCCCTAATGTATCCTGTGCCAAATTCAATTTGTGTTTTTTCTCTAGTTCCTTCAGCCTATTTTGTAATTCCTCTAATGTTTTATTCCTTATTTTTTTTCTTACGTGAACATATCGCTATAATTTTCCCTCTTAGGACAGCCTTCAGAGTACCCCATAATATGGGAGGTGAAACCTCTCCATTATCATTAAATTCTAAGCAGAGACCAATTTCTTTTTAATTTGTTCCTTAAAGTACGGATCATTGAGTAGACTTGAATTTAGTTTCCAAACAGTATTCTTTGGTTGTAGGTCAAAAACAACAGATAAATATATAGCAAACATGAGGAAATCTGCAGATGTTTTAAATTCAAACAACAACACACACAAAATGCTGGTGAAACACAGCAGGCCAGGCAGCATCTATAAGGAGAAGCACTGTCGATGTTTCAGGCCGAGACCCTTCGTCAGATAAATATATAGGTGCATGGTCACTTACATCTATTGTCCCAATTCCACAGGTGTTTATTTTGTCTTTTCCAAATGTTATGAAATAGTCTATTCTTGTATATACAGAATGAGGAACAGAATAATGAGTGTAATCCCTTCTGTCAGGGAAAAGGTCCCTCCATATATCGATTAAACAAACATCCTCAAAAAGTGTATTAACTTTCTTATGTAAGGATTTTGTTTCATAGGTTTTTCTATTGGAAGAGTCTAAGTTTGGTTGTAATTGTAAAATTAAGTCTCCCCCACATATCAGGAGACCTTCTGTTTCTGCTATCATAATATCAGTAATTTTCCGAAAGAAACTAATATCACTTCTCAGGGGTGCGTATATATTCAATAGAGTAACTGAATTTCCATCTATATTCCCCCTTACCAGAATATATCTGCCCTCTTTATCTCCCATTTTGAATACTTTTTCAAAATTTAGCTTACTTGAGATAAGAATAGCAACTCCTCTCCTATGTCCTGATTTATATGAGGAGAAAAACAAATTAGTGAAGCCCATTCTCTTTAGTTTTCTATGCTCATTATCACTTAAATGAGTTCCCTGTAAATATACTACATGGGCTTGTTCTTTTTTCATTTTGGATAAAATTCTATAATGTTTCATTAGATTTAATAGCCCATTGGCGTTAAAAGAAATGAATTTTACTTTGTCACTAGCCATCTGTATTTATCTGTCAATGTATCATTGAAATTAGCAGAATAAAACTTAATTGATCTACTCCCTGAACAAATAAGAACCAAGAAACGCAAATAGTAATAAAAATGGCAACGAATGTGTGATTCCAAGGCTAAGGTCTCTGGTAGAAGACCCTGTGTTGAGCTAGAGGAAATGTCTAGCTGTGGGGGATAACCCCTCCTACTTGTGAGTTGAGGGCCCCCATTGCAGTATTCATAAAAGTCAGTGAACAAATCCATTACACAGAAGATTTCCGTGTACTCCTCCTCTATATATACATACACACACACACAAACACACATATATATATATTCTAAATTTGGTGGGGAAAAAGGAGTAAGTGAGTGAATAAAGAATAACAACTAAGTAATATAAATTCCACATTATAAGAAGTATTTCTCGAGATAGGTATATCACCGTCTACTTTTGCTTCCGTGTAGCTTCTCAACATTTTTAAAGTTAGCCAAACGTTATGGCTCTTCTGAAGGGGGTGAGGACTGTCTTTGAAAAACACTTCCTGATATACTTCTCTCGGCCTCCTCCCGTCTCCTGCCTTCTCAATTCTTGCACTATTTCCCAAGCGGAGCGGGATAATTCCTCTGCCAGGCTTTCCCTCGGTTTGATCACGCTGACGGGCAACCCTCTGGCCTTCATGTCTGTAGTCACCTCTTCCACTGTCTGATACAGTTGGATCCCATCTTGATAAAACACTCAAAGTTTAGCAGGGTACGGAGTTTGAAAACTAATCCTTTCTTGCTTTAGTATTCGCTTTACCTCAGAGTATTCTTTACGTTTCTGCAGGACTGTGGGGGGGGGGGGGGGGGGGGAGGTAATCTTGGACGAAATATATTAATTTATCGTCTTACCCAAGGCCCTTCGTAGAATCTCCGCCTTCGCACTGTATCAAAGGAATTTAATTATTATTGAGCGTGGCTTATCTGCTCTATCTCGGGTAGGCTTTGGGATGAGCGCACGACGTGCTCTCTCAGTTTCCAGCTCCATAGTTGAGGGAAGCTCCAGCGTGTCCTGCAGCAACTTTCTGACAAACTCCATCATAGACAAGCCCTCCGCTCCTTTGGGAATGTTGTAGATTCTGATATTTTTCCACCATGATCTTCCCTCCAGGTCAAGCAGTTTACCTTCTTGTTGATTTAATATTTTTATCGTCTTACTCAGTATCCGTTCCATGTTTTGCACGCAATCTTCCACCTTCTAAATTCGAGTCTCTGCCACCGCTATTTTTTGATTGATGTTGGTGAGCTCTGACTTAATATCATGTAGATGCTGTTTTATATCTTTTTGGAACTCCCTTATCACTGTCAAAATTTTGATCCCATTCGCCGCTTCACCTGAGCAAGGCCCAGTGTCCGCCTCGCTAACACACGGTCGGGTAGGAGAGCCACTCGCTGCACTCCTCTCAGCCACAGGCTCCGCAGTATCACTTTTTTTATTTCCATTCCTTTTCCCCATTCTTGCCCGTCTTATCAGTTGAAGTGCTTTCAAAAAATACTATATTTGATGGGTTAACGGGGCTAAATATGCATTTTTCTGGAGGAGCTAGTGACTTAAGCTGCCATTCTCGACGATGACATCACCAGAACCTGGCTACCAGCCCTGTGTTGAGATCTGCAGGTCCGCCTTGAGTTTACCAGCCCTGTCTCAAGTTCCCCGGGGTAGAGACTACTCCAATGAGCTCTCTAGGCCTGGGTGGGGAGCTGGAGAGCCAGAGCCTTGGGCTTCACAGTTTCTGCTGTAATGAGCTCTCAAGTTCTGGGCATGGAGCCAGAGACTGTTGGGCTCCAAAGTTTGTTTGACTTTCCCAAGCTTTGTTCAATGTTCACAAGTTTTATTTGACGTTCCTGTGTTTTATTTAATGTTCAAGAGTTTAATTCTATGTTCCTGAGTTTTATTCTATCTACTATGTTTCCTAGGTTTATTCAACACCTTGAATTTACCAGACCTATCTTAAGATGACTATGTCTGTCTCCAGTTGACCAGCCCTGTCTCGAGATCACCAGTAGTTCCTGGATCTGGTGCCCAGATCTCCCTGGGCTGTCAGGTGTCAGCCTTAGGCAGGGAGCTAATGTATAAACTCTCTGGGCCTGGGCAGGAAGCCAGAGAACCTTGGGCTCAGAGGTGTCTAAAGCATCTTAACTGGTTAATTGTTGTTTAACCTATATCATTGTTTACCCTTGTTAGGTTTATTTTGATAGGCTCAGGGATTCTGGTCACATGTACTGTTTTAATGTACATTCCTTTGCACTTCTAGTGGGGTCCTAGTTTTGAGAATGTTTCATCTCACAGTGTTGATGTTCTGCTGGATTTTGTACAATAAAATTTGATAAGACTTATCAAAATATTCTCTCAACCATTTTTCTCTGCTCCATCATACTTCACAGCCTTTTCGCTGGACGTACGTCAGTCCATCACATTGCCATGCCTATCTTAGACCTTCCTGCAAGTTGCAGTGGCTTCAGGCCACTCATAGCATTTGGGGAGGGGAGGAAGACACGGTAACAGAGTTGCAACAAGTATTGATGCCGCCTCAGCTCCAGCAACCCCGGTTTGAGCTTGACCACCTCTATTGTCAGTGGAGTTTGCACATTCTCCCTGTAGGCCAGAGCCCTGATGCTCCGAGGCCCTCCCACATCGCAAGGACACACGGGTGCTGCAAATCACCCCTAGTGCATGTGCACAGAGGGAGAATCAGAGTAGAGTTGAATTGCACATGAAGATTAGGTGATTGGAAAATAAGTGGGGGTATGGAATTAATCTGAGAGATGGTATAGACCCTGTGGTACTAACAGTCTATGCTGTGGAAAATTATGAGACCATATCAGGGCATTGAATAGTGTGTGATAGAGGCTGCAGACTCCACTCCTTTCTGCTTCCTTCCTCCTCCGCATAGCTGGCTCAGAGAGCAGCTCTTTAAGGTCTGACAGCTCAGTACAGGCAGGACTTTCATAATTATCCTCTGCCACTCCCATCATGAATAGGTTAGAAGATAATGATTCATTAACAGTGAAACAACATCAGTACAAACAGAAGAAATTCTGCAAATGCTGGCAGTCCAAAGCGACACACACAAAATGCTGCAGGAACTCAGCAGTCCGGCAGCTTCTATGGAAAGCAGCAAGCAGTTGACGTTTTGAGTTGAAACCCTTCTTCAGTATAATTTCACTCACCTTTGAAAGGAATTTTGCAAATAGACAATGAAAAGCAATTGAAACATTATCTGGCACTGGCATTCAAATTCAAAGACTTATCAGTGTACATAAACAGGTCCAACACAGCATCTCACATATTGTTGTAGATCAATACAGTGTAACAACTAATATTTATGGTGCAAAAATCTTTAATGATCTAGTTCCTGCTATTGGATATAAAGAATTTTCTACCCGAACAGATTTAAATTCACTTACACCTTAAGTTAAAAAATCAGATGCAATTAAGTAGCACTCTCTGCAGGGTAAAAGCATGAAAAGGGGAGAAGTATTTGCACTTTACCTACAACAACCTTCATGAGCTTAGGACATCACAAAACATTTTATAACCACTGAAGCAGTTGGGAGTTTTCTTTCATTTGACCACTTTTCACAATGTAAGGATCTGCTTTGTGATGAGTATTGAGAAATAAATATAAACCAGTACAAGAAGAAGAGGTCCTTTGTTCTTCAAAATTGAGTCACAAATTTTTTTATCTGAAAGACAACATCTTCAGTGGCTTTGCACACCTTCGGTGTTGACTGGAGATGTGGTCATTGCACTGAATTGGTGCTTAAACTTCAAAACATGACAAGGCCATGGACTCTGCCATCTTAGGCCCAACTAACATTTAAACTGTGAAAAATGATTACTACCTTAGTTGCAAACTATGCTTCTACCACATTCCACTAATACTTGCTGTAACTTTATACAGCGATACTACAGATAGATTAAATCTTAGTTTAGAGGTGTGCCCCTAGGACTCTAGAATGCCAAACAATACAATTATTATTTTAGTTAAAACATATACACAATTCAGTGAGCCACAAAACTAAGTATTTTTCAGGTCTTATGAAAAGATGATTTGTACATTTCAAGATGGTCTAAGAAAAATGCCTGATGGTGAAGAAATTTGATTGCACAGAGGCAGTCAAGCCAGTTGTTCATTACCATTGCTTATGCAGTCGCTTTTCGTTTGTCTTCTCCTGCTTAAAACAAAAGCATTGGGCCCTGGCTTTCCCATTTGTGAAGCACTAAATCCAATCCAAGACACAACTTTAGGAAAATTTTTTAATACAAATCACAATTTAAGTTCATTCATATATTAGCAATTATTAACAGGGTTTAATTCTGTATTTGTTACCATTAGATTTGAGAAATTGAGTATGTTGCATTCAAAGATCAAATTCAGTTTCAAGTACAATAAGAAATTCAGTTTTAAATTGTCTGTGCCCTTGCTCACAGTTCAGTTTTGATTTTATGTACCAAATCTTTCTGATCAATCATATCCAGATGTTGGTTCCACCGATTGTATGCTAACAAGGCTATGTTTTTGGCACCAATGGCACTCATTTCCATGGCACTTGCTGCCCACTCGATACCATTCAAATAGTACAGGTTGTCATGAAGAATTATGGGAGGGATCCCTTTACCAGAGTTGTATTCAGGATATGCCAGCCAATCAGTGACCTGCACAGAGTAGTACGAGCGGAAGATAGTCTTCAGTTGTTCTTTAGTAAGTGGCTTGGCAGAGAAGACTTTCCACACCGCTGCTTCCTGTGGTTGTTTTCTTCGGTAATTAGCAGTGATATTCACTGGGCAAATACTCCCTGTGCTAAGTACAAATAGTTTTGGACTTTCTACTGTTAGAATTACTGCATAAGGGAACAGTTTGGGGTCTGGGAATCCAAAATATGAGGAATTAAGATAACCATGAACTATAGAAACAATTAGATGCTTATATTGACCTGGAAATGGTGTGATAGGTGGTGTAAACGCATTGAATGTGATGCTTGTAGTTTCATGATGTAAAGGAGTTGCAATGACTACAATATCATAGAAGTCATAACCACCTTCATTTTCATTTTCATATTTCACTTGGTAAAGAGCTTTATTACCTATAAAAAGAAAATATTACAATTACTTACAGAAATAGATTGAAAATTGCTTAAAATATCATGAATTAGTCCTATAAAAGAACAAATCTGTCTTCACTCTTCAGGCATGAAATGGACTACTGGTTCAGTTCAACAATACAAAGACTGTAGAATCCAACTCAGCAACTTTGCTTGCTGTTTCCACTATCCAATTATCAGGCGCTTCATAACGGCAAATTAAAAAGCAGATCAACAATGGTGGGAGTAGGACAGTGTTAGAATGGGGTTGAGGCTTTGGTGAGGAGAGGACAAGGCTGTAGGTAGATTTCAGGTAACTTTTGTACTTATTGCACAGTTATAGCAGTGGAAGTGCCAGGTAGGGTAGTAGAATGCTCCTCTTGTGTGATGTGGGAAGGGAGGGAGACTGTCAGCATTCCTGACAACTACACCTGAAAGAAGTGCATCCAGCTGCAGCTTTTAGCAGACCATGTTAAGGAACTGGAGCTGGAGCTGGTGAACTCAGGATAATTTGAGAGGCCGTGGGGTTGAGTGAAAGGCGATGCAGGGAGGTTGTTACACCTAAGCTGCAGGACAGAGGTAAATGGGTGACCAAAAGGGGAAAAGGGATAGGTAGTGAGTGTAAATCCTTGAGGACTGGCAGGTGGCTAATGTTCCACTATTCGAGAAAGGAAACAGGGTTGATCCTGGAAACTACAGACTGGCAAGTCTCACATCAGTGGTAGGGAAATTGCTGGAGAGAATTCTTAGGGTAGGGTTTACAAGCATTTGAAAATCCATAGCCTAGTTAGAGAGAGCCAGCATGGCTTTGTGTAGGACAAATTCTGTCTTAGTAACTTGATAAGCTTTGATAACGGTGGAGCTGTTGATGTTGTCTACATGGATTTCAGTAAAGCTTTTGACAAGGTAACTTAATCCAGTAGATTAAGATACACAGGATCCATGGTGAATTGGTCATTTGGATTCAGAACTGGCTTGCCTGTAGAAGGCAGAGGGTCATAGTTGAAGGGTCCTATTCTAGCTGGATGTATGTGCTATATATTGTGCAGCATGAGGGATTAGTTTAGATGACTGTTTGATTACTAATTCATTCAGTTCGGCACAACATTGTGGCCCAAAGGACCTGTCACAGCTGTACAGTTCTATGTTCTATGTTACATGTGTTCTGTTGGAAAGTATCTTTAGTGGATTTGTCCATTACTTCAAATTTTAACTTGATTTTACAACTGTCAAAATCTACCCAACAGTAGCAGTTGTATCTTAGTAACTTGATTGAGATTTTTGATGAGGTGATGAGGGTGATTTATGAAGGTAGAATTGTGGATGGTGTCTATAGTAGCATAGAATGTGTGCTCAGGAAGTTAACTCTTCATAAGGCATTGAAAGGATTATTGGAGAATGGATAGAAAGTCTGAAAAAACTAAACAGGATTGGGAGATTTTTTTTTAAAAAAGAATATCAATATGTACTCTTGTCCATCCCAAGGATCAATGAGGGAACTATTGCCCTCTCTGTCTCTGTCTGGCTGAACGTCAGGAGGGGGGAAAGGAGAGAAAAAAAATGGGCTGAAAAGTGGCAGGCAGAATTTAATGCAAACAAGAGCGAAATGTTGCACTTTGGTAGGTCCAACCAGGGTAGGTCTTACTGAGCGAATGGTGGGACACAGTGCATTAGAACAAAGGGATCTGGGAATACTGGTCCATAATTCATTGAAAGTTGGGGCATGGGTAGATAGGGTTGTAAAGAAAGCTTTTGGCATATTGGCTTTCATAAATGAAAGTACCGAGTACAGGAGATGGGATGTTACATTGAAGTTGTAAAGAATGCTGGTAAGGTCTAATTTGGAGTATTATTTCAGCTTTGGTCACCTACCTACAGGAAGAATGTAAATAAGGTTGAAAGAGTACAGAGAAAATCTACAAGGCTGTTGCTGGGACTGGAGGACCTGAGTTATAAGGAAAGATTGAAATAGCTTAGGTCTCAATTCCTTGTAACATAGGAAGATTGAGGGAAGATTTGTTAGATGTATACAAAATTATGAGGGGAATAGATAGGGTAAATGCTTGTAGGCTTTTTCCCACTGAGGTTGGGTGGGACTACAACTGGAGGTTATGGGTTAAGGGTGAAAGGTGAAAAGTTTAAGGGGAACATTAGGAGAAACTTCTTCACACAAAGGGTCACGAGGGCATTGAATGAGCTGCCAGGGTATGTGGTGCGTGCGAGCTTGATGTCAATGTTTAAGATCAGTTTGGAAGGTAGGGTATGGAGATGCAAGTCGATGGGACAAGGCAGTTTAAATGGTTTGGCACGGACTAGATGGGCAGAAGGCCTGTTTCAGTGCTGTAGTTTTCTGACTCCATGGCCATCAAAATTGGGCTTTCTTCAATTTAGAATCTCAATTCAAGGACCAGACTTTTCCTTTTTTATAATTATCTTGAAACTAATGGCATCATGATCACTGGATGCAAAAAGTTCCCCTACACAAACTTCGGTCACCTGCCTGTCTCATTCCCTAATAGGAAATCTAGTTTTGCACTCTCTAGTTGGAACACTGATGTTCTGATTAAGGAAACTTCCTTGAACAGATTTGACAAAACTCTATCCCATCCAACTCTTCTACAGTATGGGAGCCCCAGTCAAAACATGGAAAGTTAAAATCACCTTATGTTAAACATAGCCTTATGTTTCTTGCAAAAGTCTGCGATCTCGCTAAAATTTGCTCGTCCAAATCCTGCTGATATTGTGTGTCCTATAATATAATCTGATTAACAGGGTAGGGTTTAATCTACCCTGTTATTTTGTTTGATAAAGCTTCCCAATCCGCTAACTTCACTCTGATTTTTGCTCTATTATATGCGCTCTCTTTGGCTTTTATGTTGGCTTTGATTCTCTTGTTAGCTACAATTGTATCATCTTGCCTTTAGGGTACTTTCTACCCCGGAAGAGAGCCCAATACTTCAAAAATCTGAAGTCCTCTCTCTTGTATCAACTCCTTAGCCACATATTAAACTGTATGATCTTCCTATTTCTGGCCTCACTAGCATGTGGTACAGGTAGCAATCCTGAGATCACAACCCTAGGGGTCCTGTCCTTCAACTTTGCACCTAACTTCCTGAACTCGTTCTGCAGGACCTCGTCACCCATTCTACCCATGTCATTGGTAACTATTTGACCACAATCTCTGGCTGCTCACCCTCCCAATTAATACTGCTGTAGACTCAATCTGAAATGCCCTTGACCCTGGCACTTGGATGGCAACAAACCATACAGGAATCTCGTTCTTGTCCAAAGTACTTTCTTTCCGTTTCCCTAACCAATGAATCCCCTCTCACTATAGCTCGCCTCTTCTTACCCCCTTCCCTTTGAACCACAGTGTCAGAGACCTGCTCACTGCGGCTGATCCCTGGTACGTCTTGTAAGGTATCCAAAGCAGTATACAGTCGACCCTCCGTATCTGCAGGGATTTGGTTCCAGGACCCCCTGTGGATAGCAAATTTCGTGGATGCTCGAGTCACTTATATAAAATGGCATTGTATTTGCATATAACCTACACACATCCTCCCGTATACTTTAAATCACCTCTAGATTATACCTAATATAATATAAATACTATGTAAATACTTGTTATACTGTATTGTTTAGGGAATAATGACAAGAAAAAAAAAGTCTGTACACACTCAAACAATGAGTGCTGAAGAGTAAACTTCATTTTATTTTTCTGATCCCAATCCGCGGTTGGTTGAATCCGTGGATGCAGAACCAGCGGATACAGAGGGCCAACTGTACTTATTATTGAGGGGAACGGCTATAGGGGTACTCTGCACTAGCAGCCTATTCCCTTTACGTCTCTTAACAGTCACCCAGGTACCTGCCTCCTGCAACTTAGGGGTGGCTACCTCCTGTAGCTCCCATCTATCACCTCCTCATTCTCCCATATAATCCAAAGGTCATCAAACTGCATTTCCAATACCTTAACATAGTCTCTAAAGCTGCAGGTTGGCCCACTTCACACAGATGTAGTTATCAGGGAGACTGATGTTCTTCCAAACTTCCCACATCTCACACAAGGAACATACCACTGACTCTGGACCCATTCTCAGCACACTACCCATGCACTAACAGAGAAGAGATTTAGTAGAAAGGAAGGGAGCCATGGCAGTGTAGTAGTTAGCACGATTCTATTACAGCTTGGAATGGCGGAGTTCAGAGTTCAATTCGGACTATAGTGAGTTTGTATGTCCTCCCCGTGACTACATGGGTCTCCTCCACATGCTCCAGTTTCCCCCCAGTTCAAGGACGTATTGGTTGGTCAGTTACAGACAGACATACTTTATTGATCCCGAGGGAAAATGGGTTTCATTACAGTTGCACCAACCAAGAATAGAGTAGAAATATAGCAAATAAAAACCAGAAATAAATAATAAGTAAATTATGCCAAGTAGAAATAAGTCCAGGACCAGCCTATTGGCTCAGGGTATCTGACACTCCGAGGGAGGAGTTGTAAAGTTTGATGGCCATAGGCAGGAATGAATTCCTATGACGCTCAGTGTTGCATCTCGGTGGAATGAGTTTGGTCATTGTAAATTACCCCATAATTAGGCTAGGGATAAATCGAGGGTTGCTGAGCAGTGTGTCTTGAAGAGTTGGAAGAGCCTATTCCACACTGTATCTTATAAACTCCCTTAGAGCCTCCATCTGTGCTTGCTGAAGCCTGTTGAGCCAAAGCCATAACAATGCCCACTCACACAATGACACACTGCTTACACCTCCTTTCTTTTCATTGCCTCAAACAATAGGTCACTCCCAATGAGACATGCAGTTTACAAAAGGCTCCTGTCCTGCAAGATGTCACTCACTTGCTACTTCAAAACAATCAAAATTACTCCCAATAATCTTAATTGGTATCAGTAGAAAACTAAACTATGTTGGAATTAATTCACTTCTATTACAGCTGCATATCTGCAAAACTGACAAATTACTTGATTAGCTAGTAATGACTACCTGTTTTTCAGTGACTGCACAATTTCCGTAAAATATTAATAATTTTACATTGATTTTGCCCATCTGATCAATTTACAAGATGTTACTAAGTACTCTAAGCATTTGCTTATGGTGCTTTGAACATATCCCAGCTTGATGACTAAAGACATATACATAAAATAAAAACCTAGCCTTAGCATGAACAGGCCTCAAACCTACTTTGCCATTTAATACAATCATTACTTATATTCTACCTTGACATCATTTTCCTGCCCAAATCTCATACCCCTCAATTCTTTTAGTATCTAAATGTCTGTTGATCTCTGGATCGAATGCACTCTGCATTAGATCCTCAATAGTACTCCAAGGAGAATTTCAAAGATTCTCTAGATGCATTTCCATCTTGAAAACCCAGTTTCTTACTTTGAGACTGTGCCCCCAGCTTCCAAACAACCAGAAAGGGAATTTATCACCCTGCTCTACTATGTAAAGTTACATAAAACTTTTGTGCATTTCCATGACATGTCCTCTCATTCTTCTAAATGAAGACAGGCTATCCGTGTCTTCTCATATGATAAATATGCCCTGTAGGAATCAATCTGGTGGAACTTTGAGGCGCTTTCTCTACTACATACTCCAGACTTTATTCTGTAGTCTCACCATGGCCCTCTATTGCACAGAGATGGGTTGACTCTTTAAGAAAGTCCAACATACCTTTTTCTTTCCGTATGCTCATATTTGTCGTTATTGATTCTAGAAAAAAGCTGCCAACACCACCAACATCTTTCAAAGTCTCATCATTGAAAATAAACCTTTTACATTTTTCTACCAGTAGATGGCTTCAAATTTTCAAATTATTTTCAATTTCTTCACGTTTTTTAACTAGTCCATATCCCCCTGCTGTACCTCTGTATTCCCCTTGCACTTCATAGTACGACCTGTTTTTGCCACATCAAACTCATCCTCTCATCTAAATCACTGATGGAGCTTAAAAACAGTACTAACTCCATTCCAATAGTAACAACCATCCATATATTTGGACTGTTTTTTGTCTGTTAATCAATTCTCACTATTGTATTAGCCCAAACACACTGTACTAATTTTATTATTGCACTGAAGACCACGGAATGTGGATGCAAAAGTTAACATGTTGATAAAGGAGGAATATGGCATGAAGTCAGGGAGTAATGATGCCACTTTATAAACTTCTGGTTAGGCCAATCTGGAGGATTACATTTAAATCTGGTTGCTTCATTATACAAAGGATGTAGGGGCTTTGGAGAAAGTGGTGAAGCTTTATCTGGTTTATGCCTAGATTACAAGGCATTTACTATGAGGAGAGGCTGAACAAAGCAGAGTTGTTTTCTTTGGTGCGGTGGAGGCAGCGAGGAGCCCTGACAGATGTTTATAAGATCATGAAAGACTCAGATAGAGTAGACAGTAGGCATCTTTGCCCAGAATCAAACTGCTCATCACTAGTGGACACAATTAAGGTTAGATGGGAAATTCAAAGGTGAAGTTTGGGGAAAGATCTGCTTTTAAACACAGAGATTGGTAACTGGAATACAGAGTTGGCAGTAGGAGTGAGTGCAAGAGAGGTGCCTAAGACGCTCTTAGATAGGCACAAGAGCCTGCAAAGAACAGAGGAAGGGAGAAGGGACTAGGTTAGATAGCCACTTAATTACTAGTTCAATTAATCCAGCACAACACCTTGGCCCAAGGGGCTTGTTCCTGTGCTATGTTCTATATCTCTACAAGATGACAACTAAGGCTGTAGATGCAGGTCTTCAAAGTACTATTTTATAGACTTGTGGGGAAATAAAACTAGAAAGAGACAAAAAGAACTTTAAACAGTCATGAACTAAAACGAAGTTTTGATTTCACTTCCATTGTCTCGACAAGATACTCAGGAAAAATAATCACTCTTCTTTAAACATTTACTTAACTAATCAATTCTGCTCATAAAATGCTGCATGCAGAAAAAATTCTTATGCATTACTTGAAATGCCTTTCTTTCCTCTACACTTGATTATCTGCCTTCAGGGAAACCAATCTACTGTTTTAAGGGTGTGTGGAAAATGAGATACAGCCCACATCTTAGAGTCATTAATAACACTTTAACTTTAGTTAGTAAAATGCAACCTAGAGATTTTCTACTGTTGCTTGTATCCTGGAGCTGACAGAATTTCAAAAATAATTGGGATGGCTGTTAAGAGTCACAAGATCAAAGCATCTTGTACTCCAAATATTATCTACAAGAAATGTTTCCACAGAGAAGCAAGGGGTGTGTGTGTTTAAAATGCAAGACCAATAGCTGGTATTTATGCAGCTCCTTCTGCATAATAATCCACTTCCGGAGCTCTTTTCTAAATGCTTGATCAAAGAGCAAAGTAGTGTCATAAGTAAAAGACAGAGCAGGAAGTTGTGAGGATGAGGGCAGAATTCCAGTGTTTAGCCAATAAGACAGTGAAATTCACACGAGGAAAAATCTCTTATCAGGAAGGTTGCAGACAGAGATTATACAAAATTTTAATTGCTCAACTGGGGGCCAAAGTTTTAAATAATATAGATAGGTAGAGGGACTATCAGTTATAGGATAACAACTGTTAGTAAAAGAACTCTTTCAAAAACAGTTTCAAAAAAGCTTCTAAAAAGCTTTGATATAAAGTCATGAGTGTTTCTGTGACGGACGTTTTTCAAAGGTTCAGAAACTGACACCTAAAATCTGGAAGTGCACCATCATGGAATAAGCATCCAATCTATTTGATAAAATTTTGTCATTTGTACCAGTAGATATTCCTTGCCAGGGTGTATTAACAGACTAGAGTGGCTTTAATTTCTTATCCTCAGAAGAGCAGAACAGATTGATCACCTAGGGGCATTGTTATATTATGTAACTCCACAGGTTTACTCAACGCACTAACACCTAAATGCCAACTGTTCCAAAGCTTCCTCCTTCCTGCATCTCATTTGGTACAGTTGACAGATGGGCAGTCTCAATAACTTGCAGAGTAATTTTTGTTTTGTAAAGGTCAGCAAAAATTTACCAAAATTATCCTTGTACCGGAAAGAGCAGATGCATTGAAAACAGTCTGGTACAAGACTTGGCAGGTGAAAATACTCTTGCTATTATTTTGACACACACTTGGCTCTCTCTGGTGAACCAGGAGTTTGATCCAAGATGCTTCAAGTAGGATCTTGTTTCCACAAAATCCTACCATTCAGCAGTAATCTGGATAAATAAGATTGTTCTGAATGGACCTATACTGGAATACAGCTTTAAAATTTATGAGCATGGAAATTAATTTACATCAACTTATCACACTGGAAAATATTCCTGGGCAGGAAAGAGCAATGCAGCATAACCCATAACCCTGGGTCTCCACTTATAAAAGCCTAAAAGCTTCATATACATATCAGGCCATCTATGCAGCAACTACATTATTACAAAGATTTTTAAATTAATTGATTTAATATAAATAATCCTAACAAAGTTATCTTTGCAATAACTTCACATCTACATGAACACTTCGTCATTGCCTCCATTTATATAACTGTTTGGAAGTAGAAAAAAATGATATTTTTCAACCGATAATGTGGTTAATGTACTGATGCAAACTCCAGTCTGGGCTGTAGATATTAACCCCTCCATTTTGATTTAAAGTCTTTCGAATAATGTGTGTATTTGGGGAACTTTGATATTATCTCATTCTTCCTCAGACCCACATAAGTGCAGAAGAACATTTGAAAGCTGGAACAAGAATGGGCCCCTTGAGCCCCAAAGTCTGTCCCCTGTCCCACCACTGAACGAGATGGTAGACCAGTCCCACCATTGTTGGCACATGACCAAGTGGTTAAGACTTTGGACTAGTGATCTGACAGTCGTTAGTTCGAGCCTCAGCCAAGGCAGCGTGTGTGTTCTTGAGCAAGGCACTTCACCACACACTGCTCCTGCACGTTTATAGCCCAGTGGCAGCGGTTGGTGCAGTATGGACAAGACAAGACTGAACGTAATGGTAGATCTGTCCCACCGCTGAACGAGATGGTAGACCGGTCCCACCTCTGAACGACGTGGTAGATCAATCCCAGAGCTCCTCTCTCCATGCACCAGTGGCTTGCAGCTATCAGTTTCACAACCTTTCAAACAAGTTATCTACTTTCGCTTTGAGTACCCTCAATGTTCCAGCCAGATCAATAGCCCTGGATAGAGTAATCCAGAGATTAATCATCCTGCTCTTTCTTTCAATCATGGCTGATTTATTTTCCCTCTCAACCTCACTCTCCTGCTGTGGTGAACTATGTGCCTGTCTGGACACGTCCCCTGCTGACTGCTCCTGTGGCTCCTCCCACAGGCCCCTGTATAAAGGCGATCTGAGGCCTGACGCTCGGCCTCAGTCTCCAGGACATAGTATGATAGACACTCACTCCTGGTTCCTTCTTCCAGTCAATAAAAGCCGATATCTCGCCTTACGTCTCAGTGTGAGTTATTGATGGTGCATTACCTGCCTTCTCCCTGCAGCCATTGATGCCCTCACAAATCAAGAACCTATCAACACCCACTTTAGATATACCCAATCACATAGCCACCACAGCTACCTGTGGCAAGATCTTCCAGTTTCACCACTATTGGGCTCTAAATCTCCCATAATTAGAAACATCATCTCCATGTCCAACTTATCTTGGCCTTTCAGTGTTTGGTAGGTTTTAATGAGATCTCCCTCATTCTTCTAAACTCAGTTGTGTATAGTCCCAGAGCCATTAAATGCTCCTCATAAGTTAACATTCCACTCCTGAGATCATCAAATTTCCTCTGGACCCTGTCCAATGCCAGCATATCCTTGCTCAGATATAGACCCCAAAATTGTTCACAATACTCCAAATAATGCCAGTATCTGACAATATCTGCCTTACACCCTAATCCTCTGAAAATGAAAGCTAGCATTGCATTTGCTTTCCTTACCACTGACTAAACCTGCAGTAAAACTTTTGGACTTCCCGGTCCCTTTGAACCTCCAACTTCAGATTTGTACCTCATTTAGAAAATAGTCTAAGCCTTTACTCCTTCTGCCAAAGTGCACTGTATTCCATTTGCCACCTTTTTTTGCCCATTCTCCTAATCTGTCCATGTCCTTCTACAGAATTCCTGCTGCCTGCCACTCTACCTATCTTTCTATCATCCACAAATGTGGCCACAAAGCCATTAATTCTGTCATCAAATTTATTAACTAAAACGTGAAAAACAGTGGGTGCAACACCAACCCTTGTGGAACACCACTGGTTACGTGCAGCCAACCAGAAAAGGCCCCATTTTTTTTTCCTACTCGGCCTTCTACCAGTCAACCAATCTTCTGTTCATGCTAGTATCTTTCATGTAATATCACAGCCTTTTATCTTGTTTAGCAGCCTCACGTGTGGTTCCTTGTCAAAGCCTTGTGAAAATCCAAGATCCACAGACTCTCCTTTGTCCATTTTGCCTGTCATTTCCTCAAATAATTCCAACAGATTTGTCAAGCAATATTTCCCCTTAAGGCAACCATGCTCTTAAACCACAGACTTCTGCCTATTTTATCCTGTGCCTCCAAGTACTCCAAAGCCTCGTCCATAATAATGGATTCTAACACCTTACCAACCACTGAAGTCAGGCTAACTGACCTATAACTTACTGTCTTTTGCGTCCCTCCCTGCTTAAGGAGTGGAGTGACATTTACAATTTTCCCATCCTCCAGAACCATTCCAGAATTTAGTGACTCTTAAAAAGATCATGACTAAGGCCTCTACAATCTCTTCAGCTCTCTCTTTCAGAACCCTGGGGTGTAGCCCATCTGGTCCAGGTGTCACATCTATCTTTAGACCTTTCAATTTCTAAAGCAACTTGCACTCACTTCTGCCCCCTAACACAAATTTCTGACATATTGCTGTTGTCTTTCACAGTGAAGACTAACGCAAAGTATTTATTCAGTTTATCTACCATTTCTTTGTTCCCCATTACTATCGCTCTACCATCATTTTCCAGTGATCTGATGTGTACTCTTGCCTCCCTTTTACTCTTTATATATCTGGCAAAAAATGTTTGGTATCCCCCTTCACATTATTGGCTAGCTTACTTTCATATTTCATTTTTTCCCTCCTTATCCCTTTCTTAGTTGCCTTTGGTTGGTTTTTAAGTTTCCCAATCCTCTAACTTCAACTAATGATTGCTATAATATATGCCCCCTCTTTTGCTTTTATGCCGTCTTTGACTTCTCTTGTAAGCAGTAGTTGCCTCATCGTCCCTTTAGAATACTGCTTCATCTTTGAGATGAACCAATCTTGCATGTTCTGAATTACTCCCAGAAATTCCAGCCATTGCTGCTCTACTGTCACCCTTGCTAATCTCCTTCCAATCAACCAGCTCCTCTCTCATGCTTCTGTAGTTTCCTTTTCTCCAATGTAACACTGATACATACAATATTCCCTTTTTTCTCTTAAATTGCATGGTGAATTCTGTTATATTATGATTATTGCTGCTTAAGAGTTCCTTTACAGCTCCCTAATCAAATCTGGTACATTACACAACAGCCAATCCAGAATTGCCTTTTCCCCTAGTGGACTCAACCACAAGCTGCTCCAAAAAGCGATTTGGAACAAATTATCAACAATTCAATTTGTCAGCCTAGGCTTAGGAGTTTCACATTCATTCCCACTAAAGGAAGCAGGACATTTGTAGCAGATGCTAGGCAGCTTGGACAAAGCTTTGTAGGCATCATCATCACATAACTGTGTTAGAAATACAGAGAAAAACCAAAGCAAACTATCTTAAATTCTACTCCAATTGGCTCTTTGCTAATATTAGACAGGTTACTGGATAATTTTTTCACACAATCGCTAAGCAAACTGAATTTCTGCAAAGCATTAATGGACTTTCTTTGTTACCTGATTGCTGCAGAGAGATGGAAGTTACCGTGGTGTGGAGGACACGAGCTTTTGCCGAATCGAGCATCTGTGAGCAAACCAGTTTGTTCCCTCCTTCCACAGCCCAGAGGCCAGACTGTACGCCTGCCAACGCTACTGCTCCTGCACACAGAGTCAAAAAGTAATTTGTGAGGATATTTCACTGTCTGCTCCTTAGAAATGACAAAATAGTTGCTCCAGATGCTTAATAGAAGGCTCTTATGACATAAAAACTGAAAGTTTTTCTGCTAAAGCAAAATGCCAACTTTACAAGAATTTCAGTTTCCAAAATACCTGCAGAGTAACCCACTATCTGATGGATGGCAATGTTACTTTGTTTAGCCTACCCTGAAGAAGGTGACTCAAGCTAATCAACTAATACCCAAGGGTCTGCTATTCGGCTTCATATGGAGATGGAGTCAATCAAACCTTCAAACTCAGACAAGGAACATAATTGTCCTCTTCCAGCTACACACACTAGCCTCAAAGTAGCAAATGTATATTTGGTAAATGTGCCTAATACAAAAAAGATTAGCATGAAGATAGATTGACAAGAGGACATATCTGCTTATTTTACATGCAGCCTGCTTATGAAAGTGGGTCAAGGTAAAGCAAATGGAATACAAGGTGAGACCATGTGAAATGATCTATTCTAGCAGGAGAAATGAACAGATAGCACATAATCTGAATGATGAGAGTTTGCAGAACTCTGAGATTAGTGGGATTTGGATGGCATACTGCATAAGGACTACTGCACGTATTGTAAATAATTGGGAAAACTAACAGAGCTGGTCATTGCAGGAGGAATTGAATATCAAACAGGAAGCATATGCTTCAATTATATTGGACATAGATGAGACCACACCTGGAATATTTGTGCAGCACTGGTCTTTAAGTAAGTGCGTTAATGTATTTGAAGCTGTTCCGAGGTTTATCTAGAATGGGTTTGTATCTCCTAGAGTTTACAAGAATGAGAAGGCAATTGATTGAGACAATGGATTGACGGATCTTCATAGGACAAGTGTGGAGAGGATTTTTCTGCTTGGGGGAGAATCTAGAAATAAAGTTCATTGATTAAGAATAAACGTCCACCAAGTTAATTCAGAGTGTCAAAAGTCTCTGGAATTCCTGTCCTCAAATGTGGTAGAAGTAGAGTCTTTCGATATTTTTAAGGGAGGCGAAGATAGATTCTTGATGAATAGGAAATGAAAAGTTACTGCAGGTAAACAGGAATGCAGAATTACAGCTACAATCAGATCATCAGTGGTATTATTAAATGGCAGAGAAGGCTTACTCATGTTCCTAATTTGTATGTTAAGGAGTGTTCGTTTGCTTGCTTTATCTCTCTCAGACACTTAACTCTAAAGGTTAAGTTCAAACAATTTTACTCACATTTACCTCCCCAAGCAAAAAGGATTGAAAATTTGACACTTACTTGGTAACAAATTGCAAAACTATGCAGTGCTATTAATGAATTAAATACAATAATGTTTCTTCAAAGTAAGATAATTTGAACCCAAAACTCCGCTTGGTAAAGTGACTTGCTCCAGACAATGCTATGTGAACATACAAACCAGTTTTATTTCCTCTGGTGCCATTGGAGAATACTATGGGACAAGGTGACAAATTAAACCAGAAAAGGTTGAAACAAATTGTGGGATATTCTGGATTAAAAACAAAACACTTAGAAAATATCACGGCAGCCTGCCAATAAAATTCAGAAAACTAACTGTAACGGATGAGATGGAAAGAAAAATAGAGGACTATGTGAGATGGAAGGGCTAGATTGACCTTGGAGTAGGTTAAAAGGTCGATACAACACCATGGTCGAAGGGCATATGGTCTGTTGCTCTGTGTTCTATGTAATAACATTGGCTGGTGAATTGCTTTGTCACTAACGTCATGTGATCAGCCGGATATTCTTTCCTGAAAATAAAGTGGAGTCCACATCTTACGCAGCATAAAGAATCTTTTCTGGGTATATTTAATTTTCTATTAAACACAAGCTTAAACGTTTACACAGCTTCAGAGAATTGCACTTTCCATATATTTAGAGATTCATGGGTTAACTTCTTATTAATAGAGACTTAAATGAAAGGATTATATCAAGGTCTCATGGCAAAGTCAGGGTTGAAAATTGTATTCCATTGCTTAAGTCAGCTGCTTTAACCAGTGGAGATTAGCTCTGAAGAACAAGGCAGAACATATCAAATATATAGCACTGCTGAAATTTAGTAATTTCCTGTCCACAAAAGTAATAATGATAAATGCACAAACATGTCTGTAGAAAGGACATTTTAGAATCTAGAAATTTAAGTGTTAGTAGAAAGCACATTAAGTTCAAAGTGCTTTGAAGCTTTGGAGATCCGTCTGCATCCAGATGGATTTTGGGGCGGGTCTTCTATCAGAATTTTTAAGTGTGAGGGAGCTTGTATTATAGCATATTTTGGATTCGGGGAGCCTGACGGTTGTAGGATGGGATGATGACAAGTTTCTATAGTACAACTTGTAATTATATAGTCCTTTAAATGTCATGTGCTGTATATCAAATTTGAAACGGGGTTGGTGCTGGAGGATTGGTGTATTGCTCATGTGGTTCCATTCCAAAATATTAAACGTCAAATTTGTAAGGAGATAGCAGATATTTGTAGTAATACAATTTTCCACACATAGACTGGGAAGCCCATTCTGTAAAAGGGCTGGATGGTTTGGAGTTTGTAAAATGTGTGCAGGATAGTTTTTTGCAGCAATACGTAGAGGTACCAACTAGAGAAGGGGCAGTGTTAGGGAATGAGATAGGTCAGGTGACAGAGGTATGTGTTTAAAAAGTGATTAAAATTCCATTGTTTAAAAAAGGTTCTAAGAGTAAACCTAGCAATTATAGGCTTGTAAGTTTGACGTCAGTGGTGGGTAAATTAATGGAAAGTATTCTTAGAGATGGTATATATAATTATCTGGATATACAGGGTCTGATTAGGAACAGTCATCATGGATTTGTGCGTGGAAGGTCATGTTTGACAAATCTTATTGAATTTTTTGAAGAGGATACTAGGAAAGTTGATGAGGGTAAAGCAGTGGATGTTGTCTATATGGACTTCAGTAAGGCCTTTGACAACGTTCCACACGGAAGGTTAGTTAGGAAGGTTCAATCGTTAGGTATTAATATTGAAGTAGTAAAATGGATTCAACAGTGGCTGGATGGGAGATGTCAGAGAATAGTGGTGGATAACAATTTGTCAAGTTGGAGGCCGGTGACTAGTGGTGTGCCTCAGGGATTGGTACTGGGTCCAATGTTGTTTGTCAGATACATTAATGATCTGGATACTGGGGTGGTAAATTGGATTAGTAAGTATGCAGTGATACTAAGATAGGTGGTGTTGTGGATAATGAAGTAGGTTTTCAAAGCTTGCAGAGAGATTTAGGCCAGTTAGAAGAGTGGGCTGAAAGATGGCAGATGGAGTTTAATGCTGATAAGTGTGAGGTGCTACATTTTGGTAGGACTAATCAAAATAGGACATACATGGTAAATGGTAGGGCATTGAGGAATGCAGTAGAACAGAGTGATCTAGGAATAATGGTGCATAGTTCCCTGAAGGTGGAATCTCATGTGGATAGGTTGGTGAAAAATGCTTATGGTATTCTGGCCTTTATAAATTAGAGCATTGAGTATAGAAGTTGGGATGTAATGTTAAAGTTGTACAAGGCATTGGTGAGGCCAAATTTGGAGTATTGTGTACAGTTCTGGTCACCGAATTACAGGAAAGGTGTCAACAAAATAGAGAGAGTACAGAGAAGATTTACTAGAATGTTACCCGGGTTTCAGCACCTAAGTTACAGAGAAAGGTTGAACAAGTTAGGTCTTTATTCTTTGGAGCGTAGAAGGTTGAGGGGGAAATTGACAGAAGTATTTAAAATTATGAGGGTGATAGATAGAGTTGACGTGGATAGGCTTTTTCCATTGTGAGTAGGGGCGATTCAAACAAGAGGGGGCAGAAGTTTAGGGGTAACACTTGGGGGAACTTCTTTACTCAGAGAGTGGTAGCTGTATGGAACGAGCTTCCAGTTGTAGAGGCAGGTTCGATACTGTCATTTAAGGTAAAATTGGACAGGTAAATGTACAGGAAAGGAATGGAGGGTTATGGGCTGAGTGCAAGTCAGTGGGACTAGGTGAGTGGAAACATTCAGCACAGACTAGAAGGGCTGAGATTGCCTCTTTCCATGCTGTATTTGTTACATGGTTATATGTTACATGATTATATTTTGCTTCACAGCTGCACAAGTGAAGCAGAAGTTGCAACAAAAGCCAAAAAGGACAGCTGGTCAAACACTTAGTCAAAAAAGCAAGAGGTTTAGAGTAAAAGGAAAAGAAGGAAATTTTCAGGTTTGATACCTGGAGAGCAACAAGCATGGTCACCAAAGGTAAAATGAAGAGTGTTGTTAAAGATGTCAGGTCTGAAAAAAAGCAAAGTTCTGGAGAGAAGAGAAGCTGCAATATTCCCCTCAATGGAGGGTTGTGTGGGCCTCTCTCTCTCTCTCCCCGTCTTGTTTTACGGCGGTTGGCACCCAGCTTAATGGTGCATTACCGCCACCTTCTGCTCCAGAGTATGCGATGAACTCACATTCTAAATCAAATCACCCAATCGCACACACACACATACCCTAACCTACACTTTATCCTCCCCATCCTAGTACCCTATTTCTGTTTATCCATCATATCCTATAAAAAACCCCTGTACCCCTTAAGAAAGCTAAAAACACCCTGACCTGTGCTCTCTCACCCATGCCCAGCAACCCTTTTAATGTGAATTCCTGCACCCCCAATTCCCTTAGATTAATTCTCATCATCTCTCTCTGTATCCCATACTTCCTGCAACTCAGAACTACATGCTCTACTGACTCCTCTTCCTGACATTCCTCACACAATCCTGTCTGGTGTTTCCCTATCAATTTCAATGTTTGGTTTAGTGCACAGTGCCCCAGTCTTAACCTAGTCCACACAATTTCCTCTCTTCTGTATCTACTTCCTACCCTAGTACCTGCAACACTTTTTTGTATTTGATATAAATGCCTCGCTTTCCCCTCCCCATCCCATCTTTCTTGCCACATTTGGTTAATTTTTTCCCAGATTACACACTTAACCTCTGCTTTACTGATACTAATGTGCAATTCTATATTTTCTTTCTTTATTGCCCTCGTTGCCAACTCATCCACCCTTTCATTGCCCTTCACCCCTACATGAGCTGGAACCCATAGAAATTTAACCTGACCTCCCTGATTTACAACTCTTGTGACTGACTGAAGGACTTCATGAAGTACATCTTGCCGGCTGTTTGAGTGAGAAGACCTTAAACTTGCTCGAACTGAAGATGAATCTGAGCATATCAACGCTTTGACTAGTTAAGTTTTCTCCACCCAACGCAACGAAACCAACACTGCCATCATCTCCACTGTGTACATCTCTAACTTATCAGATGTTCTTCTGCTGCTTGCAATTGCTTTTGCTGGTATAGCCACCCCAAACCCTGTCACTCCTGTCTCAGGTTCCTTAGCACCATCTGTATAGACCTGAGCATAATCACTATACTTTTCCATCACATGACAGTTAAATGCACTTACCAAATCAGTTTTACACTTTCCTTTCCTTTTTACCTCTAACAAATGCCAGTCTACGTCAGGCCATACCAGCTTCCATGGAGCTACAACCGGATAAACTACTGAAGGACTTATCCTTAGATCAAACACTCCACATGATCTAGAAATATCATTCTCTACCCGACTAAAGTTTTCCCTCTGAAACCTCCCATTTTCCCAGGACTCCTGCAACACTCCTTTAGCAGGGTGAGAATCATTGTGTCCCTGCAAATTAACCCAGTAGTTTGCCATCAATTGCATCCTTCTTAATTCCAAAGGCATTATTCCCATTTCTGCCTGTAGGGCTGATACTGGTGATGTTTTAAAAGCCCCACTGCACACTCTCAAAACCTGAGCCTGAATCACATCCAGTTTCCTTATTAGAGACCTGGCTGCTGATCCATATGCTACACTTCCATAGTCCAACACAGATCTTACTAAAGCCACATACATTCTCTTTAATGCTGAACACCTTGCTCCCCATTCCCTACCAGTCAAACATCTCATCACATTTATTACTTTTTTACATTTCTCCTCAACTTTCCTGATATGGTCTGCCCATGTTAATCGTGAATCAAATATAACTCCCAGAAATTTAAATGATCCAGCCCTTCCTAATTCCATCCCATACATCCTTAACTTCTTCCTTACCTCAATTCTCTTCCTAGTGAAAAATACAGTTTGAGTTTTTTTCCACTGAAAATCTACATCCCCAATCATAACCTCACTCTACCACTTCATCAATTGCTCCTTGTAGTTTCCTGATTATATGCTCCGTGGTCCTGCCTCTTTTCCACAAGGCCCCATCATCCGCAAACAGTGACCTACCTATATCCACTGGTACCTTTCTGAAGACATCATTGATCATAATGATGAAAAGTAACGGGCTAATCACACTACCCTGAATTGTGCCAGTTCCCACTATGTACTGTTTTGATCATTCTGATCCAATCCGAACTTGAATTTTTCTAACAAACAAAAAATCTTTAATCCAATTAAAAACTCTCCCCCAACCCCCATCTTATGCAGTTTAATTAATAATCCTTCCTTCCACATCATACCATAGGCTTTTTCAATGTCAAAAAACACTGCAACTACTGATTCTTTATTTGCCTGGGCCTTTCTTATTTCAGTCTCTAACCTTATCACTGAGTCCATGGAATTCCTTCCCTTCCTCAAACCACTCTGATAACTTGCCAGCATTCCTCTCTTCTCAAGATCATACGATAACCTTTCTGTTATCATCCTTTCCATTACCTTACATATATTTGATGTTAGTGCTATTGGCCTGTAACTAGTGGGTTTTGACAGATCCTTGCCAGGTTTCCTTATTGGAATTATTACTGCTTCTTTCCATGCACTTGGTAATCTTCCCTCTTCCCACACTCTGTTATAAAAATGCAGTAATTTCAAGAGCACTCCTTCTCCTAGATTTTTTTAGCATCACATAGCATATTAGATCTTTCCCTGGGGAGGTTGGTCTCAATCTCTTTATTGCTCTCACCATTTCTGCCGCAAAAAATGGATCATCAATTATATTATCTGTTTCTTTCCTCCTGTTTATCACACCTTGGTATCGACTCATTGTTCTTTCCCTTCTCCTCCCTTCTTCAGACAAATTTTCTGAACTATGTATCTTTACAAATGACTTGGCCATGATCTCAGCCTTATCCCTGCTGGAGACTGCTGTTTCTTCCTCAGATATCATTACTGGATATTCCCAATCCCTTCTATCTCTCCCCATCCTCTTAATCATTCCCCATACCTCTCCGACAGGCGTTGTTCTTCCTATTTTGTTGCAAAAACTCCTCCAACTTGCCCTTTTAGCTTGACGTATAGTTCTTCTCACCGCTGCCTGTGCCTTCTTATATTGAATCAAATGCTGCATATTATGGGTTATTTTAACTAGCCTGAATGCTCTATTTCTGTTTTTTTAATCTGACAACATTCCTCTGCCCACCATGGCACTATTTTTCAATTCATCCTATTTTTACTCCTGGGTATAGATTCTTCTGCTGCCATAATAATTGCTGAAGTCACCTGACTGTTTAATTCATCTATATCTCCAGAAATGTCAATCTTTGTCAATGCTTCTTCATTTAACTTCTGGAACTTACCCCAATCTGTTTTTCCAAACACCCACTTTGGGACTCCCCTACCTGGTCTTATTTCAACTCTTTCACCCACTGAACATAAAACTGGGTAGTGATCACTGCCTACTGTTGAAGCAGTCCAAACTCCCCAGTTACTGATGCCAGCCAAGATATTAGACACTAACGTAATATCTAATACCGACTCAGTTCCTGTTGTTATGTTTATCCTTGTTCCTCTACCATCATTCATACAAACCAAATCCCTTTCTTCCATCAAATCTTCAATTATTGTTCCATTTGAATCTGTACTCGGATCCCCCCATATTGTGCTGTGAGCATTGAAATCTGCACACCACACTACTTTATGTCTATTTTGTCCTTGTATCCTTAGTAGGCTGTCCAAATCCAACCTTTTACATGGTTTGTAGTAGTTAATTATAATCACTCCCTCCCCTCTCTCCCATATTTCCACCACGATGTATTCCTGATCGTCTCCTTTTTCCATTACTCTATACGGTATACCTTGCTTGATTAACATAGCACAACCTCCTCCTCCCCCTAGATTTCTATCTTTCTTTATCATTGTATACCCATGTACCACAAAGTCTAAAGCTGGTTTCAACCAAGTTTCCTGAATATACACTACATCCGGTTTTACAACCATTTCCTTAATAAAGTCCTTAAATTCCTGGCCATTGGCCAGTAAACTCCTTGCATTCCATTGCAAAAGAATCACTATAATGAGTACTAACCAACCTAAGACACTTCCTGGCTTGACTGATTAGTGAGGTTCTCCCTCACTTCTTCCCATGTCAGTCCTACTAACCCTAAATGGTTTACTGCTGCTTTGACCACCAGCTGAATTTTGTCACTTTTTGACTTTACCTCTGCCGTAATATTAATGATTCCTGCAATGAATGTTACTAGAGCTTTTTTTCCCACATAAATCCTGTCATTTACTCTTCACTGCATCTCTTGCATCCCTATTGCTCTCTGGTCATTAGGAGCATTATTCTGTTCTCTTGACATTCTTACAGCTTCTGCATATGATCTTTCTTTCCACTCTTACTTCTTGAATTTTATTCTCCCGTCTCATAACCTTACACCCACTATACGCCACATTATGAGCTCCTCCACAATTACAGCATTTTGGTTGTACTCCTGTTCCGCACTTTCCATATTCATGATCACCCCCACATCTAGCACATCTCCTCTGCCTTTTACAGTTTTTAGCTATGTGTCCAAACCTTTGACAATTATAGCACTTCAATGGCTTTGGCACATACACCCTTACTGGGTAACTCATGAAACCCAGGAACACTTTCCTTGGCATTCTTTCTTCTTCAAATTCAATCAATACTATTTCACTTTCCTTTTTCATTCCCTCCTTTGTTGTTTGCAGTCTTAGAACATTAATTACTTTCTCCCCTTTGATATTCCTCTTCAACTCCTCCATGTTGATACTCATTGGTACACCCGTGATCACTCCTTTACAACCACCATTTCATGCTCCCACCCTCTCTGTATATTCCACCTTGCATTTTCCTATCTCTTTTAGCTTAAGTGCTTTCACAAGTTGTTCCTCATTCCCACATCTTACCAATAGATTGCCATCATTAAGGACTTTTGCAAATACTATTTCCCCTATCTTATTTGCCAGAGTTGTTGTTAGCACAAACGGGTTAATTTTCTTCATGTGTCCTTACGCCTTCTCACTAAACCTAATTATGACAACACCTCCTCTCTGAACTTGTTCAGCTTCCTCACTTTCAGAACTCTCTCCACTGTCATTTCTTATTCTTTTATTCCCTTTGTCTCGGTTTTCATTCATCCATCCCCTCACTATCTCCTTATTCCCTTTATTTCTCCCTTCACAATAATCCATTTCTCCCCAGCTGCCTACCTCTGATCCCAAATCCCTATCCCATTCCTTCTCCACTCTCTTTCCCTCAGCCCCTCCTCTCGCCTTGTTTGCCATTACCAGACCCAGGCAACCCCCTCCCAGCAATTCCCGCTCCTTCCCCACTCTCTTTCCCTCAACAAGTTCCAAACCACATTCACACATGCACCACCCTCGTAGATGTTCTCCCATCCACACATCTCCGCCGAAACAGCCATAGTTCCTCATCGTTGTGTGGGCCTGTGGTTCTACTGATTTAATAAATGGGCTGCATTTAGTACAGGCTTGAGAGCAGGCCTTGTTTGAATCTGCTCTAATTAGTTGCATGCAAAACCTCCACATTAAGTACCCAGATCCAAAGCTATTCATTACAATGATATTCAGGTGACTATTGAACTGACTTCAATTAATGGAGCAAACGAACTGGAGCTGTTGTCGCCATATGCTCCAAATTATTTTAGTTTTTACAATATTCACTGTGGCCACCCCGCCCTCTGATTGAAACATAAAATCTGCAGTTCAACTACAGGAAAAAGATACAAATCATTATTAAATTGAACCTAAAGTGAATCTCATTAGATAGTTTGGTTTGCCCAGGTTCATCCACACATTAAAAAGATGCATAACAAAAAGTAGTTGCATCTCAGTCTGGTATAGCAACTGATCTTTACTGGACAGATGGAATCTGCAGCGTGGAATCTCCAGTCCAGTTCTCCCTTCCATCAGCTGTTTCTTTGTGGTGTGTTGCAACAGGAATCCTGGCTTATGACATCATCAAGGGTGCCTTTTTTTTAAAGTTTATTTAGAAGCTGTGGAATTGGACTGCAGGGAGTAACTTCCAGAGTTAGCCTTTCAATATATTGAAGTCACTTCTATAAAACATCAACACCCTGCTAAGTCTCATGCTAATTCTAATTATCACAGGAAATGTTAATTATCACCAAGATACAAGCAATCAGTGTTAGGAACTCTGTTCAGTTTGCTCAGCCAGGTTTGAAGTTAGCACTTCTTAAAATGCAGCCTTGTTTTTCTTCACTGTGGTCCATTGGAAAGGTTTAGCAAACTTTAGCAAGTAACACTATAGTTTACAACATTGGATATCCAGCCTGGAATACTGAATCCAGGTTGGAATTGCAGAATTACAAGAGAAATTCAAAATTAAAAGTAGGAACAGACAGCCGCACAATTCTTCAAGCCTCTTCCACTATTCATGAAGATTATGGGTTGAACCTGCTCCATAAACAATATTATTAATAATAGTCATAAAAGCAGGACTTCAGTGATCTGTAACATAAACAGGCTGGTCTTGATTGCTTGCTTTCTTTGAGCTCCTTTTCTTCTCCTGTTGGTAACAGATGTAGGATTGCATTGATTCTAGAGCTGGGAAAATACTTGGCCTTGAAGTTCCTCTGTACCTTGGAAGGCCACTTTGTGCAAGGCCACTCCAGCAGACAGATCTTCTCAAAGCCCAAGGTGTTATAGAGTAATACTGCATGGAAATGGACACTCAGCCCATCTGGTTCATGCTGACTGAGGTTCCCATGGAAGCTAGTCTCATTTCCCTGCATTCGGCCCATGCCTCTCAAAAACTTCCTATGCACGTAGCTGCTGAAGTAACTTATTCATGTTGTTATTGTACCTTCCTCAACTACCTACTCTGGTACCTCATTCCATATTCTGCGCGCTCTCTGCGTGAAAAAGTTGCTCTTTAGGTCCTAGTAAATTCTCTAACCTCTCAACTTAGAACTACACTCTCGAGTACTTTATTCCTCAATTTAGGGAAAAAGAATGTGTGAAACTTGGCAGTTACTATGCAGAAATAATAAGGTTGATTAATAATCCAATAAAGAAACACCCAGCTGTCAACTTCTATGGTTTAGCTGCTAAGTATATTTCTGTGAAGAAGGAAACTTAAAGAGGAACTTGATTCCAGGAATAACATTTCTGTGTAGCACAGAACAAGATCATTTGCTGATACAGAATACAGCAAAGCAATAAACTTTACTGGTTCTTGCCTTATACTGTAGATGTACCCACTATAAGTCAGGAAAGCTGTGCAGTGGGTTATGTCCAAAGTCCAATCCGTTGCTGGGTTAAAATTTTGCAGATTCTCAAAATGAGAGCAAAAGAATTATTAAAAAAAAGTGCATATAGGTATTGGCACCCATTAAATTCTTAAGATCAAAACCTGTAATATACTGAACTCAGATCTTGGCCCAACTGTGAACCCAGGTATAATCTGATTAATTATACACTTAATCCAACAAGAGTTTAACCACATTACCATCACCAAATCCCCTATTAACATTCAAGCAAATCACAGCGGACCAGTTCTCTAATTACAAGAGCAGATCAGATGCTAGGTACTTTGCATCAAAGATTCATCTCTTCACTTGCTGCTATTGATACTACGTAGGCCAGGAGTGTGCTGGAATACTGCTCATATTTCAAATGCTGCTCAGCCTACACTTATGAAGCTCAACACCATCAAGGATAGAGAAGCCTGGCTAATTGGCTCCATCTTCATTCCCTCCACCACCTGCGCGCCCTGGCCGTAGAGCATACGGCAGTCCAGCATTGCCACTGGCTGCAGTTGACCCAGATCCCTGCTGGATTCTAATCCATCAGCTTCTCAGACAATGCATTACAAATCTGATCATTCACTGTAAAAGAGATATTCCTCGTGTTGCTTGTTTTTTCCCTCTCCGATATCTACCTGCTAGCTACTCATCCTCCCATGAATCAGAATCAGAATCTCTTTTCTATTAACTGTTCAATAAAGCAGAAATTTGTAAATACACTTTCTTTATAATTTTTTGCAGTGTGCAATCTGTTATTTCTGGCTGACTGACAATTCTGAATGGGTATCACTTACACAGCGTTCGCTCAAATTGAGATTTCTTTAATCAGAATATCACGATGTACCTGTTTGGTTGAACCCCAAATCATACCGACCCTAGACGTATATTCTTTATGAAAGGTGGCATTCTCACCTCTGCGTCCTGTGGCTGCTAACAGAGTTGGCAAATGAGCCAAGTTTATATGGAAGGTGATGGGTGGTGCCAGGTAAGTGGGAAAGGTCAAGGGTTGGAGAAGAAAGAATCTGACAGGAGGGGAGAGTGGACAGTAGGGGGAAAGGAAGGAGGAAGAGACCCAGGGGGAAGTAATAGGTCAGAGTGGGGAATGGAGGAGGGGAGGGGAATTTTCCAGAATGGGGAAAAACTGAATTATTGGCTGTGGAATTTGGATGGCAAAAAGGAAGGTGAGATTTTGTTTAAAACTTTGTTGCCCTAGTAAGGTACATGGGAGCTTAATCATTCATTTGTGAATACAAATCACCCTTTAAGCTTAATTGAAAGCCCACAGTAAATCACATCTGTCTTTGAAAGGACAGCAGAGGTAAACCATTAAACCATTTCTTCTGCTCTTCCTGCCAATTGACAGATATATATTGCTAGCCAAAGGCTAGCTAGACAGAAGATCACCCGAGACAGGCCCTCTCAGTTCTATATTTGTTTTTGTGCAGGTGGCAGTACAAAAAGTTTGGACAGTTTCCCTTTCAGACCCTGTGAAGGGACAGGCGTGATAGGAGTTCAGAAACAGAAATTGAGCAGTGTTGCTCTGCTAGGCAAAAAGAAATTAATCAGAGAAGAAACTGCTCTTTAAACGATTCTGCTGAAAGAATAAAAAGTAAAAAAAATCAGTTCAAAGGACATCGCAACCAATTGCTTAACAGTGTTTTTTAAGCCCTCATTACTTTCCCTACAGAAATGTGGGCCTTCAAAGGGACATGTGCACTGCACAAACACCATTGTTACAACCGGAAAACAGGGACAAAGGTAAGAGACGAGAAAAACCAGCTTCACTGATAGAGGACTTGAGGCTTTTATTAGAGGAGATCACCATAGGAGCACACTTCTCTGTCCAAGTTAATAACTATACAATCCTAAAGAAAGATTGGAGATTTCTGCCGGGAGAGGAAAAGTCTATACTTTAGGAAAGACTGCAATAATCACGTGCCCTAGTGTATGCTTCCGTGAGGTAGCAGAAAAATAGATGAAGTGTTCTCCTGTTCTGACTGCAGCTTGGGTCCATTCATCTGCACACAGACTGCAGCAGTCTGTGGGATGTGCAGTGACCTTGTGTTGAAGCAGTTGAGAATGGGGAAGATGCTAAATGACAAGTGCTGGTCTATACTTAAGGTCACAGATCTTGGAAGGTGTGGTCAGAGAAGTTTAAGATGACCACGGTTCAGGTGGACCCTTTACGGATAAGGCAAGCCCTTCTCTGCTTCCTGCCGCGTACATCCCACGATATCGGAGGCCCTGCCTATCTCCATGCCATTCAGCAAAAGAGAGATGGGTGACGGCAATGATCATTGTTTGTATTTTTTTCTGAAATATTGTTAAATATACAAAGGAAGTTCAACTGTAAAGGAAAGCAGCAAGACTGCAGAGTACCATGGAGCAGCCTGACAAATGTTTTCTTGAGCATTGATGCTTTAAAGAGCTTTGTTTCAGGACAAACAGCATCAGCGAAAGCTAGTGGGCTTGTAAACAAACAAAAATTGATGACATCCGGACCTGTCAGTTTGGGGGGAAAAGACAAAAGGCACGCTCAAAGAGTCTAAAATCTACCATGGACATCATTATGGTAAAGTTAATACTTAAACATCAAAAATCAAACTTCTCAATGGAACCAACAAGCCTGGAAATGGGCAGAATTCTGCTCAACTCCTCGTCAAACCATTTTCAGCCACACAACATACTGTATTTGTTCAATGCTGTGAGAACAAATGCCTAGACGTATGTGTTATAAAACACAAAAGGTACAAGACTTATTTCAAAGTTCAAAATACAAAGTAAATTTATTATTATCATGATGTACTGTACTAACCTGCAATTCATTTTTTGTGCGCATTCATTGTATAACAAAAGAAATACAATGGAATCAATGAAAAACTACAAAGACTGACAACCAATATGCAAAAGAAGATAAACTATGCAAATGAAATGAAACACAAATAAATAATAAAGAATATTGAGAACATGAGTTGTAGAGCCTTTGAAAGTGAGTCCAACCTGTGGAATCAGTTCAGTATTGCGGTGAGTGAAGTTTTCCATCCTAGTTTGGGAACCTGATGGTCGTAGGGTAGTAACTGTTCCTGAACCTGGTGTTGTGGGACCTAAGGCTAGTATACCTCCTTCCCAATGTCAACAGCAAGAAGAAAGCATGGCCTGGATGGTGGATGTCCTTGATGATAGACACTGATTTCTTGTGCAGCACAAATTGTAGATGTGCTCAATGTTTGGGTGGACTTTTCCTGTGATGAACTGGGCTGTGTCCACTACTTTCTGTCTATTTTTCCATTCTTGGGCATTGGTGTTCCCATACCAGGCCATGATGCAACCAGTCAGAATACTTTCCTCTGTACATCTATGGAAGTTTGTCAAATTTTACCCAAAATAAATCTCTAATTTATTAATAAGCATCAGTGGTGCAGTCTGTAGAGCTTCTAGAATCTACCCCTGAGTATTGTAAACAGCCAACTCTGCTCTTGCTGGATGGCTGCAGATAGGAGGCATATATGCGCCAAAATGGGCGGCAGGGTAACGCAATCAGAAGAAATTCAGGTTTATTCCAGAGTCCAGTGCTGTCTACATGGGGCTGCTTGTCCTCCACATGCTCCAGTTTCTCCCCACATCCTAAAGGCAGGTGGGTAACTCAGTTGGTGAAGATGGATTATAGAACCTCCAGGACTTTGATGTGAATATGGGGAGAATACAAATGGAATTCATGTTTAATTTGCGCAAATACTAGGTGGCTGATCATCAGCTTAAGTTCAGTGGGCCACGTCACCCATTTTTTGTGTTGCATCTCTCTCTTATTCTTAAAAGTCTAACTATTAATAGAACGCAGGTCTCCATTATTAAGAAATCTTAATTACAATAGATATTGGTTTACCATGTACCCAGATTAAGACTACTAAATGAGTAATGTTTAAATTTCTGCTGCACTGTTTCAGCTATCTACAATAGGAATAATTTTGTTAGTATAATGTTTACACTTGGGACTATAATATTCAGTTGCAATATTTTCCTGCACCTTTATTAAATGAACAATATTCTAAATACTATAAATTATCCTAACACCAGTATTGAATGTATTGTACAGTTTTTAATACCTGTTAAACAATGGTGTGTTGATTAATCAGATACAAAGGGATACATACCAACAAATGCCGGAATGGATGCCGATTGGCCATAGTTGACTCTGGTAACCGCAGTGACTATTTCATCAATGAAGCGCTGTGTGATTCCCAGCTCCTGCAGGGTCTCTGTCACAGAGCGCTGTGTCAGATTAATGTAACGTTCTCCACCCAGTGATTGTAACATCTCCTCCACTGTACTGAACGCATAGCCATGAGCCTGATACTTGTAAATCCTGTGCCAACAATTATATCATGGAATTAAACGACTTCTTTTTCATCCAGTAACTTCAGACTTAACTGATTGTCACCTTACTTTTAACAGATCTTATTCTTTTTAAGACATTATTAAAGGTTGTTCAGAAACAGGAAGTCTAGAATTACTCAGCAGGTCAGGCCTCATCTGTGTGAAAAGAATTTCCCTTGAACAATTGTAGATTTTTTTTTTGTCCAGCAAGTTTGCCCCAGAAAGAACCTATCCTGCATTACTACATGATTGCAACTGCAAAGTCAACTACCAACGGCACAGAAAGAAAACTCAACAGACAAGTGACAATTTTGAAACGGAAGGTGTTACTGATTGTAGTGGCAATTGTATTTCTGACAAAGGGTCACAAACCCAGAACATGGGCTGTTTGATGCAGGCAGATGCTGCCCAATTTCCTGGACCTTTTGTTATTCAAGAGACAAGCATATGACTGCAGATGCAGTAACTTGGAACCAATAAAAAGAATCAAACTGCTGGAGAAACTCAGCAAGTCATGCAACATTGGTGGAAGCAAATGGATGGTTGATGTTTCAGGTCAAGGCCCTGCATCAGGTCCTGTACCTTTTGCAGATGCTATCTGCCCCATCACGTTCCTCCAGCCGTTTGTTTTTCCTTTTGTTATTCCATCTGCTCTGTTCTATCACAGGCCCATGTTTTGTTCTTCTGCCCTCTGCCATTTTACAAATTCCATACTTGCTCAAAATCTAACGTCCCAGTTCAGAATTGAAACATTAACTTTCTCTTGCCACATTTGCTGCCTGTCTTATTTTTCCAGCAACTAAATCCCTGCCATATTTATTTATTTATTTAGATACAACATAGAACAGGTTCTACCAGTCTTTTGAGCCACACCACCCAGCAGTCCCCCAATTTTACCCCAGCCTAACCACAGGCAATTTACAATGACCAATTAACCTATCAACTGGTATATCTTTGGACTTGTAGGAGGAAACTCACACAGTCACAGTGAGAACATACAAACTCCTTACAGGTTGCTAGTACTGTAAAGTGTTATGCTAACCACTATGCCAGCCCATTTCACTGCTATCTGTTACATAGTCTATACCCTCATAGGCTATGTGGTCATACATTACACCTGCCTTAACACAATAAAAAGTACTTTGGTATATCCAAGCATCATGGAAAACAAAATATTGATGCAAGTTTTCTCTTCCAGTGAATTTGTAAGAACAGGTGGGGTGAAAATTGCTCCAAAGTGGAGATGTGTGCATTTTATGAACTGTACTCCAAAGCCACAGTTGGTAACACAGTAATCACACAATGTCCATACCTCATAAACTTTTCCAATATTTCTTCTACCCACATCTGCAAGCGTAGCAAACCAAAGCCATACCGCCACCACAACTTAAACAGGTCCTGGAGATACCAGTCAGTTTCTTCAAACACAAAGTGCTCCCCATTGAAGATTGCCACTTTCTCAGGAACACTTTTTCTGTGCTTTAGTCCTTTGATGGAGAGAGAAAGAAAAAGATTAACAAACAACAAACTATGTTGAAAGATGTCAGTTAGGTCAAAACTGATAACTCATGTGAGGCTCTCTTGACCTAGCACTCAAGAACATTCAATGACAAAAATGACATGTAAGCAGCAAGCAAGCAAAGATCCCATGTCCAACACCTGCTTGTGCGTTCTGTGCTGGGATGATAGTAGAGGGCTTGGCATTATGGAATTATGGATTGGAATTGGGGAGGAAGTTACATTGACCTGGCTCTGTAATTATTGAAGGGCTCTAGGTTTTACTCAACAGTTAAAGTTCCCAGCATAGGGCGTGGAGAAGGGCCAAAAACTGATAGAAGAAAAGGCAGGTTTTAAATCGAACAATTGTTGCCGATAAGCTTATTTTGGTTAGAGTTTTTAAAAAAAAAAAATCACAGAGTACTGCCTTTATCATCAAAATGTATCAGTAAGGAAACATGTATACCTCACAGAATATCGAATGAAACTTATTTTTCAGTGGTTAATTCAATGTGGTGGGTGGTTTAACAATTTTAAAGATGGTTATACGTGGAACAGCTCAAACAAAACTACAGTAATCATCATTTTATAAAATAAGTCACAGTTGCAATCCAGCTTACTCATTAAAGCCTCCAATACCACTGTAGAGAAAGTGTCGAGAAAAAATGCGCTTCAATCAAAATTTAATTGTTTCTTTGCGTGGTGTTTGCCAATTTAAAGAAACACTACTTTCCAAATGCAAATTGCTAATCTGGCACGCTGTTCTTTAAAAAATTTATTAACAGTATTTCAGTAACAGTACTTTTATGCCATTGCAAACTTTTATTGATGCTTTTGAAAGTGATAGGTAGAAAAGGTGAGTGTTATTTAGCTACATCATACATCAGCAATAAACCACATGTCTGATTTTGACACATATTAGAATAAGGCATAAGGCCAACAATTAGTCCATTCGGCCCTTTGAGTCTGCTCCACCATTTGATTTTGGCTGATTTATTTTTCTTCTTATCCCCATTCTCCTGCCGTCTCCTCCGCTTTAAATATACCCAATTACTTAGCCTCGACAGCCGTCTGGGACAATGAAATTGCTATCGGTCTGATGCCATTTCACATAAGCTTATTTTTTGCTTAAAAGCTCATTAGTGATCCAACTGGTTTTGTTTTACAAAATTATGGCAGTTTTCTAGGCACCATTATGTACATTTACTTTTTAGTTAAATTGGTGAGTTTAGCTTCCCCATCAGCCTCAATGCATCATCAGACCACGCTTGTTTGTTAACAAGCCAAATGGCATATCTACCAAAGACAAACCTACCAATGCAGTATCTTCCCCATTCTAGGTCACTTTCCAAGACATCTGGCATGCTGTGCCTGCCTAAGTTTCCTCTTACAAAGCCAGAGATTCCTAGCAGAATGATGCAGAACTTCAGCTTGACTGAATCAGTGTGATAATAATCCTTCTGCAGCTAACTACTGAGCTGAAGGGGCCCTGCACCAGTGAGCTATACGAAAGAATCTGGCCACCTCAGCTCAGCCAAGTCAAGCCCAGCAGAAACTAACTTTGCACTGGGTATCAAAAGAAAATACAAATACTCTCTCTCAGGTTGGATCACATCAAACCAGGTGTCTATTAATCCTTGGACGATCAGTATCAGAACTACCAGGCATGATAGGATTGGATGTCTGCAGGCAGACAGGAGAAGGCAAGGAGCACAGGAAGAAGTTCTTGTTTATTGAAGGAAGTTTTCAATATAGAGATTGACTAAGCATCCCAAGCCAGTTGGATCAGACATTAGAGAAATTACAAGTTCTTAGTCTTAAAATGCTTTTGCTCTCAAGTAATGTCCGGGTGATGGAGGCAGATGCTCCAGAGCTTGGATAGCTTGCATGTTCAGACATAGGATTCTGGTAGTGAGGGCTAGCCAACAATAAAGAATGGAGGTCTCATCTTACATGAGAGCAAGTCATCATTTTAACAGGGTAAGCAACGTCCCTTTAGTGCAGGAGCTGGCCAATCTGCTCTGAGTCAAGGTGCATGCACTGTGTGGTCCATTCCACTTTGATGTTTCCATTAGTAGGAGAGTCTTTGATCTGAGGGCACTGTCTCAGAATAAAGGAATGTCCCCTTCGGAACTGAAATGAGGAGAAAATTCTTCAGCCAGAAGGTGGTGAATCTGTGGCATTTGTTACTATGAACAGCTATAGAGGCCAAGCCAACTCAATATACAAGCAGTGATTGATAAATTTGTTGCCTAAGGTAGAAGGAGTCAATTTTAGAAAACCTAGCATATTTATTTTCCAACATAGTCTAGTCCCCAGCATTGTGTGTGTTGCTTGAATTTCCAGCATCTGCAGATTTCTTCGTGTTTTCCCCTCCTTACACACTTAGTGCAGCAGTCGTGGAGCATAAAGATCTTGGACCTCCAGAAAGTGTCCACAGATGGGTGATTGATAGGTTCGTGGCCTAAGGTAGAAGGAGATGAGTTATACAGCTCTCATTACATGCACATGCAGGTCAGCTTCTTGAGTGATTATGCAGAAGGTTTGAAGTTAATAACTCATCTCTTTCTTAGGCCACAAACTTATCAATCACCCCGATGAGTTATTAACTACAAACTTTCTGCATAATCACTCAGAGAGTTGAACTGCACGTGCATGTAATGAGAGCTGTATAACTCATCTCCTTCTACCTTAGGCCACAAAGTTCAAGACCCATATGCTCCATGACCGCTAGACTAAGTGTGTAAATGTAGGAGGGGACTATGTTGAAAAATAAATGTGCTAGGTTTTCTAAAATTGAATCCTTCTACCTTAGGCCATGAACTTATCAATCACCCCTTGTTTTTAAAGCAAAGATTGATGGGTTTTTGATTGGTCTGGGGAGAAGGATGAAGTTGATGGGAAAATATCAGCTGAAATTGAATGAGTCGAATGGCCTAATTCTGCATCCATGTCTCATGGTCTCAGATGTCTCTAAAAACACACCTGGTGGCCTAAGTTAGTAAACATGTCATAATCACAAAGGCCTGCAGTTCCATTTCCCCAAGACTGTTATACTTGATTATTCTGGTAAAATTCTATCTCATGATGTATTACGTCCAATACTTCAATAAGTCATTTTGTAACAGCTTGATTTGTGGTAATACTTAATGCACTAAAATCGTTCACCGTGAACCAAACAAAACCTGGAGCAAAAGGAAACAAGTGGTAGAAACTAATTCCAATACCTACTCAATTCACAATGACTTGTCAAAACATCACTTCCAATACTTTTGCCTATCTCCTCAACTAACAATTGGCTTTCATCGTAGCAGACAGTATCTGTTCCATCTTACGCAGACCTGCCCTCACCCGTTCCCTCCCACAGTAAAACAGGCTTCTAGTATCAATGGTTCATTCTCCACTCTACTTACAGTAATGCCAACACCAAATACATCATCCCAAATTTTTACAGCATTACAAAAAGGAAATGGCCCTGCAGATGATCCATTGTTCCCTAAAGCATCCATGACACAGCACCTTTCAAAGTGCTTGACAATATTTGGATCCACAACTTCAGATTATATTACGACAACCTAGTAAAAAGAATTAGCTGATAGCAGGAGCTGATAATGGCAGTTTCTAGTTCCTATAGATACATGCAGCCTTGTACTAATAATAAGTTATATTTTCAGGTCAATGTTGTCACCCTCCTCATTGCACCCACATTGTTTTACATGAGATCATGCTTTTCAAACTTGCTGACTGCTTTGTCACCAAATTTCTGAGGAATCAGGTTACTAATGAGATCTACAAATCAGCTTAGCCGGCAATGACTATTCCCTGCACACCAAATCTGTTAATTCATCTTGAACAATTATATCAAGGACATTGTTTGAGTGAAACCCAAACAATGTTTCGAAATCTTTAAGCCAAAAGGCTCAACAGACTTCAGCGTTACGGTGCCTTTCAAAAGGTAGTAACTGAGTATTGAAAGAAATTATGTAAGTTTTTTTTGAGGTGACAGCTAGACATTAAGTAACAGCATCCGGGTGCTCAAACCCATCCTTGACTGAAGGACTTAACTTTTACTGTAACTAAAATTACCACTTGTTCAAATTTACATCGACACCTAGGTAGGCTCTAATTGGGATCTGGCACAGACAAATCGGAATTAATTACTGTTATATGTATCAAAACACAGTTCAAAGGTTTACTTCCATGCTGTACATATTGTTACGATTCATTAAGATCAGAGGACACAATCTCGGAATAGAGGAGCGTTCCTTTACAGAGATGAGCAGGAAGAGGAATTTCTTTAGCCACAGAGTGATGAATCTGTGGAATTCTTTACCACAGGCAGCTGTGGAGGCCAGGTCTTTCTGTATATTCAAGGCAGAGGTTGATAGATCCTTGACTGGTCAGGTGATGAAGGGATATGGGGCGAAGACAGGAGATTGGGGCTGAGAGGAAAGTTGGATAAGCCGTGATGAAATGGTAGAGCACCACCAGACTTGATGGGCCAAATGGCCTAATTCTACTCCTGTATCTTATGGTCTTATTAAAGTAGGACAAGATAAGACAGTATCAACACAGAATATAGAGTACAAGCTACAGAGAAAGTTTAGTGCAGGTAAACAATAAGGTGCAAGATCATAACGAGGTAGGTTGTAAGGTCAAGAGCCTAACATCCTACTAAAGAACTATTCAATGTTCTTGTAACAGAGGGATAGAGCTGTCCTGCAGCATGGTGGTATATGCTTTCAGGCTTTGGTATCTTCTACCTAATGGAAGAGGGGAGAAGAGAGAGTGGGTGGGGTCATTGATAATGCTGGTTGCTTTACAGAGGAATGAAAAATATAAACAAAGTCCATGGAGGGAAGGGAGGCTGGTCTCCATGACATACTGAGCTGTGTTCACAACTCTCTGCAGTTCTTGTGGTCATATGCATATCAAGCCATACGCATCCAGATAGGATTCTCTCTATGGTCTGTCGATAAAAATTGTTAAGCATTGGTAGGGACATGCCAAATTTATTTAGCCTACCGAGGAATCAGAGATTTTTTGGCCATGATGTCAATGTGGCTGGACCAGGATTGGCTATTGGTGATGTTCACTCCTGAAAACTTGAAATTCTTAACCCACTCGACCTCAAACCATGATTATATCGACTGGCAGGACAGGTAAGAAAGTCAGGTGGCCTACTCCAGCTCCAATTATTCTGTTCTTGTCAAACAATCACCATCTACCAGAGGAATAAATACTGGAGATGCAAAATTCTTTCAACATCACACAGCACTGAAGCACCAGGTATAGACCTGTCACAATCAAACATGTTCAGATCATGAATGCAGAGGAATTTGAATGCATTTTACTGAGTGAGGATGAAGTAAAGGGATGTTACATTGAAACTAGATTTGGGACAGTTGTTCTATTTAAGGAATCTGAAACATTAGCTGATTCCATCTGCATTCATCCTCCACAAACATTTCCTCTGTGTGTGTGTATTTTTACTTCAAAACTGGTGAACCAGTTGTATCTTGCTTCTGTACTACACATAATAGAGTTGTTTCATAGGATTAAAACTTTTTCTTGGACAATTTTGTTAAAGATATCATACAGCAAGCAGCTCAGGATTCAACTCTACTTCACTGAAATCAATGGAACCTAATTTCAGGAACAGGATGCAAAGTACAATTGCCATGCCATTTTATATTTTGTCAGCCAATCAGGGAATAATTTCCACCTCAAAATACATGCTTTTACACAGCAGCAAGCTCTGGGTAAATAACAATATGGTCCTCATTACAAAAAGCACATATCTCAATTCTGAAATCCAACCGATTTTAACATAAGAGTTTCCTTGAGATTGTATCCTTATATATAAAAAATAAGTATGATCAGAGGTGCTTGGATTAATAATGAGCTATAATCTATAATGCTACAAATAAAACAGACAGAACTGTAATGGGCTGTCTAAATTTAGTGAGATTTTGAAATACTGTACACAATGAGATGTGTAGATTGAGTGAAGATTCAATCCCGTGAAAAATATATTCTTATATAGACAAATATGGAGTTAATTAATTTGATTTTAAAAATTAATACAACAGTATCATCCATCCGGTGAAAAGTGGTCCCAAGAATCTGGTGTTTCTCTGCACTGAATTACTTAAATGCCAATGACAATTGCAAGAAGTTATAAAGGCTGACAGAATGAGTGCATTTATATCTGGAAGACTGCAATAGGAGAAAACAAGGCATATTATACATATTCAAACACTGGAGAGGCCATAAGGGAGTCATCATACATCAGAAAGGTATGCTGGTCGAGGGCTGCAGCTGAGATCCAGATTAATAATAATTGATCTCAAGGTGGTTAAATTTTGACAGAAGATTATGGAAGATCATATTTCTGTAACTTATAATGTTGTGGTGGGGGGGGGGGGGAACTTGATCATCCAACTATAACATAAAGTGCGTGGACAGAGTCAAGATTTCAAGCAGTGAGAGAATGCGAGAGTACCACAGATAAAAGACCACAACAAAGCAAGGTCCAAGCGTGGTTATTATTTATGTGATAAGAGTTGTGCAAACACTACTCTCTAAGCTGTAAAATGACACAGAACATACAGATAAAGGTTGTCTGGGAACCGCCATCCTGTGAAATCAACTTGAAATCTAACAAAGGTTAATTTATACTAAAGCTAGGGTCAGAGTCTCTTTGTTCAACATTTCAGTTGATAGAGGTAACAAGAGTCAACAAGAGAGACTATTTCTGTTATTCAGACAATCCAGGAAAAAGTCCAAAAATTACAACCAGACTCTACAGGAGTGAAATTATCACATTTCTGCAAATAAGGCAATTTGCATACTCTTCTGCAAAAGGCAATACATGCTAAATGACTTCCTAATTTGTTACAAAGGGTGGAGAGGGTTAGGCCTCAGAACAGCAGAAGCTCATGAATTGGCTGGAAGTCTTGCGGGGCTAAGTGGTTCTCTGAATATGTGCACTGAGTGGCCACATTATTAGGTACACCTGCTTCTTATTGCGAATATCTAGTCAGCCAATCATGTGACAGCAACTCAAGACATAAAAGCATATCATCAAGAGGTCCAGTTGTTGTTCAGACTAAACATCAGAATGGAGAAGAAACGTGAGCTAAGTGACTGGCTGTGGTGCCAGATGGGGTGGTTTGAATATCTCAGATCGCCACGATTTTCACACACAACAGTCTAGAACAGGGGTTCACAACCTGGAGTCTGCAGAGCTCTTGCTTAATCTTTTTGATCCATGGCATTAAAAAAAAAAGGCTGAGAATCCCTGCTCTAGAGTTTACAGAAAATGGCGTGAAAAACAGAAAATATCCTGTTGGCAGTAGATCTGCGAAGGAAAATGACTTGCTAAGTAGAGAGGTCAGAGAATGTTCAGGCTGGTTCAAGCTAACAGGAAGATGACAGTAACTCAAATAACTATGTATTACAGCGGCGGAGTGCAGAAGAGCATCTCTGAACACACAACACATCAACCTTTGTAAAGTGGATGGGCTCCAGTAGCAGAAGACCATGAACTAACACTTAGTGGCCACTTTATTAGGTACAAGAGGTTCATAATAAATGAGTGTATACGCCTTTGCAGCAACCATCTCTCGCTACCTCCCAATTTTGTAACACACATTAGGGTTCTACTTGACATTCTTTCACAGCAGTGGCATAATATGTGAATATGCAATCGCATCTTCAGTATTAAAATGCAAAGACAAAAGGGCAAACAGCAGGCAAGTTCAAATTGGCAGAAACAACTGGACAGAAAAGGAAGTAAAAAGAAACAATGACCGGTTTTTCCTTGGGTCAGAGAGATTAGCTGTGACATGGATTAGCAAACGCGTTGCACAAGAATGGTCGTCTGGTAAACTATACTAATACATTTCGTGTAATACCTCCACTTGTAAACAACATCTTTAGTATTTACTATTGCAAAAGTCAAAGATTCCATTCCTGTGCTAACACCACTTGTTTTCGAGATGGTGTCAAAAAAGCTGAGGTAGTCCAATTCTCACGAGTAGGAACACATCAAAGAAAATGTGTGCTGTGTATATTGTAAAACAGCAACTTGTCTGTATTGTAACATCTAGTTAATGGAGCTAGTTAAGTCCTTGCCCTTTTGCCAACTAAGCTTGTGTCAACATCTAGTATAGTGCATTTAATATTTCAGCAATATTTGATTACTATTGTAAATATATTGTTTGATTATGCATTCTTTGTTTATATAATTATGCATTATATCTAAGAAGTATGTGAATGGCTTGTGCCATTACATCAGCATTTCAATTATGAGTGCCTCATTTAAAAAAAACAAAGCTATGTAGACAAATACCCTGGCTCCTGGTGTTTTTTTTCAATTAGTTTCTGAAGTCACAAAATATAAAGTGATAATGAGGAAGTTTTAAAATGAACCCAAGATGACGACCCAGCTGTTGAAGTGCAGCACATTTTTCTTAGGAAGGGGGGAGAGATGTTCAAGTTGAAGAAAAAGGTAGAAAACAGACAAAGTTAACAAGCAACAAGTATAGCCTCTGGTTCATAAACAACAGATACTGGGTGACAATAATAATAAATAAAAAGCAGAAATGGTTGGCTATATTGAATAGATAGATGCATTTGATTGCACAAGGGATAACTGGATGATGGATGCTGAATGAATTGAGTGGCATTTTGAAGCAAATGAAATAGCCGATGAAAAGCTAATGCCAGTGTTTCTCAGCGCACTAGGTGAAAAAGAATAGTTTGCTTAAAAGTCTAACTGCTCCAGCCAAACCATTCAAAATGAGTTTTGTTTATATCATGAATGTAATACAGGAACATTTGGAACCAAAACCATTGATGGTTGCAAAACACTTTAGGTTTCATAAGCGGAGGCGGTTTCCATTTCAGCTTACATGGTTGAATTGAAGAGATTGTCTGAGCATTGTCAAAGGGCTTTATCACTATAATACACTTATTTTTGAAGTAGTATCGACACTAGCACTCTGGCAGAAAATTATGGACCAGGTGCTGCAAAGCTGCCCAAGAACTCAGTGTTACCTGGATGAGCTTAATTATGCACAAAGAGATCATTTAGTTTGTGGAATGTTACAAGAAAGCATTCACAAATGGCAACGCAGCACACTCCACAAGCAATAACTCACTAGCTACGTTGTTCCTGGGTTGTGCCTTGTCTTCATGCTTGGATCTCCTCAAATCCAATCTGTGAAGAAGTATGCAGCACAAACGGCTGAGACAAATGGAGGGCTCTTCAAAGAAGGAGGTTTGATGTTTCTCTGCTGAATAAGCAGTCCTGGTGAGGAACTACAGAGATAATCAAAACGGGTACTTGGAAAAATTAAGGACAGAACTGGACCACACTCCGACACAGTGGAGATTGCATCTGATGTCATCTGGAGATGACACATTGATCAGTTGAGAAGTGCTAAGCCAATTGTTAGAGAAGAAAAGTATCTACAGCTGTTAGAACCACTTCCTGCAGTCCCAGACTCAATTACAACCACTATGAGACCCCTTTTTTTATACATAAAAAGCACTATATATGTAAATATATTGTTTGATTAAGCATTCATTGTTTTTGATAATAATCCAGTATGAGTAATATGCAAGAACTACATGAATAGCATACGTTGTTATGCCATGATGTGGTATGCAAGTGCCTCACTTTAAAAAAAAGAGGAAAGTGAACTAGACAAATATTCTGGCTCCTTTTTCTTTCGACTAGTTTCTGGAGTCACAAATGATAACACTGAGCTTGATGCTTACTCAGAAAAACTTATTATTCAGAATTCTAGATTTAAGCTATCCTCAGTGTTTTGTAGAAAATATATAAGAAAGACGATACACTGAAAACTTTGAAAGAAGAAAGAAAGTACGTAGTTGTTCTGCCTCTGAAGGTGCTGTTCATTTTGTACAAACATCATTTCCTGTTCTTAAGCTGTCCTTCACATCATTTCCTGCACAGGTTAATTGGATTTTGACTTGGAGCAAACATGGTAAAAATACATCCATCTCCATCCACTCTTTAGTTGCCCTTGAAAAAGCAACATCTGTGAGTCTTAAATTTTCTTAATGTTGGTAAACAGTAAGTAGATGTTCTTTGAACCAAGTATGTTTATTGTTCATTGCTATTAAGGTAACATTGAATCACAAGTTCACTCTAGGCACGGCATAGCTATATAGACTGTTGCACATGTCTATTATCTTGTTTAATGCTGATCGTGGTGATCAACAATATTAATATATTCAGGTGCATGATGATTCTGTATTGAATCTAATACATGCTTTATTTAACTTTCTGCACTTTCACAAAGTTTTCTCATTAAAAGCCCTGAAAGAGCTTTCAGCTCAGGTGAATTTTGAGAAGGTGTTTCAACTTCCTGCCTAGCTTTGTACACAATACACTCCAAGGGCAGTAGAGTGAAAAGATCATTTGTCATCATAGGCATCGCTGAAGATTGGAGACACACCTGAATGCTGTACACTACAATGACAGCTTCTGACCCCAGCAACATCGACCACTGAGTCCTAAAGTTCAAGTTAGAATGTGGTACACTGATTGCACTGAAGCAAAACCTCGTTTAGTGTAGCTACAGCACGGTCCCGCGCCAGAGCTGAAGCCGCAAGAATGACAGCAGAGTATGCTATGCGTGAAGCTGAAATGGTACTTGAAAAAGCTGATGTAAACATGGAGAAAACTCGTGCAGAGGCTACACTGAGTGCGCTCAAGGAGGAGTGCGAAGTTGATGCTACCTTGGTAGAGGTAAAGGTATATGAAGCAACAGCTGACTTGGACAGTGGTGGTTGGCTCTCTAGGAAATTAACCGAAGAACCAACCATAGATACAAGTTCTCTTATATGACATAGTTGCTCAACAGAGGATGAAATCAAAGCAGCAAAGATACAAACCAGCTTCCTGTTATGCCTCACACCAAATTTTTCCCCAGTCCTTCCCCTGAACTTGCACCCTCTGCTTCGGACTTAAACCCAAAGAAAGATGAACCCTCATTTAAAGTACAAATTGAAAAGTATCCAAAGTCACCCAACATGAAAACACGTTGGTATTCAGCACACCAGGGCTGAACAGTGCACCAAGTGCATCAAGCTCTCACCTTCCAACAGAAGCTACCACAGAACCAGCACAGCCCTCACTCGCTGCACCAGGCTGTGGTGATAAACCACCACTGGACAATAGCTTAAGTGGGCTGAGTCTAGTCAGAGAAGCCCTGAAGTAGAGTCAGTCTAAATGTAGACAAAACTGGCATCTGGAAGTGGTGGAGAATCTGGCGAGGGTAGCACAGAGTACTGGGGAACATGGATGGACACACAGTGCAGTAAGCACCAGAAGTCTTCAGGAAACTGAGCGAAGAACCTATTGACACTTCAGAATAATGAGACCCAGACACAGCTGTAAATTTAGGGTTGGTACCTTGGGTGACTGATTCCAGTACACCCACAGCAGGGTGACAGCTGAACATAATCAGATCTAGCTACTTCCCTCTACATTCAGAATCAGATTTAACAACATGGCATATGTTGTGAAATTTGTAGATGTACTTTGAAGGAAGTATTATGTTTATCATTCATCGCTATTAATTGTACCACAAGTTCACTCTAGCCCATGGCATATGGATTATAATGTTGCACGTCTGTATTAATTTGTTTAACACTGATCTACATCTGCAGCATGCTGCCGCCCACACTGGACCCCTACAATTCGCCTACCGACACAACCGATTGACAGCTCTACACACCGTCCTTACACATCTGGAGAAGAAGCATGCTTATGTGAGACTGCTGTTCTTGGACTACGGTTCAGCATTCAACACCATAATTCCCTCCAGGCTCTACAAGAAGCTCAGAGACCTTGGCCTTCACCCTGCCTTGTGTAGCTGGATCCTGGACTTCCTGTCAGATCACCCGAAGGTGGTAAGAGTGGGCTCCCTCACCTATGACCCTCTGACCCTCAACACAGGTGCCCCTCAGGGCTGTGTCCTAAGTCCCCTCCTTTACTCTCTGTATACCCATGACTGTGTCACCACCCACAGCTCTAATCTGCTAATTAAATTTGCTGACGACACTACACTGATTGGCCTAATCTCAAATAATAATGAGGCAGCCTACAGAGAAGAAGTCATCTCTCTGACACAGTGGTGTCAAGAAAACAACCTCTCCCTCAATGTCACAAAAACAAAGGGGCTGGTTGTGGACTACAGGAGGAATGGAGACAGGCTAACTCCTACAGACAGCAACGGATCTGGGGTTGAGAGGGTGAAGAGCTTTAAGTCCCTCTGAGGAACATCACCGAGGATCTTCCATGGTTTGTACACACTGGCTGTGTTGTGAAAATGGCACAACAGCGCTTCTTTCACCTCAATACCATTGAAGAAGTTTGGTATGGCACCCCAAATTCTAAGAAATTTCTATAGGGGCACAATTGAGAACATTGAGTGGCTGCATCACTGCCTGGTATGAGAACTGTACTTCCCTCAACAGCAGGACTCTGCAGAGGAGCCCAGCGCATCTGCAGATGTGAGTTTCCCACTATTCAGGATACTTACAAAAACAGCTGTGTAAAAAGGGCCTAGATGATCATTGGAGACTGGAGTCACCCCAACCACTAACTGTTCTAGCTGCTACCATCTGGAAAACTGTACTGCAGCATAAAAGCCAGGACCAACAGGCTCCGGGCAGCTTCTTCCACCAGGCCATTAGACTGCTTAATTCATGCTGACACAACTGTATTTCTATGTTACACTGACTATCCTGTTGTAGATGATATTATAAATTACTATAATTGCACATTTAGATGGAAACGTAACATGAAGATTTTTACTCATGTATATGAAGAATGTAAATAATAAAGTAAAATTCAATTCATGAGAATAATCAATAATATTAGTATATTGATGCACGTGATGACTCTGTATTCAAGTCGTCACTTTTATTGTCATTTCGACCATAACTGCTGGTACAGTACACAGTAAAAATGAGACAACATTTTTCAAGACCATGGTGTTACATGACAGCACAAAAACTAGACTGAACTATGTTAAAAAAAACAGAGAAAGCTAAACTAGACTACAGACCTACACAGGACTACATAAAGTGCACAAAAAACAGTGCAGGCATTACAATAAATAATAAACGGGACAATAGGGCAAGGTGTCAGTCCAGGCTTCGGGTATTGAGGAGTCTGATAGCTTGGGGGAAGGAACTGTTACATAGTCTGGTTGTGAGAGCCCGAATGCTTCGGAGCCTTTTCCCAGACGGCAGGAGGGAGAAGAGATTGTATGAGGGATGCATGGGGTCCTTCATAATGCTGTTTCCTTTGCAGATGCAGCGTGTAGTGTAAATGTCCGTGATGGTGGGAAGAGAGATCGCAATGATCTTCTCAGCTGACCTCACTATCCGCTGCAAGGTCTTGCGATCCGAGATGGTGCAATTTCCAAACTAGGCAGTGATGCAGCTGCTCAAGATGCTCGCAATACAACCCCTGTAGAATGTGATGAGGATGGGGGGTGGGAGATGGACTTTCCTCAGCCTTCACAGAAAGTAGATACGCTGCTGGGCTTTCCTTGCTATGGAGCTGGTGTTGAGGGACCAGGTGAGATTCTCCATCAGGTGAACACCAAGAAATCTGTTGCTCTTTATGATCTCTACCGAGGAGCCGTCGATGTTCAGCAGGGAGCGGTCGCTCCGTGCCCTCCTGAAGTCAACAACCATCTCTTTTGTTTTGTTCACATTCAGAGACAAGTTGTTGACTCTGCACCTGTCCGTTAGCCGCTGCACCTCCTCTCTGTAAGCTGACTCGTTGTTCTTGCTGATGAGACCCACCACGGTCGTGTCATCGGTGAACTTGATGATATGGTTTGAGCTGTGTGTTGCAGCACAGTCGTGGGTCAGCAGAGTGAACAGCAGTGGATGGAGCACACAGCCCTGGGGAGCCCCCGTGCTCAGTGTGATGGTGTTGGAGATGCTGCTCCCGATCCAGACTGACTGAGGTCTCCCAGTCAGGAAGTCTAGGATCCAGTTGCAGAGGGAGGTGTTCAGGCCCAGTAGGCTCAACTTTCCAATCAGTTTCTGAGGGATGATTGTGCTGAATGCTGAACTGAAGCATTCACGTAATGAAATACATATTGAATCCAATATGTGTTTTAACTTTATGCAGTTTCACAACGTTTTCTCATTAAAAACTCCAAAGAAAGCTTACAGCTGGGGTGATTTTTTTAAGGCGGTGTTTAATTCCCTGCCTAGCTTTATACACAACACACTACAAGGAAAGTAAAATAATCTTACCTAACTGTTTAACAAATTCTTGCATATGGAGATTGAGTGGGTGAAGGACAGAGCCACCAATTTCATAATGTTGACCATTTACAGTAATGGTAGCCAGCCGACCTCCAATAGCACCTTTTTCATAGACATCAATTCCAACATCGTGACCAAACTTCTGCCTAAGGAAATAAGCAGATGAAGATCCTCCAACTCCTGCTCCTATTATAGCTGTGGAAGACAGGAAAAGACATTCGTAATTCTGGTATACATATTTTGGCTACATTGATGCTACTATAACAATACTCACATATAAAGAAAGTTTCAAAATAACTTATTAAATGTAACAAAAGATTAAACTGACGAAGGGTCTCAGCCCGAAATGTCGACAGTGCTTCTCCTATAGATGCTGCCTGGCCTGCTGTGTTCTACCAGCATTTTGTGTGTGTTGTTGGTTGAAAAGATTAAACTGATAGTTAGCAAATGCCAGGATAAAGATTCCCACTTTGATAACAAAGTGTCTGGAAGTATCTAGTTTAATTGTGCTCTGGAAATAAAAGGAAATACATTCCTGAAATGTGATCAATACCACTTACTTCAAAATTATATCTCTGAAGTCCACTTACTAAATTACTTTTCAATCTATAAAGTCGACTTCAGCAAGAATTCAAGGAAAGCTTTTAATTAAAAAGTGATCATACTACTACAGTGAAATACAAAGGTTTTGAAATAATTCCTCACTTTATTACTGTTAATTACCTTTCCTCCCACTTCAAGTGCTGATTAGTTGCTAGTTGTGGTCCTGTTACCAGGCAGAATTCAGTACTTTGCTCAGTTTCCCTTGACAATATTAATCTTGACAATATACTTACCCACAATCATCCTCATTCCAGTACCCATAGCCTTGTCCATGTCTGTGACTACTAGATGACCAGAGTTAAGAATTCTCATAGACCTCTCAAATGCTGACCAGTCTGAGGCCAACCAAACAACCAACTTTTGACAACCAAGGTTTCATCATCAACATAATCTCAGGTAGTCATGAAAATTAGGCACCCCAATACTTTCCTTCTCTCTTCTACTGGAAGTAGAAACTTGGGTGTTAGAAGGTTGTCTGAGGGCCTAGTTCTGGTATTGTCATCTCATTGACTTTAAACAGAGAGTATCGAATGAGTTTCACAACCCAACTTGATGCTGATCTCACCCATTATGTGTATACAACATGCGCCTTCTACAGAAAGAGGCTTGCCATCAGCAAGAAATTATATTTTCACTGACTCTACCTTTCTATACACATGTTTACTATACACCGTCAGGATAGAACTATAGAGCCTCTCAAAAGCAGAAGTGGAGGAGTATGACTCATGATCAATTCTTCTTGGTACACAAATATATCAGTGCTGTCCCAATTCTGCTCACTAGACCTGGAATATCTAGCAGTTAAATGCTGTCCCTTTTATCTACCATGGGAGTTCTCCAGGGTCACTTCAGTAGCCGTATACATTCCACCTCAGGCCAATGTCAATCAGGCTTTAAATGATCTGAGCAATGGGATTAATGTACACGATACAATGCATCCTAACGCTTTAACCAGACCGGTTTGAAAAAAAATCACTAAGCAATTGCCATCAACAGATCACTTGAGAGGATCAATTACCATCAACAGAGGAAACAAAACACCAGACCATTGCTACACCACCATCAAGAATGCCTACGATGCTGTTCCACGCCCTCACTTCGGGAAGTCTGATCACCTCGCTGTACTTCTACTCTCAAGTATAGGAAGAGACTGAAGACCACAGCATCAGTAGTGAGGACCAAGAAGGTATGGATGAGGTAAGCACAGGAGCACCTACAGGACTGCTTTGAATCGGTGGACTGGACTGCATTCAGGGATTCATATTCGAACCTGGATGAGTATGCTGCAGTTGTTACTGACTTCATTAAAACCTGCGTGGTTGAGTGTGTGCCTACAAAGACTTATTGCATATTCCCAAACCAAAAGCCATAGATGAACCAGGAGGTATGTCGTCTGTTGAAGGCTAGATCTGTGACATTCAAGTCTGGCGACCCAGGCCTGTACCAGAGGCCTGTGGAGGGCTATTTCAAGGGCGAAGAAACAACTTCAAACGAGGTTGGAGGCAACATCAGATGCATGACAACTCTGCAGGGTTTGCCAGACATTACTTCCTACAAAGTGAAACCAAACATCATGAACTGCAGTGATACTTCACTACCAAATGAAGTCAACGCCTTCAATGGCTGCTTTGAAAGGGAAAATATAACTACAGCTGTGAAGATGTTTGGCTGTCTTTAGAGAGAGTAAACCCTCGCAAGGTGGAAGGTCCTGATGGAGTACATGGTAAGGCTCTGAAAACCTGTGCCAACCAACTGGCGGGAATATTCAACTACCAAATTTGAACACATTTCTAGTCCTACTAAGGACTTTAGTACCACAAATCAGAGCTGGCTTTTGATTCCAACACAGTAATGGATCAAAGAAAGAACCCATTTGACTGATCTAGCTAATGAAGATCAGAATCAAAACCCAAATTCCATTTGCAGCTTAGTTTGAGTGCGCATCCAGGTAAAGATTTTTTTAAGTGTTATGAAGGCTATGACTTTCAAACCAACACCATTTCATCTCACCTCCAAAAAAAACTTAGATCAACATAAATTTATGAAAGAACAAAAGTAAAAAATCTGAGCTCAATAGAAATCAATCAGCAACTATACAATTCCAACACTATCTCAATCACACCACACCCATTTAATCATGTGATTCTTTTGGTCTCCATGAGTATTCCCTTCAGTCTTTCTTTTCTGAAGTATCATGACTTATGTGTAGGAGTTTCTACACAACTTCAATTATTGCTTAATATAGAAAGTATGATGCTTCATAATAATTTATAAAGCTGAGTCAGAACAAATTTGGAGAATTGTAAGCAGTTTTGGGCTCCTAATCTAAGAAAAGATGTGCCGGCATTGGAGAACATGCAGAGGCAGAGGAGGGTCATGAGAATTTTCCCAGGAATGAAAAGGTTAACATATGAGAAGTGGTTGATGGCACTGGGCTGGAGTTTATACTGAATGCTGAAAGGTTTAGAGTGGATGTGGAACAGGTACTTCCAGTAGCACGATAGTGTAGGAACAGAGGGCGCATCCTCAGAATACAATGACTTCCCTTTAGAACAGAGGTGAGGGGGAATTTCTTTAGCCACAGTGTGCAGAATCTGTCAAATTCATTGCCACAGATGGCTGTGGAGGCCAAATCATTGGGTATATTTAAAACTGTGGTTGATATGTTCTTGATTAGTAAAGGTACCAAAGGTTGTGGAGTATAGGGTGGAGAGTGAAAATAAATCTGTCATGTTCAAATGTAGAGCAGACTCAATGGGCCGAAAGGCCTAATTCAGCTCCTATATCTTGGGGTCTTATGATGCTTGTTGATGATACAATTAGCTGACTAAAATAGGAAGCAAAGAAATTCCAGAGGCATCACAGAATCAGAGTTGTTATCCCTATCTTATATGATGGGAAATGTGTTGCTTTGCAGCATCAGTACAGTGCAAGCAGTGATAGGCAAATTACAGTGACTCCAGGTACGTGTACAGGCAGGGGTTAACTCTAGCCATTATCACTCTCTTGAAGCACTTTATCACAGTAGATGTAAGTGCTACCAGTCACCCTGCTCATCTTGGTTACCAGTATAACTGCTGTCCTCCTGAAGCAAGTGGAGACCTGAGACTGCAGCAGCGAATGGCTGATTGATGTCTTTGTGTATTTCACCGCTCGATCAGCACAGGTTTTCAGAACCTGGCCAGGTACACCTTCGGGGTCTGACGCCTTGCCTGGGCTCATCCTCTCAAATAATGTTCTGACAATTGCCTCCAAGACGGATGCCGAGGGGATTTGCACAAGGGTAGCGTTACTCTTAGTGGTGAACTATGTGCCTGTCTGGACATGCCCCCTGCTGACTGCTCCTGTGGCTCCTCCCACAGGCCCCTGTATAAAGGAGACCTGCGGCCTGAAGATCGGCCTCAGTCTCCAGGACCTTGTATGATAGACACTCACTCCTGGTTCCTTCTTCCAGTCAATAAAAGCCGATATCTCACCTTACGTCTCAGTGTGAGTTATTGATGGTGCATCACTCTTCCTTTCAAACGTGCATGAAAGGCATGGAGCTAATCAGGGAGGGAAAGCACCACCGCAGTTATGCTGTTACTTTCATCTGCCTGCCACAGTTGTCGCGCCCAGATTGTGTCTCTAATTTTTGCTCTCACGTTGGCCCACCGTAGGTCGTTACTTGGACTATAAGTACCATCGGATTCCCGGGGTCATTAATTCAAATTGTACTAACGAAACAGCTTCAAAGCAATACTCATTTTCAACCACAAGCGCCAAATTTTCCAACCCATATAACCCCAAAACGGTAATGTATCGGTACCCAGTTCCTAGTGCACCGTTTTTGCAAATTGGTAAGAAGCAGGTCTCATTTTAATAGAATATAAACAGAGGACATATTTATCAAAATATTATTGTTAGCGCTACAGAATGTAAATATGACATGGATTTTCAACATTGCGAATGAAATGATATTCCATGCACTGGTTTCTACAATAAATAAAATCATGTTACGGGCACTCATCTTACCTATTTTTTTCGGAACCACTTCATCCTGATGACATAAGATGATTCCAGAGATGAGTAAGATTACAATTAGCCAAGTACTAATCGCCATGTTGTACGGAGCCAAGGTCCAATAGCACAATACAAGGCGGCTCAAAAGAAAGAGATGAATGAAAGATAATGTTGGAATTGTTTAGTTCCCAGAAGAAAGAAGGAAGCCTCTAAAACTGAAAGGCAGAGTCTGGGGAAGTTCATATCAATGATGCGTGAGCAGCCGGTTCAGAGAGATTTTCGCAAAACCCGGAGTGACATCTGACGTCCATTTTATAGCTGAGGGCACCTTGCCCTTTGTTCGCGTTTTTAAAGGAGGAAATAATGAAAAGGAAAAAAAAAATTAATTCGCAATTTTTTGTAATATCTTTATATTTCAACTGTGTTCTCAAGCGCTCAGTTCAGTTTCTGAAGAGATCTCAAAGCCTGCTTCCGCAGAACCCGCAACATTGACAAAGACGCAGGCGTCGCTTCACTGCTGCAAAGCTGAGGACTTCCGCCTTGCTACGTGAAATGGTCCAAGCCCAGAAAGCTTATAAATTCTCCAATCGTTAGGCGAGAAACAAACAGCAAGTGTTAATGGATTACAATCTTCAAAAGCGACTGTTCACATGTTTATATTCTTAAAGATGGCATCGACTAATGGAGACACAGATGCTGCCTAACCCGCTGTGTTCCTCTTTCTGTGTTTTGTTCGAGACACGCGTTATTCTTCGCACGGCCATCTCTTCAATCCTTTCGCTGCACAATAAAACGCTGTAATAAAGCTACTTGTGTCGTGGTTACTTGAAATGACCAGGAGACGCAGACAATTCTTCGAGAAGTTTAAACCTTTATTTGCAAACAAAGGCTGAGGCAATCAATGATCTTGTCACCGAAAGCCCGCCGAGCTCCGGTGTACAGCATTCTTTGTAGTAATTTCTTATCTCAGTTACATTTCGGTTTCATCAGCATACCCAATCAATTTATAATTGCATATCATCTATATATTAACTAATCAATCGCTCTTGCCTAGCTCTCGGTGCGTCACCATTATTTTTCACCCGTTCGCATTGGGACCTTATCCGTGGCCAAGATTATGTTTTCCAGACAACCTCCCTCACAGTACATTCCTGCTCGCAGCATCCTGTCCGCCACCGTTATCTCGTACTAAACAAAGGCTGTGTGTAATACGTGGGATACATCTCAGCTAATAGTGCTGCTAAACAAACAGGTGTTGTGTAAGCGCCATAATATGCAGCTAAGAGAGTACAAAGTATCTAGTGAAAACAACACATAACAAAATGTGTCTAGTAAAATAATACATATTAATATTCAGTACCTAGAAGTGATTACATAGTATAGTAAATAGCTAATACATAGTGATTATATTTCAGGTATATATAGTGGTTATGTCAGATATATTTCTCAATATTTGCAAGAGCTTAATCGCAAGTGATTTAAAAAAAGAAAAAACGAAGATTCACTTTGTTCTGTCCTTGCAATTTCCGGTAAACACTGAACCATGTGCATGCTGTAGGTCTCACCGCTTTTCAGGTAGTATTATATCTTGTATGAAATTAACTTGTGTTTCCTACCTGCATATTAGAGAGATGGATGACAATTCACCTCTTGTAAAATTTACCAGTTCAAATTCAGTTTTCCCCCGGGGATGGGGTTTTTAAATGATTTATTGCAGTTGAAGGCCCGGGACAGCTCTGGGGTTTAATTTTTCAGTGGTTTAAAAAAAAATCACAACCCTTTGGCAAACGCATCTTTAGTTATTGAGAAAATTTGATTTTGTCTTTGGAAAAATACGAACTATTTAATTGGTTGAGATTTTAATTATAGTTCCCCAGCCGATCAGGTCTTCTCAGAAGTACTAAATAAATATTCATTTATATTTTCTAACCATTGATTTAGTTTGAGGGAATATCTAACAATAATATCCAAGGCACTTCACAGGATCAATAACAATATAAAATGATCCTATGAGATATGAAGAGACATTAGGACATCAATAAATTTATAAGGAATATCAGACTAAAGCACATTATAAATATTGGACAATGTCAGATCATAGAAGGATTAAGAATAAGAATGGGAATTTTAAAACCTAGGTGTTGCTTACCTGGGAGTTAGCACAGACTGGTGGACAAGTGGGAACTGGATACAAGTCAGGAAATATTCAGATAACTTCAAGTTTACAGAGATCGTGGAAATAATGGAATCAACCAGGAGCCATTTAAATCACCAAAAATGGAAGCAATGAAAGCACAGAAGATGAACAGATGTGCAGAATTGAGTGGAGAGGCTCAACGTCAGAGATCAAAGGTCAAAAAGTTAAAAAAAATCAAATATAAGACAAACCTTGTAAATGTCAAAATTATACATTTTTTATGAAAGATGATGGAATCAATGGTGAGGGAAATGAGTTATAGATGGAAGTACCACTGATACTTAAATAGAGGAAAATTTTGTTCACCTAATCCAGAATTTAGACTTGATGGGATGGATGAGAAGGTAGGTGATGTGGCAAATCAGGGCTTGAAGTACTTTCAACTGAATTGCCAAGGAAAATCATATGGATGATAAATACAGTACAAGAAAATCAATGGTAGATCACTAGGGAGCATCTGAGGTGTTATGGGCACAGGCATGACCTTGAGAAGTGAAACTGAAACTGTGCTTTGACTTTCCAGCCACAGTGTGACTATCCATGGAACCAGTGTGAGCAGAGGGCATCCCTTCCTCTACATACACAGGGCCTACCTTGTGCTATAGCATCATTACTTTGAAGACCCCGATACCATCCCAAATGCTCTTTCTCCATTTGAGCAACTCTTCAAGAAGGCTTAAAACATGTCATTGAATGTGTTGGTCTGTCCACATAGTAATCAGTTTCCATTTTAGATTTTGAAATAGAATATTTGTTGCAGTAGGTGGGATTGGGTGAATGACATAGCTTGCCAGCGCCCTTAAGTCATGGTCTGGTCCATGTTCCGGTTCACGGTCCAGTCTCTGGACTCCAGACTCCGGGTCTTCTGCTGTCCCTTGTTTCATTTGGGCTTAATCATAGGCACCTGATTCTTGTCTTGGAGCCGGGAATATAAGTGGCCCTGGGTTTGTGTATAGGTGCTGGTTTGTCTTGTCAGTATCCTGTCCTTGCCTCTGTGGGGTAAGTCAGGATGTTTTTGCTGTTACCCTGAGGTTGGACTGTTCCCTCCCCTCCCCTCCCCTTCTTTCTGCAATGCTTGCCTGCAAACCATGCCTGAAGCCTTGCCTGTATTGCTGTCAAGTTCAGCTGCTGGGGTGAGACTGGAGCCTTGCCATGCCAACAGAAGGAGCTATCTATCATTGAGCTTGGAACTGTCTCCTTGTGTCCATGTGTTTAGTGTCTATGTATGAGTCCTGGCCCTATGCCCTGTCCCCAAGGAGGGGTCCTGGCTCTGTGTTCAATGTTCCTGTGCTTGAGTCCAAGGCTCAGTAGGCAAGCCATTTGCCACTACTCAAATGGACTGTTGTTGTTTTGTTGTCTTGTATCCAGCTCAGTAGGTAGGCTATTTGCTACTACTCAAATGGACTGTTGTTTGTTGTTCTGTGTCCAAGTCCAGTCTGTGTCCAAGGCTCTGAGGAGGTTCCAGTCTGTGTTCAAGTCCAAGTTGTAGCCCAGGCCCTGAGTTCTGGTCTTGTCCAGGACCAGTGTCTGTGTCCAGCTATGCCTCTCCCTGCTTCTGCTTTGCTCTCCCTTGACCAAGACCTAGTCTGAGCTTCATGTCCTTGTCCAGCCCTGGAGTCCTGTGTCCTGCCCCCACATCCAGTCCTTGCCTGGATCTGGAGTCTGAGCCTAAGACAAGACCCAGGTTCGAGGTCCCTGTCCAGTCTCTGGCTTGGAGTCCTTGTTCAGGTACCTAGTTCCTTATCTAGGTCCCTCTTTCCTAGCCTAGTCCTAGCCCAGGTCCTGTATCCTAGTCTTGTCCAGTGTTATTTCTCCCCCACTTCACTTGCTTTCTGACACACCAGGTCCCACTTTCCCTAATAATTCAGTGTCTCTGTCTTGCATTTGGGTCTGTTCCCATTGCCCACCTTGTGACACCTTAGTGGATGAAGGGGGTAATACAGGTCAATAATTTTAACAATTAAAGTATTTTGAGTGGAGTTGTTACTTTTTTTTTGTATTAGTCGTTGCCAACTACACGTTTGGTTTGAACTTAAGAATTGATGTGCAAGTTTCACCAATTCGGTCATTAACTGGAAAGAATTTTCATTGACAACTTATGACAGGAGTATGAACAAGAGGAAGTATAATATCAAGATCTTATTATCTGCATATTTCAGACAACTGCTTTTCCAATTTTGCTCAAAATCTTTGTTACTATCATGGCAAATCAGAAGTGTTTCTAAATTATAAAATGATTTTTATTTTTTGCAAATTGTTCCTATTCAGCTGTGGAATACAAATGCAAAAGGTCGACATGCAGAGGTTTCATCAATTTTATTTTCTTATGCTTTTTGAAGTTTGATACATTAATGTAGCAGCTGAAAGACAGGAAATACAGTATTTACTAGTAATAAAGTACAAACGTTTGTACATTTTAGTATTTTCCCAGTATTCCAATACTTTTGCACATTTTTTTTATAAAAACAAAAAAGTACCAGTAAATAAAACACCAGGCGGGGCAGATACTCAGCAAGTCAGGAAAGAAAACAGTAAATGCTTTGGGTCAATGGCCTTTCATCAGAATTGGAAAAGTGGGAGAAGTCACAGAATGGAGAGAAAAAAGTGTCAGTAATAGGGTGAAGAACAGGTTTGTCTATTTGATGCAATGCTTTTGATGATGATTTGTTAATAACTGAGTGAAAGAAAGTGAGAAAGAACACAAATGGAATTGTATGATTCAGAACACGAGTTACTGTAAGTTTGAAACGAGAGAATGTTGGAAACACCCAAAGGTTCAGCAGCATAGAAGTTCCGTTCCTCTCTACTAAAGGATTTAAGCAGTTTCTTTTGTCCTATTCACCCTCAATAGTTTCTCTTTACCATCTGTTCTTTATTAAGGTCTCTTTGCTTAACATCTCATAAACATCACTGCCCTCAACTCATTCCATGTAGATTCCAACTAAAATTCACCTTTCTCCACTTGGATCCACCCAGCATCACAAGTATGTTCAAACTATCCAGAGTTTCTACAAAACTACTGAAGCCTGGGATCATGGAAGGATTTGAAATCATAGTCATATAAAACTAGAGCACACAGACAGGCCCTTCAGCCTATCTAGACTATGCTGAACCATTTAAGCTGCCTGGTCTCATTGATCTGCATCTGGACCATAGCCTTCCAAATCCCTCCCATCTTTATACTTATCCAAACTTCTCTTCCAACGTTAAAATCGAAATTGCATCCACTACTTGTGTTGGCAGCTCATTCCCCACTCTCACCACCCTCTGAGTGAGGAGGTTCCTCCTCGTGTTCCCCTTAAACATTTCACTTTAAACCATGACCTTCAATTGTAGTCTCACCCAACGGTGGAAAAAGCCTGCTTACATTTACCCTATCTATACCCTTCATATTTGTATATACCCCTATCAAATCTCCCCTCAATCCTCTACGTTGTAAAGAATGAAGCCCTAACCTATTCAATTTTATAACTTTGGTCTTCCAGTCCCAGTGACATCCTTGTAACTTTTCTCTATACTCTTTTAACCTTTTTTACATCTTTCTTGTAGGTAGGTGACCAAATCTATACACAAGACTCCAAACTGGGCCTCACCAGTGTCTTATACAACTTCAACATAACATCCCATCTCCTGTACTCAATACTTTGATCTATGAAGGCCAATGTACCAAAAGTTTTCTTTACAAAACTATCTACCAGTGGAATTTTCAATGAATTATAGACCTGATTCCCAGAACCCTTTGTTGTAACACACTCCTCAGTGCTTTACTGCTCTCTATATGAGACTTACCCTGGCTTGTCCTCCCAAAGTGCAACATCTCACATTTGTGTGCATTAAATTCAATCTGCAAATTTTCAGCCCATTTTTCCAGCTGGTTCAGATCCCACTGCAAACTTTGATAGTCTTCCTTGCTGTACACTGTGCCCCCAATCCTGGTGTCATCCACAAATTTGCTGAACCAATTACATGCCTGATCATCCAGATCATTGATATTGATGACAAATAACAATGGACCCTGCACTGATCTCTGCGGCATTCCACTAGTCAGAAGCCGGCAGTCAGAGAGGCAACTGTCTACTACCACTCTCGGGCTTCATTCACAAAGCCAGTGTCTAATTCAGTTTACTACCTTATTTTGAATGCCAAGTGACTGGATCTTCCTAGCCAAACTTCCTGCGGGACCTTGTCAAACACCTTGCAGACAACATCAATTTTCCTGTTAACTTCTTCAAAAAACTCTAAGATTGGTTGGACATGACCTACCATGCACAAAGATGTGTTGACTATTCAGAATCAGTCCTGGTCTATCTAAGTATTCAAGATCTAGTCCCTTAGAATATCTTCCAATAACTTTCTGACTATTGATGTCAGGCTCACTGACATATCAATTCCTGATTTATTCTTAGAGCTTTTCTATTACAGCGAAACAACATTGGCTGTCCTCCAATCCTCTGGTAACTCACCTGTCACTAAGGATGATTTAAATATCCCCACTTGCACCCCTGCAGTTTCCCCACTTGCTACCACAGGATCTGAGGGAACACCTTGTGAAGCCCTGGGTTTGTCTCAAGACAGCAAACACCTCCTCCCCTGTAATCTATACAGGGTCCATGACCTCACTGCTGCTTTGCCTCACTTCTATAGTCTCTGTGTTCATCTCCTGAGTAAATGGAGGAGGCCTGTCAAGAGTACAAAAAATGTAAGGTGTCATTTAAAAAGGAAATTACAAATAAAGAGATATTGCAATATATCACCAGCAGACAGGATTGACTCACTGTGTAAAGAAATGCTTCTTGATATTAGTCTGAAATCTCCTTTTAACTAGTCTCCACCTAAGGCCCCAAGTTTGCATTGACGGATTAATTTTGAAGTAGCAGCTTGCATTAATTATACTCTTAACGATTTTGAACGCTTATATCACGTCTCCTCTCATTCTATGTTTACTTAGGTGGAAATGACTTAATTCTTTCATTCTTTCTTCATAGCTTTTTTTGATCCCTGCAGACCTGAAATGAGTCTAGTCATGCTCCTTTGGACTCTCTCCAGTCCCTTCACATCACTCTAAACATATGGAGACCAAAATTGTACACTGCACTCAAGGTGTGGCCTCACAAGCACATTATACAGTCTAAGGAGAACATCTCTAAGCTTGAACTCCACTCAGCTTATTAGATGCCCCAACTTTCTATTAGTCTTCCTAATCACCTCCATGCATTGTCCAGATGTTGATAGTGAAGAACCTACCAGTACACCCAAATCCTTCTCATACAATGCACTTTCTAACTTAAGACTCCCCTATTGTATATTTATGTCTAATATTTCTACTTCCTATATGTAATATTTTACATTTACTTACATTAATTTCACCTGCCATTTATCTGTTCACATCTGGATTTTGTTTAGAACTATTGACACTGCAGCCTGAATGCTATCAGTTTGTGTCATTGGCAAACTTTAGTTTATTTGTTATGTGCTTATCCAAATTATTAATGTAAATTAAAAACAGCTGCAGCCTCAAAACTGATTCCTACGGAACCCCATTTTTAACATCTTCAAGGGATGAAAATAATCCTATATACCATAATGTGTTGTTTTCTGTTTTTTGAGTCAATTCTTCACCCTACCTGAATCCCTACATCCTGTAATTTGATAATTAACCTCTTGTGGGGTACCTTGTCAAGTCTTTTGAAAGTCCAAATAAATGATGTCATTTGATCTCATAAATTGTTATCATAAATTTCAGTTGCCTCTTCATAGAACTCCAGCACATTAGTAAAACATGATTTCCCTTTCTGAACCCATGCTGGCTTTCGACTAACATGCCTGTACGTATCAGCTGTTTTTCCAGCTCAATCTTTATTTATATTTCCGTTATTTTACCTATGATACATGTTAAGCTTACTGGTCTGTAGTAACCAGGTCAGTGACCCTTATGTACCAGGCCAATGTTAGCTCATTTTCAGTCCTTACAAATTTCACCAGTCTTTACTGACTTTTGGAAAATACATGTTAGGGGATATGTATATATAATCACAGACCTCTTTAAGTACCCTTGGATATATGTTGTCTGGCCCTGGAGATTTATTAACTTTCAGCCTTTTCAGCTGAAGTAGGACCTCACTTTCTAAGATCTCTACTTCACTTAAAACAAGCTTATTTTTCTCAATACTTAACAGCCTGTTGCTAACATCTTTGCAGGTGAATATTATAAGAAACTATGAGCTAAGAGTATCCGCTATATCCTTCTCTGCATAATTTATCGCCCCACTATTACTCCTAATACACTTAACTTCCTCCTTTATTTTTCTTTTTATTAATTTTATTGAAAAACTCTCTCAGGGCCAATCTTAGCATTACCAGCAATCTCCTTTCCAATCTGCCTTTTGGTAATTCTGGGGCTGATGCTCTCGGACAGTGCGCACTGTTTATCCTGCGCTTCCTTCCCACCATCACCTACCTGTCTCTTTCTTTCTGGTCCGGAATCTCAACCCATGGCTCTCTTAGGGTGCAAGCTGTCTCCGTAAAGGACATCTCGAGCACATCTGCCAATTCTCTGCAACATTGCAGGTCAGCTACCTCCTCGTTAAGTTCAGCAACCTTGTTCCCGAGGTGTTGAATTAGCTGACGTTTCTTGCGTAGGAACTCTCCAGGGGAGCAAATTTCTGTGAATCCAAACATAATGCAAGACTGACATTGCAAAGGCTGCATTATTAAACTTTTAGGAGGGAGGAGCTATTTAAGATTATGTGATAGTAATTATTTAAATTCTTAATAGTAAACTACTATTCTTACTTTGCTCCCAGTGTACCATATAGCACCTAATGCCTAATGTGTGCTTGGAATTTCTAGATTTGCATCCCCTGATCGATTCGCATTCACCGCTGGTAAACTATACCTTGTTAGGCCTACAACAACTTCACCACTATTCTAATTATCAGCTTGCTTTTTCACCAAAAACACACTAAGCGTCTCTATTACCAGGTGAAAGAAACTGGCCTGGTTAGTCTGGGGAAAAAATTCCTTTGCGGCCCCTGTAAGGTGATCAAACACAAGTTACGTAAGGCAGCCGTGTGCAAATTTCAAAAACAGCAGAAGCATGCTGTAGGCCAAACCAACCAAACCTTTCTCACTCTCACATGCTCACATAATGTGTCAATCACGGACTTTTCTGTGGACTTAAGGATAGGTAGATGCCCAGGACATCTCTCTGGATTTATCCCTCTTTTAGAGAAAGACAGCAAGGGAAAGCTTGGTAACTATAGACATATGAGCCTAATATCAATGGTAAGAAAGGTACTGGGAACATTTTCTGACAGTGCAATTAAAAGACCACTTGGAAATACAGGGTCTAACTGGATACAACCAACATAACTTTGTCAAAGGCACATTTTGTCTGATCAGTCTGACTTTTTTGAGAGAATAACAAGGTGTACTGTTGAGGGCTGTGGGGTATGGGGTCCTCGCAAGGCCTCAAATAGGAGACTGGTGCAAAATGTTAAGCGCAGGAGATCCTGATCAAGCTGGAAATATTGGATCCAAAATTGGCTTGGGAGGATGATAGAGGGTTGTTCATCCGTTTGGATAGCGACGACCAGTGGTGATACAAAAAGACTGGTGCTAGGAGCCTGGCTGTTTGGAACATATGTGAATGATTTGTATATGGATATGAGGCATAGTTAGTAAGTTCAGAGATGACACAAAGATTTTCCCCACCAAAATGAGAATACATATATGTGTATGTGTGTATGTATGTGTGTATATATATATATATATATATATATATATGTGTGTGTGTGTGTATATATGTATGCATATATATATATATTTGTGTGTGCATATATTTATGTATAAATAGGAGTACACAGGGAAATCTTTTCTGTGTAATGGATTTGTTCACTGACTTTTTTTTATTAGTTTTTCAAAACATTTTACAAATTAAAAACCCCAAATCCCAATGAGGAACATTAAAACAGTGCAAAATTAAGCATACAATAACAATATGTTACAAAAGAAGAGAAGTTAGCAAAAAAAAAGCACCTAAATTAAAGACAAGTAGGCTTAGTGTCCTCCCCAAGCCCCACAACACAAGAAAAAACAACAGCAACTCTAGACCAACAACAACACAATATAGAGAGTATAAGTCAGGACAGCCAAACTCCCAGACAGTGAATACACTCAGCAACAGAGGATAATAATGCCTTCTACCAGAAAAAAAGGAGCTGAAAGCAAGGGACCGAAGAAAAAAAAAAACCCTAGTCAAGAGGAAGGTTATGAAAGTACTCGATAAAAGGACCCCAGACCTTATGGAACTTTAGATCTGAATTGAGAACTGAATAATGAATTTTTTCAAGGTCTAAACAGGCCATGATGTCGTTAAGCCATTGAGCATGAGTGGGCGGGGCAACATCTCTCCATCTGAGGAGGATCAAGCGTCTAGCCAGGAGAGAGGCAAAGGATAATATTCGGCATTTGGTCGGACCCAGACATAAATCTGTCTCGCCCCAAAAACCGAACAGAGCAATTAAGGGGTTTGGTTCTAGGTGCTGATTCAGAATACACGATAACGTAGTGAAGACATCTTTCCAGAATTTCTCCAAGCTTGGACAGAACCAGTTCACTGACTTTTATGAATACTGCAATGGGGGCCCTCAACTCACAAGAGGAGGGGTTATCCCCCACAGCTAGAGATTTCCACTAGCTCAACGCAGGGTCATCTTCTAGAGACCTCAGCCTTGGAATCACACGTTCGTTGCCATTTTTATTACTATTTGCGTTTCTTGGTTCTTATTTGTTCAGGGAGTAGATTGATTAAGTTTTATTCTAATTTCAATGATACATTGACAGATAAATACAGATGGCTAAGGACAAGGTAAAATTCATTTCTTTTAATCAAATGTAAGAGAAATTTATCCAAAATGAAAAAAAGAACAAGCCCATGTAGTATATTTACAGGAAACTCATTTAAGTGATAAAGCATAAAAAACTAAAGAGAATGGGCTTCACTAATCTGTTTTTCTCCTCATATAAATCAGGACATAGGAGAGGAGTTGCTATTCTTATCTCAAGTAAGCTAAATTTTGAAAAAGTATTCGAAATGGGAGATAAAGAAGGCAGATATATTCTGGTAAGGGGGAATATAGATGGAAATTCAGTTACTCTATTGAATATATATGCACCCCCGGGAAGTGATATTGGTTTCTTTCAGAAAATTACTGATATTATGGTAATGAAAACAGAAGGTCTCCTAATACATGGGGGAGACTTAAATTTACAATTACAACCAAACTTGGACTCTTCCAATAGAAAAACCTATGAAACAAAATCTTTACATAAGAAAGTTAATACACTTTTTGAGGATGTTGGTTTAATTGATATATGGAGGGACCTTTTCCCTGACAGAAGGGATTACACTATTATTCTGCTCCACATTCCATACATACAAGAATAGAATAATACATAACATTTGGAAAAGACAAAGACAAAATAAACACTTGTGGAATTGGGACAATAGATGTATGTGACCATGCACCTATATATTTATCTGATGAACCGGTCTTGGCCTGAAACATCGACAGTGCTTCTCCTTGTAGATGCTGCCTGGCCTGCTGTGTTCCACCAGCATTTTGTGTGTGTTGTTGTTTGAATTGAAAGCATCTGCAGATTTCCTCGTGTTTGCTATATATTTATCTGTTGATTTTGACCTACAACTAAAGAATACTATTTGGAAACTAAATTCAAGTCTACTCAATGATCCATAATTTAAGGAACAAATTAAAAAACAAATTGGTCTCTGCTTAGAATTTAATGATAATGGAGAGGTTTTACCTCCCATTTTATGGGATACTCTGAAGGCTGTCCTAAGAGGGAAAATTATAGCGATATGTTCATATAAGAAAAAAGATAAGGAATAAAACGTTAGAGGAATTACAAAATAGGCTGAAGGAGCTAGAGAAAAAACACAAATTGAATTTGGCACAGGATACACTGGGGCAATTAAAAAAATTAGGAATGAAATTAATAGTTTGGCTACGCAAGAAATCAGGAAAAATTTAATTTTTCTGAAACAGACATTATGAAAGTGGATCAAAATCTATGAAAATACTGGCATGGAAACTGAACAAAAAGATAGCAGAAAATACTATTCATAGAATTAGGGACCCAAGAACGAAAATAATAAAAAATAAGCTAAGTGAAATTCAAGAAGCTTTTGAAGTGTTTTACAAAATGCTATATTCCAAAGTTCCAGGGGGAAGCATAACCCAAACTGAAAGCTTCTTGAATTCTCTAAAGTTACCCACTTTAATCGAAGAACAAAATAGAATGATGACTGCTGACATAACTGAAGTTGAATTTAAAGCTGCAATTAGTAGGCTTAAATTAAGCAAGTCACCAGGATCAGATGGGTATATGGCAGAGTGGTACAAAGAATTTAAAAATGAGTTAATTCCTGTTTTACTCCCCACACTGAACTGGGCTCTAAAAAAGGTACAAATGCCACCCAGCTGGAAGGAAGCAATAATCTCAGCTATACCGAAAGAAGGGAAGGATAAAATGGAATGCGGGTCATTTAGACCAATATTCGTTCTTAATATAGATTTTAGGTTATTTACCTCCATGGCCAAACGATTAGAGGAGTTTCCACCCATACTGATACATAATGATCAGGCAGGGTTTATACGACAACACCAGACTCAAGACAATATATGAAAGACACTTCACATTATGGATCATATACAAAAAAATAAAATCGAAGCAATAGTGATAAGCGTGGAAGCTGAAAAAGCATTTGATTCGGTTAATTAGAATTTTCTTTCCAGAATTTTACATAGATTCGGTTTCCATGACACAATTATTAAAACTATACAGACACTATATGACAATCCTACTGCTAGGATTAAAATCAATGGATATTTATAAAATAGTCTTACCCTAGAAAGGGGCACGAGACAGGGTTGTGCATGGTCACCACTACTCTTCGCACTAGATCTGGAACCATTGGCTCAATACATCAGACAAAATGAAGATATCGGGGAATTACTATTAAAGGGACAGTGCATAAATTGGCTTGTTATGCGGATGACATTTTGATCTGTCTACTAGGGCAACCAACATACTCTTTACCTAAATTGATGCAATCCTTTGAACAATATGGTCAATTATCAGGATACAAGATCAACATAGATAAAACCCAATTACTTTCATATTACTATAGCCCACCATGAGAAATTGAAAGTCGATGCCCTTGGGCATGGCACACAGAGTTTTTCAAATATTTGGGCATCATTATGCCAAAAGATTTGGCAAAATTATCAGAATGTAATTATCAGCCTTTATATAAAAAAAATTAAGGAAGATGTGGCAAGATGTAGCCTGATTCCTTTTTTCAGTCTCAGTTCAAGGATTGAGTCTAGTAAAATGAATATACTGCCCAGACTGTTATATCTCTTTCAGACCCTACCAATAGAGATTAATCAAAATCAATTCAATGAATGGAACAAGATGTTATCAAGGTATACTTGGCAGGGTAAAAGGCCTCGAGTTCATCTCAAAACTTTGCAATTAGCAAAGGAAAAGGGGGGATGGGGCCTACCTTCTCTTAGAGATTATTATTTTGCAGCACAGTTGAGAGCTGCGATATGTTGGTGCAACCCATCATATGACACTCAATGGAAAAACATTGAGGAGTGGGTACTTCCCATCCCCATACAAGCAATTTTGGCTGATAACAACCTGCAAAGGTACATAAATACTATTGATAACCCATGGGTGAAATTGACCCTTAAAATATGGAAAACTACTATAAAGGAATATAATCTAGAGGGAGATATTGCAATTCTTAAATGGTGTGCATATGACTCAGATTTTACACCAAATAAATTGGATGCTAGATTTAAGGACTGGACAGCTAAAGGAATAACAGTTCTTTGCAACATAATGAAAGAAGGAACACTGTTCAGTTTTGAAATACTTATAGAGTAACACTTATTAGAAAAACAAGATTTTTATTGGTATTTACAGATGCAACAATATGTTAATAAGATGCTTAAAAATGTAACCAAGGCAAATACGTGCTCGATAGAGCTCTTTAGAAAAGCATATAATTCAGATAATGGTAGTAGAATCATTTCAAGCATGTATAAGGGGTTGTTAAATCTTATAACAGATTCGACTTCATATATTAAAACAAAATGGGAGAAGGAAGGAGGGATAATTATATCTGAGGAAGAATGGACAACAATATGGAGATATCAATGGAAGTGTACCAATTCACAGAAATGGAAGGAGTTTGGATGGAAAAACTTGATGATATTTTATTATACCCTCTCAGAAATCCCATTATGATAGTGACCTCCCTGTTTGCTGGAGAAATTGTGGAAATCAAAATGCAAATCATTATCATATTTTTTGGGACTGCCCTATTATCAAAAACTATTGGAGGGGGCTACACAATGCCCTACAAGACATCTTTAAATGTGAAATACCCTTGGAGAGTAAGACCATATATTTTGTATTTATATCTCAAAATGGTTGAAAAGAGATAAATATTTAATGACTATTCTGTTGGTGGTTGGTGACTAGGAAATGGTTATCACAGGAGAGCCCAACTTGGATGGAAATTACAATGGACATTTACAAAATGGAGACAATAACAGCATCTGTTAATCATAAGCTGGAACAACTTGATACATACTGGGAAAAATGGTTTAACTACATAATGCCTCATAGGCCTGATTTTATTCTCACAAATCAATGAATGTTTTAAAAAAAAGATCACTCCCTACTTGTACATAGTTCTTTCCTTTTGCTTGTTTTTTTTTCTTTCCACTCTTTTCTATAAGTGTATACCCTAGATAAATACTTTGTGGACATTCTGTGATATATATGTACAATGTCTGAAATACATCTTATGGAAATGTTTGTTTGATGAACTTCAATTAAAAAAAAATTACAAAAAAAAAAAGAAAATTTCGCTGAGTGGTATCGTAACAACAGCCTCTAACCCTCTGTCAGCAAGAACAAGGAACTGATTGTAGACTTCAGGAGAGGGAAACCAGAGGTCCATGAACCAGTCCTCATCAGAGGTGGAGAGAGTTAGCAATTTTAAATTCCTGGGTGTTACTATTTCAGACGATCTGTCCTGGACCCAGTGCGTAAATGCAATTGTATAGAAAGCACGGCAGTGCCTCTACTTCCTTCAGAGTCTGCAGAGATTTGGTATGAGATCTAAAATTTTGACAAATTTCTATAGATGTGTAGTGGAGAGAGTACTGACTGGCTGCACCACAGCCTTATATGGGAACACCAATGCCTTTGAGTGGAAAATCCTACAAAAGGTATTGGCTTCGGCCCAGTACCTCTTGGGTAAAGCCCTCCCAAACCTTGAGCACATCGAGATGAAACACTGTCGTAGGAAAGCAGCATCTATCATCAGAGATCCCCACCACACAAGCCATTTTCTTTTCTTTCTGCTGCCATCAAGTAGAAGGTACAAGAGCCTCAGAACTCGCACCACAAGGTTCAATAACAGTTACTGCCCCTCAACCATCAGGCTCTTGAACAAAAAGGGATATAACTGCTCTTGCCCATCCATTGAGATGTTCCCATGTCCTCAATGATCTCATTTTAAGAACTCTATACCTCATGTTCTCATTATTTATTGCTATTTGTATTTGCATTTGCAGTTTGTTTTCTGTGCTCTGATAGATCTTTCACTGATCCTGCTCTATAGATGAGCTGTGTGTGGCCACAGGACAATGAATCTCAGGGTTGTATGGGGTAACATATGTAGTCTGATATTAAAATTTACTTTGAACTTTGTATACACATGTATGGCCTGGGACCTCCCCCTTGACCTTACCGCCATCCGTGACTGTAACAGGAGTTAAGAGCCAGATGGCTAAACTCCATATGGCATCACATTCAGGACTTCAAGAATTCTCGAGCCTCACCACCACAACAAGGTGACAATCCTCTGAGATTTTGGGAATAATGGAGCGATAATTTGGGAATAAACTGAGAGGTAAGGTGCTAAGGACCATTAAGGAACAGAGATCCAAAGATTCTTGAGGACGGTAGTGCATGTAGATAATATATGAAGGCACATAGGGAGGTTATGTTCAAATTTTATTAAACATTAGACAGACCTCAGCTGGAGTACTTAATGCAGTTCTCTTCATTATAGTACAGGAAATATGCTGGAGAGGATGCAGAGATTCATCAAGATATTGCCTGGGATCACACACAAAATGCTGGAAGAACTCAGCAAGTCAGGGAGCATCAATGGAAATGAATAAACAGTCGACCTTTAAGGCCGAGACCCTTCTTCAGGATTGGAAAGGAAGGAGGAAGTTGCCAGAATAAAAAGGTGAGGGGAGGAGGAGGAGAATAGCTCGAAGGTGATCGGAGAAGCCAGGTGGGTAGGAAAGATAAAGGACAAGCAAGGAAAGAATCGGATTGGAGAAGAATTTGGACCATCAGCAAAAGGGAAGGAGGAAGGGAGTCTGGGGAAGTGATAGGCAGGTGAGAAGAGGTCAGAGTGGGGAATGGAAGAGGGGAGGAGGAGGAAATAGATATTTATGTCATCAGGTTGGAGGCCACTCAGGTGTTGCTCCCCCTCCTCATCTTGGCACAAGAGGGGGCCATGGACTGACATGTAGGAATAGGAACGGGAATTGGAGTTAAAATGTTTTCAAACCAAGTAGTTCCGCTTTTCATGGATGGGGTGGAGGTGCCGGATGAAACAGTCCCTAATTTATGACAGGTCTCACCAATGCAGAGAAGGCCACATCAGGAGCACTGGACACAATAAACCCCAGCAGTTTTGCAGGTGAAACGTTGTCTGATCTGGGAGGCTGCTTGGCGCTTTGAATGGAGGTGAATGGCCAAGTGTAGCACCTTGGCCTCTTGAAGGATAAGTGCCAGGAGGGAGATTAGTGGGGAGGGTCAAATCGACAAGGAGATTGTGGAGGGAACGATCCCTGCGGAAAGCTAAAGATACCTTTGGTGGTAGGATTCCTTTGGAGATGGCAGAATTTGTGGAGGATGATGTGTTGGATGCGGGGTGGTAGGCAAGGACAGAGAGGTTTAAGACGAGGTGGCAGGAAGATTGAATGAGGAAGATTCAGGAAATGGAGGAGATATGGGTGAGGGCAGTGTCAAATGTAGAGGAGGGAAACACCATTCCTTTAAGGAGGACTGATGACTTGGAATGGAAAGCTCTGTGGGAAGAGGTATAGTCACAATTCCCAAGATGGTGGCACGACGCAGTTCGCAGCGGCCACTCCGGAGCAGGTATCTGTTATTTGTTAAGCGAGGTGCCGTGTGCAATCCTAATCTGATGAAAAACGGACGTGGGAGCACGGAGAAACAACTGGAAATCTGTGAGGTCTGGGCCTCTGCTGAGAAGACCAGGCCTCCAGTCCTTGGGGTCGCAGTGGCGGGGGCATTGTAGTGCGCTTGGCAGAGAATGGTGCTTGGAGAAGCTGTGCCAGAGGGGGTGGTCGGAGGCTCAGAGGTTCGCTGGACTCGGAGTCCGCTGCGGTCGGGGCGCTTTCACTGTGTGCTGCGTCTGCGAGGCTGAGTCCGGCGGTGCTGTGTAAGTCCATAGCAGGGGTATTCCCTTCTGTCGCCTGCGTGGGATGACGAGTCTATCGGGACCCTGAGGATTTGAGGAAACTGTGTGGTTTCTTTTGAACTTATAGTCTTTTAACATCTTTGGACTATTTTTACTGTGTCCATAGTCTTTTTTTTAATCAATTATGCTATTGTTTGCACTGTTGTAACTATATGTTGTATCTATGTGGTTTTGTGCAGGTCTTGTAGCTTTAGTTTTTGGTTTGTTGGGTGCTAGAGTTGGTCTCCTGACTTGGTGTGTCTGGGTAGTCTTGTTTTGTCTGGTTTGGAGCTCCTTTCCAGGGAACGCGCTAAGATGGTAGCACAATATTAATACGCAGCAGCCTCTCCGGACTCTGGTTTGGGGATTGCCAAGCGTTATGTGGATTTTCTGGTGTAGTCTGTTTTGTCATGTGTGTAACAGCCTGGGTCGCCTCAGGCTCGCTCAGCTCGTTCTCGTCTAGAGGGAGCAGCCTTCGGCCCCGCCAAACTGGGTAATCAGCTGGTGTGGATGCTGTGTAATGTCCCCGCCTCGCCCAAAAACAGACAGTACACCATAAACGATTAAATGAGTACAATTTATAAAGGTTACTATAACTAAGTGAATAATAACAATACAGTATATATGAAGAGAAAAAATAAAGAAAAGGCGCCAAACTTATCAAAGTCCAAACCACTTCGTGCACAACTGTTGGAGCTCAATTACTGAAGTCTTCTGGCCACCATTCGATCCCCTCCAAATTCCTCGACTCGCAGCTCAGGACCCTCCGCACAACCAAGCACATCTAGCTTCATCCCCCCTCCTCGGAGTACCTCCTGGCCTCGGACCCCCGCTTGGCCTCCGTTCCTCGCCCAGCTTACAGCATTGCGTCCTCTCTCTCAACCCCCTCGCGCTGATCTGCCCAAAAGCCCGTCAACAAAAGCTTACAGACTCAGAAGAAAGAACATTAATCCCCATTTGGTTTTCAAAGGAATACAATTCTCGTTATCAGTAAATTTTAACCCAAACAAGCTTCCAGCACTCTCTCGCAACAAGGAAGCATTCCTGCTAGTTAACAAAACAAAGAAGCCCTTTTAATTACATACACAGTAACAAAGAAAAAAGAAGAAACCCCCTTTACTTGTGCTTTTGTGATATCATTCTGGAGGAACGTTATCTCATTTTTTAACTGCATTGCATTTGTGGTTTCTAAATGACAATAAACTGAAACTGAACTGAACTGATTTGGTAGGTTTATAAAAGATGTTGGTCAACAGTTTGTGGGTTGACAGAGTGATTGAGAAACGGGAGGGAGATGTCAGAAATGGACCAAGTAAACTTAAGGGAAGGATGGAAGTCAAGAGGCAAAGTTGATGACATCGATTAGCTCAGCATAGGCACATGAAGCAGCACCAATGCAGTTGCAGAAGAAGAGTTGTTGACCATTACCGAGGAAGGCTGGGAACATGGACTGTTATACGTAGGCAATGTAAGTGCCTGCAATGGAGCATTTCACATGGAAGACTGGGCCGGCAGAGGTTATGAGAGGACATGACCATGTTACAATATAAAATTAATAGGTGCTTAGATAGTGTTGCGTGCAGGAAACTTCTTTCAACACACACAAAATGCTGGTGGGACGCAGCAGGCCAGGCAGCATCTATAAGGAGAAGAACTGTCGACATTTCGGGCCCAGACCCTTCGTCAAGACTAACTGAAAGGAAAGATAGTAAGAGCTTTGAAAGTAGGAGGGGAGGGAAAAATGTGAAATAATAGAAGACTGGAGGGGGTGGGGTGAAGCTAAGAGCCAGAAAGGTGATTGGCAAAAGGGATACAGAGGTAGAGAAGGTAAGGATCATGGGACGCGAGGACTAGGGTGAAAGAAAGGGGGAGGGGAGCACCAGAGGGAGATGGAGAACAGGCAGAGTGATGGGCAGAGAGAGAAAGAAAAAAAAACTAAATATATCAGGGATGGGGTAAGAAGGGGAGGAGGGGCATTAACGGAAGTTAGAGAAGTCGATGTTCATGCCATCAGGGTGGAGGCTACCCAGCCGGTATATAAGGTGTTGTTCCTTCAACCAGATTGTGGCTTCATCTTGACAGTAGAGGAGGCCATGGATAGACATATCAGAATGGGAATGGGACGTGGAATTAAAATGTGCGGCCACTGGGAGATCCTGCTTTCTCTGGCGAACAGAGCGTAGGTGTTCAGCAAAATGGTCTCCCAGTCTCCCTTCATGAATAGAACTGGAGGATACAGATTTAAGTAGAGGTTAAGGTTTATTGGGGGGGGGGGGGTTAATGTCTCTTCACTCACAGGGTGGTAAGTACTTGGAATGCTCTGCTCGTCAGAGTGGTGGAAACAGAGTTGCTGACAGCATTGAAGAGTGTTCAGACAAGCACTTAAAATCACCCAGGCACAGAAAGTTATGGGCCAAGTAGTTTGGACCATACTTTTCTGTGCCTGCATGATGGAATTAATATGGATAGAAGCCCACAATGTGGGTGTGGTGGGACAAATGCTGACTCTTTCTGTTTTGTATGTATAACCATAAATCGAAAAATGGTAGGGCTTTTGCATATTCGTTCCAGTAATATCAGAGCAAGCAGGTTTCAATTCATAAAATTTGTACACAAACAACCCATAAATCCACAAATTGGAATCATGCAGATATTTGGTCATTTCATCCACCCGAATATTTCTTCTCAACTCACAGCTGGCTCACCATACTTGTCAGGGGGTAAAGCATCTTTGTTTTTACCAGCACGTTTGTAATGCATCTTAAGTAACGTACAACTCCCACATCCAGAAATACTTGCTGTAAAGGTGAGGCGGTGGAACTCAGTGTTGTAATGGTTAATACACTTGCTTTATATCACCAGGGATCTTTATTGGGGTTTGATTCCTGACGCTGTGGGGAAGGAACTTGTATGGTCTTCCCTTGACCACGTGGGTTTCCTCTAGGTTCTCCAGGTTCCTCCCACATTCCAAAGAAAGAGGGTTAGGGTTTTTAAGATATGGGCATGTTATGTTGGTGCTGAAAATGTGACATTTGTGGGCTGTCCCCTGCAAGATTCGATTTGATGCAAATAACATTTCACTATATATTTTGATGTACATGTGACAAATAAAGCTCATCCTTGAAGTTACTAAGCATCCTGTATGACAGGTTTAGAAGTAGGTTTTGCTTTGATTTGTTGAGCAAGAGGATTCATCCGCATGATCCACTGTAGCTCCTAAATGCATCAGGGTTCGAAATTAAAGTTTCCTTCCAAACTTTCAATAGTTTCTGGTAGAGATATCCATTATGAGAACATTTGGAAGGCACTTGCAGCATTCTTAAAGAAAATGCACCAGAAACCAGTCCTGATGGAAGGGTCTCGGCCCAAAATGTTGACTGTTTTTTTCCACGGATGCTGCCCGACCTGCTGAGTTCCCCCAGCGTGTTGCAACAAAAACTTGGAAGTTTTTCAGTGTAAATAAAAACTTCAGAAAAAGGAGTATTTCAAATTAAAAGGAAATGCCCTTTAGAATTCAGGACAAAAGTGTATCGTTAATTGAAAAGTTTAGTTATATCTCAAATACTTTGCCCTGCAGAATAGATTTACCCTAAATAGTTGGGGAGAAACAAAGATTATTCATCACTATAAAGAAAATAAAACTCTGGAGTAAAACTTATGTTCCAAGCATTAATTCACCACCCAAGCCTAGTCAAATATGTTGTTTAGATTAAACCATTGTTTTAAATTAAGAATAGGAGCAGAATTAGGCCACTCATCCCATCAAGTCTGCATGGCCATTCAATAACAGCTGAGTTCAATTCCCATAGCTGTCTGTAAGGAGCTTGCATGTTCTCCCTGTGAATGTGTGGGTTTCTTCACACTTTCCAGAGATGTATAGGTTAGTAGTTAGTCATATGAGAGCGACGCATGCTCGTTAGGCCAGAAGAGCCTGTTACCAAGCTGTATCTCTAAATAAATAAAATACAAGTAGCCAAAGGTAAATTCACATGTCAACAAAATAGAGAGTACAGAGATTTACTAGAATTTACCTGGGTTTCAGCACCTAAGTTACAGAGAAAGATTAGACAAGTTAGGTCTTTATTCTTTGGAGCATAGAAGGTTGAGGGGGGACTTGATAGTTATTTAAAATTCTGATAGTTGATGTGGATAGGCGTCTTCCATTGAGAGTAGGGGAGATTCAAATAAGAGGACATGAGATGAGAGTTAGGGGGGAAAAGTTTCGGGGTAACACGAGGGGAGCTTCTTTACTCATAAAGTGGTAGTTGTGTGGAACGAGCTTCCAGTACAAGTGGTAGAGGCAGGTTTGATATTGTTATTTAAAGTAAAACTGGATAGGTATATGGACAGGAAAGGAATGGAGGGTTATGGGCTGAATGCAGGTCATTGGGACTAAGTGAGAGTAAGCATTCGGCATGGACTACCGAGATGGCCTGTTTCCGTGCTGTAATTGTTATATGGTTATATGCTTTCTTCCTTTTCATACTTGAAAGATATACCCAATGATGGCACAACTTTTAAAATCCAGAAAGCAAGACAAAGTAAGTTCACTTAAGGTTTTTCCAAAACTCTTTTTTTAATTACAAAAAAATGTTTACTGGTCAACAATGTTTGTTTAAGTTTTAAGCTGTTTTCAATTTGCATAAGATAAAACCCACATATTGGCTCAATATAAACTTCTGGCACACAATAAGTTTCAGTCCACATAACAGTGACAAAATAATCCAAATATTATATAAATATATTACAATTTCCATTGGCATACCTACGCTACTCGATTACAAAAAATAAAATCTTGCATGTCATGGTATGTTAAATATATTTACAGTTTAACATTACTGTAATAAATAAATAACATACTATTCTGTCCACAAATCAGGCAGAAAAGAAGGTAACTTTACAAATAAGAGCAATGTAGGCCCACGCAAAAGTGAATGTCAAAATTCAAGTGAAATTCTCAAGAACTACCCAAGCCCACACTTCCAAAATAAGTGATGGGATGTGATACAAAGGGCTGGTTTAACCAACCTTTGAACAAACTTACACAAATAGCACAGGAAGTGGACTACATTTAACAGCAGTCTTATTAAACTCTCCAAAGAAAAATAAGCAAAATCTTGTGGCTCTCTCCTTCATAGATATTTAGATTCTACATATTTCCTCTGGTAGTTCCCTCCAGTGGCATTTTAATACTAAATTGCAATTCCACAAGAACTTCATAAATTTAACGTGTAATCCATGTTAAAAATTTGCCCTGTACCCTTTCTACTTTTACTTCATACATTTCCTTGATCTCACTGGGATGCAGTTCAACATATTCCTTCTTTTACAGTACTCAATTATCCACTAATGCTTCAATGCAACCAAATGGAATTGTTAGTTTTCCCCACAACGGCATCATCAGTTTTGTTACTAGGCACTAATAAGTGAGGAAAGAATTAAGAACAACATAGGCAAATTTTACCAACTGCACAATGACTTCAACTAAGTTAACGCAATCCACAAATCTGCAGGGCTTGACTGCTAACTTATCTCTCCAGGAAGCATCCTTCTCCATCCCCATCAACCACTTACCACATCAGAATAGACACAGTTGACAGATTTTTGGCAATGACAGGGAGAGAGCTTCCATTTCAGGAAGGCCTTTATATTTAAGTGTATTTGGAAATCATTTTGATTTGACTTCCTTTCATGCATGAAACTGAACTAGCCACTTTCATGTAAAGCACTTACTATCCTGTAAATTGTCTGCTGCTCTCCTTGCAACAAAGTCAAAACTTAACCATTTTAAAGCTTAAATTACTATATAGCTATCCATAATAAGTACAGGATGTCAAAAAAACAACGCTTTTCATAAATTACGATTCTTACAATCAGACGACATTGTGACCATCGTGCATTTGTCAAGATCTACTTTTCCCTTTTCTTAAATGTGGTTGAGTCTCAATAGCCAGTCCAACCTGTGCAGTCCTCAGGATTCTGCCATGAAGCTTATAACCTTCTTGCACGATCTTTACCACGGTACCGGGTAAAGCTTCCACAGATGGAACACGCGTAACAATGTCATGTTCTGCTGAGTTGTACTTGCAGCCAAGGGAGCTCATTTTCTCCATCCCGTGCTTGGCAAATATTTTGCATAGTTTCTCATTTATCAAGCATATTCCTTCATAGAGGTTCTTAACTGTTGGATTAGAACTTTCAAGCTCCATCTCAGTTACATTCTGTGTGGTCTTTTCTAGTAAATCAGCAACTGCCAGGATATCTTTGCAAAAACTATGGATACCTAGTGAGGCAAAAGTAAGCTTTTGTTAAAACATATTTGAACTGTCAAGTCTTCTAATTTGGCACTTGCTTCTTCTTAAGAGCTGAGAGCTAAATCGACTCAAGCTAAGGTTTCTTAAAGGTCTTTGGAGCCTGTCACAGTAGCTTGAAAAGACCAATTTCCAACACATTCAAAAGCTTATTACTAACTTTAATAAAAATGTGCTCTGGGCATAAGACAACCTCATTCATCTTCCTCCCAAATGTACGGGTTTATGGTGAGGACTGGGAAATGTAATTGTTTTATTGGTCTTATTTATCCCTTACTCAAATTCCTAATCATTTTCATTTTGCTGCATACATCAAGGGCACTTACAAGAGAATCCAGAAATCAAGATTAAAGCTCAACCACAGACTGTACTGGCATGGCTGGCAGAAAGCAGATAAGAGTTAAGCTAATCCCTGAGATATATGGTTGAATCTGATGCTGCTTTTATTAAAGCAGCTATCAACAGCATGGTAAATCATGCTCAACATTATCAAACTAGGCTCCAATGTAATTAAACAAATTTAATTCCCCCAGTTGCAATAGTAGGCTTTACACAAGTCCTATGAACACTAGTCCCAAAAAATTAAACTGTAGCCGAAGAGTTCTTCTGCTTGAAATGTTATACTATCCATTGCAGTATCTTCCAAATTTTGCTTTCAGCTCATTTTTTGTACAAGGTTACAAATACGTAATGAAAATTTTCCATTAGAGGTACATGCTTCTCTAGCCATTACTTTCATGAAATCCTCTTGTACAACTTCCCTAATTTACACTGGAAATTCGTCTTACCATACATCCTGGCATCTTCTACGCATTTTCGAACTCTTCTATTAGTGTCTTCAGCATGGGTTAAAACCCTTCTGTAGTTATCCTATAAAATCAAACACGAGATAAAGCAAACACTTAAAATATAATCTTTGGAGAAAAAAACCTGATACGGCAAATTTGGTGCAATTAAAATTACTTTACCCAGGGGGGATTGTATCAAGCCCATTATGTCCTACAGCTTACAAAACTAATAACTGAACATATTGTAAAATACTTTCAATAATATGCCAATTTTTCACAAAACTTTTGTATTGAAAATCTATGCAGTTCAATAATTTTTCCAAATATTCAATATGCAGCTGATGAAATCTGCAATTAAAGTTATAAGGCAGATAACATGCTTAACTTCATAGGTTGTAGTGTTAGGATGCTACATTGATACTTTACAAAACACAAATTAGACTGCACTTGGGAGTATTGTGTATAGTTCCAGTTGTTACATAACAGGAAAGATTGTCGTGGAGAGAGTGCAGGAGATTCACCAGTACATTGCCTGGACTGGAGGACTAATTCTAGGAAGATACTGCATATGCTGGGGTTGTTCTCCCTAGAATGAAGGAGGCCAAAGGGTGACCTGATAGAAGCATGTAAGGTTATGAAACATAGCTAGTCAAATTTAGAAAATATAAAAACTATACCCTACTGTTTTTGACACTCTTACCACTGGAAAAATATTCCAATGAATGTTGAGGTGGGAAATTTAAATAGTATCTTGGGGGTTGGGCTTTTGACAACTACAGAGTAGTTGATATCTGGAACACAGAGGAGGTAGCAGAGATAGATACAATTACAGTGTATGCAGCAGTTAGACAGAGATAAGGCATAGAAGGGCACTATCCTAATGTTGACAAATGGGATTAGTGTAATTGAGCAAAATGGTCAGCAAGGAGATGGTGTGCTGATGAGCCTGTTTCTGTGCCAGAGATCTCCATGATCCTGAAACAAAGGCTTTACCCTTGGCTTTTATAGCATGAAAGGAAACCAGCACGAACACATCAGCAATTTCTTCAGATGTTAGTCCTACTGCATCCATCAAAGCAGAGTTGATTAATGCTGACAACCTAACAGTGATATCAAATGGCCACTTGGAACACATGCTGAGGTAAATTAAAGCCAATAATTATGTTTGTGTTACCACTTCACATGTTTATGCTGCAATGTAACTTACTTAAAGGAACTTAAGTCATTCATTGCCAACTGCTAACTTAAAAAATTGCAACCAATTCCCAGTTTGCCACCATTTATCCGCATGAAGTTGGCTTGTTTTGTTTAAAATCAAGAGCTTGTTCTCAACAAACTCCTGACAACACACCTTCAACTTCAAGAATCAGAGGCCCTGCAATTCGGTTTCACAACAAATCGCTCATCCACCTTGATGCTGCAATTCACCTGCAGAGAGCATTCGGATGGTCCGGTGCAGAATCCAAACTTCTCATGTTCCACACAGGCCTGAAATTTGGCTTCAGGAATACAATTCAATTATTAGAATGCAAGGTTACAGTCCAGCACACTTTAAATATCACTTTCAAGTAACATTTGCTCACACCAGTGTTAAAACTTTTCTCTATTTGGGAGCTATTTGCAAACTGACTACATATAAAAAAATAATTAAAATGAAAAACTAATTTGGTCAATGCCTTTGAACATGCCTCAAATTACATGTGATAATTTGATGTCAACATGGTAAATTAAAATTTACACTGAAAAAACAAGCTTGGCTCTAATGGCCATCCTTAATAGTAATTGCAGTTCTTGGGGCATTTCCTACTGGCCAGTTACTTATGATCATTGAATTGTTAAACTTCCAGAATTTCAGAATTATTCAGAATTTTATAAGCCAATGACAAAAGAGAATGAAGATGATTCCATAAGCCTGCAATAAAATCAGAAATGCTGAAAGGTACTCAGCTCAGGTAAGATTCTGCAAAGAGAGAAGCAGTCTTAGGTTAATAACCCTTTTTCAGAAGTGAAAAAAAGACTTGGTTAATATTTTCCAGTTCTGTTGAAAGGCAACTGACTCTCTTCCTCCTTGCACAGAAGCCTCCTGACCTGCCAAGTATTTTCAGCAGCTCTTAGGAATTTTTTTTTTAAATTTCAGATTTCCTACATTTGCAGTACAAATATAATTTTAAGTACAAATATGTAGGTGACTGATCACCCAAAAGCAGTTAGATATTTAATGGAGTTTAGATCTTATGACAAATATAGGTCCTTACAAGTTGCTAGCAAAGTTGCAAAGGAAAACATTAGTAGCATCAAAAATGCATGTAGTATATTTGTCTAGTTTTCCAATACTTCATTGTTCAGCCATGCATCCCACCATGTTGAACAGCATATACACTATTCCCAAAATGTAATCCTATTCTTCTTGGATCTGTTTCAAGGAAAAAAAACTGCTACAAATAACAGGCTCTTGGATTATCTGCAGTGATGAAGGCTTTGTGGCTGTGGACGCACTTTCGTGAACTTCAATGATGAATGTTATTTGCTTACTTTTTTTTTCAGGTGTTTTTTTTTGCACCTTGTGTGTTTGACAGCCTTCGTTTTTTGAAATAGGTTCTACCAGGTTCTTTGTTTAGTGGCTGCCTGTGCGGAGATGAATCTCAAGGTTGTATATAGTACACATACTTTGATAATAAATGTACTTTGAACTTTGCTCTGCAAAGCTTTCCAAGCACATTCCAAAAATTGTTTGAGCAGTGCATCAACTCTAGTAACCAAGCAGATGTTATGAACTCCTGTACCATTCAATTTTGTAGCCTCTCACAATAACTACCGGACAACTGCAAAATGATCTGGAGTGGAATTAGATAACTTTAGAAATTAAGCCATAAAAATGGGGTAGATTGCAGCTTCTTTTCAGAACACCTAAGATTGTTTTTAATGTTTATTCCCGATTAAAGCTATACTTTTTTATAGCTTCCCAGTTCTTAATAATTCATCAGTCAAAGACAGAGACTAGTTCTGTGAGAAAAACGGCTATGTTAATGGCAATCAAATAAATCAAGATAATGCATGGAGAGTAGGACCTTAATACAACTTGTCACACTCAGACAAGCAAAAAATAAGTCTATTGGATTTGACTGGATGCACCTAGTTGTCAACGCCAAAGTTCCAGAGATTTCAATGGGATTCCCTCCAATCAGAAAGTAGCAAAGGACAGTGAGAGCGAACAGAACTAAAAACCAGTTAGCCTGATATCAAAACTGGGGGAAAAGCTGGAATCTATTGTTATGGGAAAGGAAAAAGAGCACTCAGAATGGGCAAAGTCCACAATGATTTATGGAACAGATATCATACTTGCAGATTTCCTGAGGTTTGAACATGAAAAATAGTGACAACCTTGCTAGGCTGGTGTACTTGGATTTTCAGGAAAAATGTTTACTCAAAATCAGAGCACGTGGAATCCTAGTGGTTAGCACGATGCTATTATAGCTCGGAGTGTTCCAGAGTTCAGAATTCAAATTCCAGTGTCGGCCGTTCTACAATGAATCTCTGTACGGCTTTACCTGTGGAATTTCCGAAAATGTACTGTGTAGAGTCATTACTCATTGTAAATAGTCCTGTGATTATGTTAGGGCTTGGGGTTGCAGGGAAGTGTGGATTGAAAGGCCAGAAGAGCCTACTCCACTTTAAATATAAATATTGGCAGGAAAGGAGAATTGGTGAATGTAAATAAAAGTTAGGAATTTGCTGGGATGGGAGGCTTTCACCACTGGGATACCAGGGATCCTTGCTGATCATGGTCTATAAACCCAATGCTTTTAATTCATTACCTCTGATCCCTTCAACTATATCATGAAACTGGGAGGCAGTGTGCATTATTAGATGGTATGGAGAGACTTCATTTTTATGAATATATATATATTTTTTTTTCATTTTTATTCCTTTCATTTTTTGCCAGAAGATACCATCTGACAGTGCTTAAACGTGATGTTAATTGAGAACACATTCTAATGTTGGCATTCGTGAATCTTGTCCGAAATGGGTACAAACAGTGAAAGCTTACTTAAACACGCTGTCCTCCCATATCAGACACAAGAAACTTTAATCTATTCCATACATACACACACATACCGTTTGTATATACATACATACTGCGCACACACACACACACAAATATTGAGCTATGAGTATTATGAAAGGAAAGTTAGCACCCAAAACTTACATGTGTGATTCAACTTTTAACAGTTCCTAAGCAAATAGCTGCTCCCATTTAAAAAGTTCCTATCAAGTCCTTCAATACCACCAGGTGAGCAACTTCTAAGCAGTAGTAAAAAGTGTGCACGCATGGGTGACAAACATGGTAGCAAATAGAGTCTTGGCTGCAGATTCTATTTTTGTCGCATTCACTGCCAAAAGGAGACTTGCCTGCAGGGTTCGATATTCTCGATCCAACTCATTCATTTTAAGTTGCAGCACTTGCATTTTTTGAGTGGCACAGGGACAAGAATTCATCTTATCTTGCACCGTATTTTCAGTAGGGCTCTTAGTAGGCTTTGTGGTTTTCAATGAACCTTGGTTTTCTTCAGTTTTGTGTTGGGTGGGAGTAGCACAGAGGGTCAAAAAACTCCTAGAATGTAAACATAATACATGACTTAAAAATAATTTCCATTTATATCACACGGCTTTGTATCATGCCAACTTATTCACATGTATTTTTGTATTCCAGCAATTCTAGTAGTTACAATCCTATCAACAATGATCCTATTAAAATGACAGGGTAAAATTCAGGGGCCTACTCCTTTTATATTGCATATTCATAAAGGGTAGGTTATTTTGTAAAAAGACTAGCAAAAATAACCAAGGTTCATCCTTGCCCTCATGTAGTTGGGAGAGAGACACATTATTGTTGAAACCATATTCATTGCTTCAAAGTAGAAACCAGGATATTCATTTTAAATGAATCTTGCTGAAAACAGCCTGAATTCCAAATTCTTCAAAAACACCAGAGTATCATTTACCTACTTCAGTATCATACATGCCTGATAACACTATGTGGGCAAAGTCTAAAGAAAGTCTAGAATTCAACAGTCCTCACAGGAAGCCTCAAAAGCGTAAGGTAATTACAAATATGTCAGGGTATTCTCTCCGACACACTGTGTACTAAAACCCAAGTTTGATAACTCCAGGCCTACTCCAGCTTTGGATCTGAGGACTGAATTTTGGTTCAGAACGCTGTTGTTTAATTTAATTGTTTGCATGATTATTATTATTTTTAATTTTCCTTGTGCATTGAGGGTTGGTCTTTTATTTTTATTCTCTTTTTCATTAATTCTGTTCCTTCGGGTGCCTTGCTTTGTGGCTACCTGTGAGCAAACAATTCTCAAGGTTGTATGTATAGTTTATATATTATTTGCTAATAAATGGATCTTGAAATCTAGAAAAGTCAGTAATCATTACCCAGTTGCAAATCTTAACCCTGATGTGCATAAAACATGTCTGCTTTGGTGAAATTCTACACCCAATTCCTTCAAGGGATTTTTAAAACTGCTAAGATTTCAGCTGTGAACAGAGCAATCATGGGACACCTGCCATTCTATGAATCAGAGACAATAATCTTATTCCCCATATGCTTGACATCAGATAAATGTACTTAACATCAATATCACAGTGGTGATCATAGCTCATTTCATAGACAGCTAAGCATGAAATTTTTTTTATCAGATTGAACAGCCACAGTCCATTCGGGATAGCAGGGGCACCTCAAAGTCTTCTCCCAACTGCCAGTGTTGATAGCTTCTTGTTCGCATTTTCCTACCTTAGACATGAAGAGTGGTTCAACCTCCGTTCAGTTTTGAGAACAATTAGAATGCTTACAGTTCCAAACAAACCCACATCTAGCAGTGCTACGGGAGTTGTTTCGTTTACTATTTTCGAGGGAGGCATTAATTATGGGAAAGGAGAGTTATTTTACACCAGGCGAAGCCAGTTTAATGGTGATAAACTGGAAATCAGTAAAAAAAAAGCTCTACTGATTAGAAGTTACGACCCTCTATATTTTTCCAAACACGGCCGCAGATCTATTGGAAAATCAGCAAACGTCAAGCTGCCTACGCGAAAAACTTCCGTCTAAAGCGCAACTTGTTTAATTTATGAACCGCCTCCCAGTCAGTTTATTCACTAGACTACTTCTCTAAGAATACTTTATTTATAATCCGCACGAAATTACAGCTAAATTAAACTATGATCCAGTGAAATCAGACATCGATTACGCATTGAAATCCTGGTATGGATTTCAGGAGACTGGATTTCTACTGCATTTACACTTACTTTCTTTGCTCCTTTAAAGCAAACCCAAGCGCCTACGTGAGGAGCAGCACGATGCAAAACCATGCAACTTGTGAAATGTCGAACCGGGAGGAGTCAGGCGTCGAGTCGCCACGACTCCGAGGTTAGCCAGGGTGTGAATGGCCGACGGCCAAACCTTCGACCGCATGCACCATCAACGCCATCAGCGTTCGCACACCGGACAGCCGACGGGGGATCGGGAGGGGAGGACGGTCGGGAGATAGGGAGGGGAGGACGGTCGGGAGATCGGGAGGGGAGGACGGTCGGGAGATCGGGAGGGGAGGACGATCGGGAGGGGAGGACGGTCGGGAGATCGGGAGGGGGGAACTGTCGGGAGATCGGGAGGGGGGGAACTGTCGGGAGATCGGGGGGGGGGAACTGTCGGGAGATCGGGAGGGGGGGAACTGTCGGGAGATCGGAGGGGGAACTGTCGGGAGATCGGGAGGGGGGGAACTGTCGGGAGATCGGGGGGGGGAACTGTCGGGAGATCGGGGGGGAACTGTCGGGAGATCGGGGAGTGGGGAACTGTCGGGAGATCGGGGGGGAACTGTCGGGAGATCGGGGGGGAACTGTCGGGAGATCGGGGGGGGGAACTGTCAGGAGATCGGGGGGGGGAACTGTCGGGAGATCGGGAGGGGGGGAACTGTCGGGAGATCGGGAGGGGGGGAACTGTCGGGAGATCGGGGGTTGTGATGTTGGGAGGAGGCGGCAGTTCTTCTCATACCCCGTCACTCACCTCCCACTCGCCCGCTGACTCAAGTTCGCCACTGTACAGCCCATCCGCAGCGCCCTCAAGTACATGGTGACCATTTCGTATCGGAGCTCGGCCGACTCTCCCCGGGTTTAAGAGGCCGCCCCGCCCCCGCGCGGGTGCCGTTGTGACGTCACTGGGAGGGCGGGCCGTCACGTGACATCGCCCTGGTGATTGACGTGTCGGGCGGCAAGAGTGAAGCGGGTCGGAGTGTGCAAATACATCTGCTCGAGGAGAGCAATCCATGTTTTGGCTCGTTTATCCCTCCCCTCTGCCATTCAGTTTCGGAACGGTCCGGTGAACCTTCCATCAGTACCTCGTTACTTTTTCATACACTACACCATTTATTTTATACTTTATAGCAATTTTGGGCACTGGGCAACTACTGCAAAACAACAAATTTCACTTCACAAAACCACTGATAATAAATCTCATTCTGTTTCTGACATTTGCTCAGGCGCGTCGTCTTTTTCTTGTCTGATCGTCAAGGCTTGCTTTAGCCCTGTGTCATTTGATGAATCCACGCCTCTGATTTACGTATTCCCTTTTTGCTTCATTAACTCTCTCTTTGACCTTACATAAATTATGTTAAACACTTAATTATTTCCATTTCAACCTGAATTTTTAAGACTCCACTCAGTCCCATGACCATGCAGCTCCCTGTTCAGAGTTCAGGAGTCCTTCCAGGGGTGCAAATACTGTCTGGTTGAGATGACAATTCCTGCTTTGCATGATACTGTCTGTTTTCTTTTTTTTTTGCCACGTGATACTACCTCTGCTTTTTCTATTTAGTTCACAAACGTGACTCTAGCTGATTGTTGTCTTTATCTCCTGCTGAATACACAGAGATTTGGGAGTCCTTTCCTTTGGCTTGTGCTATTTCAGAAATTATAGCACAGGAAAAGGCTTTTCAAATCAGGACTTTGTGCCAAGGGAAGCCCTGATGAAGGGTCTTGGCCCAAAACATTGACTGTGCTTCTTCCTATAGATGCTGCCTGGCCTGCTGTGTTCCACCAGCATTTTGTGTGTGTCACCTACAATAGACCAATATCTCGTACAATTTCAACATAACATTCTATCTCCTATATGCAACACTTTGATTTATGAAGGCCAATGTGTCAAAATCTTTATGACCCTATCTACTGGTGATGCTACTTTCAAGGAGTTATGGATCTGTATTCCCGGATCCCTCTGTTCTACTGCACTCCCTAATATCCTACTACTCATTGTGTAAGTCCTTCGCTAGTTGGTTCATGCACTGTCATGATCCAGACTGTGAAATCCACATTCTGGTTCACGGTCCATGTTCCTTATTCCATGTTTTCCGTGTTTCCCCAGTTTCTGTTGAGGCAGCTGATTCTCATTTGGGCTGGCCTCAAGGAGGGGTCATGTCCTCCCTCGAGCCAGACTCAGTGTTCTGGGTTCCTGTACTCCTTCGACCCAGGCTCGGTGTTCTGGGTTCCTGTCCTCCCTCGACCCAGGCTCAGTGTTCTGGGTTCCTGAACTCCCTCGACCCAGGCTCGGTGTTCTGAGTTCCTGTCCTCCCTCGACCCAGACTCGGTGTTCTGGGTTCCTGTCCTCCCTCGACCCAGGCTCGGTGTTCTGGGTTCCTGTCCTCCCTCGACCCAGGCTCGGTGTTCTGAGTTCCTGTCCTCCCTCGACCCAGACTCGGTGTTCTGGGTTCCTGTCCTCCCTCGACCCAGGCTCAGCGTTCTGGGTTACTGTCCCCCATCGACCCAGGCTCAGTGTTCTGGGTTCCTGTCCCCCATCGACCCAGACTCGGTGTTCTGGGTTCCTGTCCTCCCTCGACCCAGGCTCGGTGTTCTGGGTTCCTGTCCTCCCTCGACCCAGGCTCAGCGTTCTGAGTTCCTGTCCTCCCTCGACCCAGGCTCGGTGTTCTGAGTTCCTGTCCTCCCTCGACCCAGGCTCAGCGTTCTGGGTTCCTGTCCTCCCTCGACCCAGGCTCAGTGTTCTGGGTTCCTGTCCTCCCTCGACCCAGGCTCGGTGTTCTGGGTTCCTGTCCTCCCTCGACCCAGGCTCGGTGTTCTGGGTTCCTGTCCTCCCTCGACCCAGGCTCGGTGTTCTGGGTTCCTGTCCTCCCTCGACCCAGGCTCGGTGTTCTGGGTTCCTGTCCTCCCTCGACCCAGGCTCGGTGTTCTGGGTTCCTGTCCTCCCTCGACCCAGGCTCGGTGTTCTGGGTTCCTGTCCTCCCTCGACCCAGGCTCAGTGTTCTGGGTTCCTGTCCTCCCTCGACCCAGGCTCAGTGTTCTGGGTTCCTATCCTCCCTCGTCCAAGTTAAGGCTTCGGGGTCTCGTCCAGTCCTAGTCACGTCCAAGGTCCTTGTCCTGTCCAAGCCACAGCTTTGTGTTCTCGTCTTGTCATGTGCCTCGCCCAGCCCAGGAGTTCCTTGCCCAGCCTGGTGCTGGGGTTCCCTTGTCCTGTGCTGTGATTCCCTTGTTCTGTCCATGTGTCTCACGTCCAGACCTGTTGCCTCTCCTTGCCCTGTAGCCACGTCTCGCCCAGCCTGGTGCTGGGGTTCCCTCGTCCTGTGCTGGGGTTCCCTTGTTCTGTCCATGAGTCTCACATCCAGACCTGTAACCTCGTCATGTCCTCACCTAGTTCTGGGGTCCGAGCCCGAGTCAAGACCCAGGTTCTGGGTCCTTGTCCAGTCTCGGGCTCGGAATCCAAGCCCAGGCTCCCAGTTCCCAGTTCCATATCCTGATTCCGCTATCCTCCTCAAGTCCTAGCCCGGGCCCGGAATCCTTGTCTCATCCAGGGCCTGTGTTACTTTCTGCGACCTTTCTTCCCCACTTTGCTTGCTTCCTGCTCACGCCTGGTCCTGTTCCTGGTAGTTCAGTGTCTGCTCCCAATGCCCACCGTATGACACCCACAGTTCAACACCTCACACGTGTCTGCACTAAATTCTATCTGACATTTTTCCAGCTGGCCCACATCCTGCTGCATGGTTAACTGCCTATTCAGTTAACCACGTTATCATCCAGATTGTTTATATAGATGACAAACAGCAAAGGACCCAGCACCAAGTCACAGGCTTTCAGTCAGAGAAGCAACCATCTACTGTACTACCACTCTCTGGCTTCTCGCACAGAGCCAATGTCTAATCCAATATACCAGATCATCCTGAAGGGCAAGCAACTGAATCTTCTCGACCAACCTCCCAAGCAGGTGCTTTTCAAATGCCAACACCTTGCTAAACTCAATGTAGACAACATCCATTGCCTTGCCTTCATCCACTTTCCTGATAACTACCTCGAAAAACTCTATAACATTGGTTAGATGACCTACCATGCACGAAGCCATGCTGAATCAGTCCCTGTCTATCCAAATGCTTACATATTGGGTCCCTTGGAATACCTTCCAATGACTTTCTCATAACTGATGTCACATTCACTGGTCTATAATCTTCTGGTTTACGTTTAGGGACTTCCGCTGAACAACATTGGCTATCTTCCAGTCCTCTGGTACCTTTCCTGTTGCTTAAGGATGTTTTAAGTAGTTTTGCAAGGGCCCCATAAATTTCTGCACTTCTCGGGTCCAAGGCAACACCTTGATTTGCCTCAGGGTATCAAACACCTCCTCCTCAGTAATCTGTTTCGGGTCCTTGAAGTTGGTGCTATTTTGCATCACTTCTGTAGACTTTGTGTCTGTCTCCTGATTAAATACAAATGCGAAAAAAAAATATTAAGATCTCTCCCATAGATTTTGGTTCCACACATGGATTACCATTCTGGTGTTCCAGAGGATCGATTTTGTCCCTTGCAATCCTTTTGCTCTTAACATATCTGTGGAATCCCGTAGAATTCTCATTCACCTTGTCTGCTAGGGCAACTTCATGCCTTCTTTTAGCCCTCCTGATCTCTTTCTTAAGTGTTCTCTTGCATTTCTTATCTCCATAAGCACCTCATTTACTCCTACCTTCCTGTACCTTTTATGCACCTCCTTTTTTTGTCTGAACCAGGGCTTCAATATCTTGAAAGCCAAGGTTCCCTACACTTGTTATCTTTAATTTTTATTCTGACAGGCACATACAAGCTTACAAGTGTAACATTTCCCCTCTCTTGTCACGCGAAGGCCTCCCACTTGCCAAGTACTCCTTTGCCAGAAAAAGGCCTGAACCAATCCTCATTTGCCAGATCATTTCTAATACCATCAAAATTGGCCTTTCTCCCATTTAGAATGTCAACCTGGAGATCAGACCTATCTTTCTGCATGTTTACTTTGAAACTAATGACATTGTGGTCACTGGATGCACAGTGTTCCCCTGCACATACTTCTGTCACCTGCCTTGTCTCATTCCCTAAGGCAGATCACATATCGCACACTATCTCGTTGGGACTTAAGGAAACTTTCCTGGACACATTTGACAAACTCTGCCCCATATGTTCTTTTTACAGAATGGGAGTTCCAGTCAATATATAGTAAATTAAAATCACCCACTATAACAATATGTTTCTTAAAACAGTCTGTGATTGCTCTACAAATTTGTTCCTTTAAATCCCTTGGACTGTTGAGTGATCTGTAATATAGCCCGTTAATGTGGTCTTATTTCTCAGTTCCACCATTAACACCTCACCAGATGAGTTTTCCAGTGTGTCATGACAGAGCATGGGTGTGATACTTCCCGACTTGTCATGCCACCCCTCTTCCTTTCATCCCTCCCACTGTCACATCCAAAACACCAGAACCCCAGAATACTGAGCTGCCATTTCTGCTCCTCCTGCTACTAAGACACAATATCATTATTCCAGATATTGATCCATGCCCTGAGCTCATTCGTCTTACCGATGATACTTCTTGCATTAAAATATATGAAGCTCAGGACGCTAGTAGCAACACCCTCATCCTTTTGATTCCTGACTTTATCTGAGGTCTTACCAACATCTGTCTTCATAACTTCTCCACTATTTGTTCTGGCAATTGAATGTAATAGTCCTCATCGGGCCTAAAGAAAAGTTTTATAAACCTGCAACATAACTTCCTGACGGTCACAAAACTGCTCAGGGTTTTTTTTATCCCTCATAAGTGACTGAGTTGGCAGTGGAAGACTTAACTTCATAAATAGCTTGATTAAGTAACTTTACTTAACTCTCAACTAAAAGAATAAAGAAATTAGTAACTCAAGTAAATTTAACTCTACTACAGAGCTAATTCAGCCTCTAAATACAGCAGCAAATCTAATCCAATTCAACTAACAAGCAAAACTCAGACTTCTTTAGCAAACACGAGGAAATCTGCAGATGCTGGAAATTCAAACAACAACAGACACAAAATGCTGGTGGAACACAGCAGGCCAGGCAGCATCTATAGGGAGAAGCACTGACGAAGGGTCTTGGCCCGAAACGTCGACTTCTTTATTTGATTCCCCATTAATAAATGAGCCTCAAGGTTGCATTGTAATATTTATCAACAATTAACAATTCTATAGTCTTAACCACTCAGTCATTAGTCACCGGGGATCCCATCACTGATGCGTCAAGACATATCACATGGAGAAGCTCCAAAAATCCCATGAACCACCATGAAACAATCTTGATTTTAATCTCTTGTGGCGACCCACTTTCTGTGCAGGCGAACCAGCTCGCAAATAGCCAGCGTGCAGGGAGGGACTTTGGTAATGCACCTCTGATGTAATTTCCACCCAGAAAGGGCGGGCGCGAGGGATTAAATGCCAGCACCGCAAAGTTTGAATAAACTAGTCTCAAAACGACTTACCAACTGAGTGTCGTTATTTCAGCGCTGTGTGTAGCACATCGCTACGCTCTCCCTTTTCCAGTGTAGAATACTCTCCTGCTTCAAAACATCTGTTGTTTCGTTACCTAAAAAGACCAAGGTAACATGTCTGAATGACTGGTATCTTGTCACACTCACCTCAATAATAAGCAAATGCTTTGAGGTGCTGGTCAATGACTACATCTGCAGCATGATACCATCCACACTGGACCCCCTACAATTCGCCTACGGACACAACTGATTGACAGATGACACAATAGCCTCTGCTCTATACACCGTCCTTACACATCTGGAGAAGAATGATGCTTATGTGAGACTGCTGTTCTTGGACTACAGTTCAGCATTCAACACCATAATTCCCTCCAGGCTCAACAGGAAGCTCAGAGACCTCGGTCTTCACCCTGCCTTGTGCAGCTGGATCCTGGACTTCCCGTCAGATCACCCGCAGGTGGTAAGAGAGGGCTCCCTCACCTCTGCCCCTCTGCCCCTCAACACAGGTGCCCCTCAGGGCTGTATACTAAGCCCCCCCTTTACTCTCTGTATACCCATGACAGAGTCGCCACCCACAGCTTCGATCTGCTAATTAAATTTGCTGACAACACTACACTGATTGGCCTAATCTCAAATAATAATGAGGCAGCCTACAGAGAAGAAATCATCACCCTGACACAGTGGTGTCAAGAAAACAACCTCTCCCTAAACGACGCAAAAACAAAGGAGGAATGGAGACAGGCTAACCCCTATTGACATCAATGGATCTGGGATTGAGAGAGTGAACAGCTTTAAGTTTGTCGGCATGAACATTGTTGAGGATCTCACGTGGTCTGTACATACCGGCTGTGTGGTGAGAAAGTACAACAGCTCCCCTTTCACCTCAGATGGTTGAATAAGTTTGGTATGGGCCCCCAAATGCTAAGAACTTTTTACAGGGGCACAACTGAGAGCATCCTTACTGGCTGCATCACTGCCTGGTATGGGAACTGTACTTCCCTCAATCGCAGGACTCCACAGAGTGTAGTGCGGACAGCCCAGTGCATCTGTAGATGTGAACTTCCCACTATTCAGTACATTTACAAAGACAGGTGTGTAAAAAGGGCCTGAAGGATCACTGGGGAACCAAGTCACCCCAACCACAAACTGTTCCAGCTGCTACCATCCAAGAAACGGTACCACAACATATAAGCCAAAACCAGCAAGCTCCAGAACAGCTTCTTCCACCAGGCCATCAGACTGCTTAACTCATGCTGACACAACTGTATTTCTATGTTATCTCGACTACCCTGTTGTACATAATATTTATTATAAATTGTACATTGCACATTCAGGCAGAGACATAATGTAAATATTTTAACTCCTCATGTATATGAAGGATGTAAGTAATAAAGTCAATTCAATTCAATAATATTATACTGTTCGGGGTCTCCCTTGTCTCCCTTATAAGAGACTTACAACTCCATATAAGACAAGACTTCTGATAAGCAATTTACTGGAAACTACCATGATTTCCATAAATAGCTCCAGACAGGCCTACCTGCATAACCAGGGTCTAAAAGAAAATGAGTCAGCTGTCTGTCAACATATTTGTCTATTTTATTGCTGTTGCAACAGGGAAATCACTAATCCTGTTTCATTTTACCACACAGATTTTTGATAATAAATTCCTGAACCAATAAAAGCAAATTTTAACCAGAAACCAGACCATAAGAAATAGGAGCAGAATTAGGCCATTTGGTCCATCAAGTCTGCTCTGCTATATGATCATGGCTGATTTATTTTCTCTCTCAAACGCATTCTCTTGCCTTCTCCCTGTAAGTTTTGACACCCTTACAAATCAAGAACCTTTAGTCCTTCCACTAAAGTTACCAATTTTTAGTTATAAAAACAGTCGAGGTAAAAAACACATAGATACTAGGATCAGGAGTAGGCCATTAGGTCATTTGTGTTTTCTCCCATTCAATATGAACCATAGAACATTACAGCACAGAAAAGCCCTCCCTGCCTGTGCCGAACCATTTTTCTGCCTAGTCCCACTGACCTGCACCTGGCCCATATCCCTCCAAACCCCTCTCATCCATATATCTGTCCAAGTTTTTCTTAAATATTAAAAGTGAGCCCGCATTTACCACTTCACTTGGCAGCTCATTCCATACTTCCACCACTCTCTGTGTGAAGAAGCGCCCCCTAATGTTCCCTTTAAATGTTTACCCCTTCACCCTTAACCCATGTCCTCTGGTTTTTTTCTCTCCCAGCCTCAGTGGAAAAAGCCTGTTTCCATTCATTCTATTTATCCCCATCATAACTTTATATACCTCTATCAAGTCTCCCATCATTCTACTACGCTCCAGAGAATAAAGTCCTAACCTACTCAACCTTTCTCGGTAACTCAGTTTTTCAGGTCCCGGCAACATCCTGGTAAACCTTCTCTGCACTTTTTCAACCTTATTAATATCCTTCCTGTAATTCAGTGACCAAAACTGCACACAATACTCCAAGCTTGGCCTCACCAATGCCTTATACAACCTCACCATAACATTCCAACTCTTATACTCAATACTTTGATTTATAAATGCCAATGTACCAAAAGCTCTCTTTACTACCCTATCTACCAGTGACGCCACATTTAGGGAATTTTGTATCTGTATTCCTAGATCCCTCTGTTCTACTGCACTCCTCAGTGCCCTACCATTTACCTTGTATGTTCTACCTTGGTGTTTCCTTCCAAAGTGCAATACCTCACACTTGTCTGCATTAAACTCCATCTGCCATTTTTCAGCCCATTTTTCTGACTGACTATTCAAATTTCATTCCATTATCTCTACATTCTCCCCATGGGCCCTCATCTCTTTAGGTATTGGAATTGTATCTAATCTCTATTAGAATATATTTAATTATTTTACCTCAAGTGCTAGAGAACTCCAAAAGTTCAGCACTCATCTCAGTTCTAAGTAATCAAGGATCCCTGCCACTGCATCAATCTCTCTTCTCCCTTCTCCCGCCAGGCAAGAGATATAAAAGTCCGAGAGCACAACTCACCAGACTCACGAACAGCTTCTATTCCACTGTTAAACTAACTATTAAACGGACCACATTTATTAATAGATGAACTCTTGATCTCTCTATCTACCTTGTTGTGGCCCTTGTACTCTATCTGTTTACTTGTATTGGAACACTATATTCTGATTTCTGTTTTCTTTTTAACACCTCAACATAATCATCTATGGCATGATCTGTCTCCATGGCAGGTAAAACAAAAGCCTTGCATCATATTTTAGCATACGTGACAATAATAAAGCAATATCAAATGGACTACTTCATGTCATTGGGTTGTGATTCCAGATTCTAGACTTCTCCTGTATTAGGAACATTTGCTGCTACCTGACCTGGCGACTTCCTTCAGTATTTTGTGTCTGTTGCTCCATATTTCCAGTATCTGCTGTCTGTCTCGTGTTTCCAGTTTGTCATACATGACAAACCTGTCTGAGGCAACTTACGGAAATCATGTGGTAGTATGTCCATGCTGATACTGACCAACCCTTATTACCTTTTTCCAGATGATCAGCAACCACATTTTCTATTGTAATATTTTTCTCAAATCAATACCAGGCTTTAAGTTATAACAGAAGTTGAGGTAAAGAAGCATAGAAATTACAATCTGTATTTCTCTCTTTACTCTCTCCCTTCTTTTTTTACATAATAGTGACACACCAGTCCATAGGAAATGATCCAGAATCTAAAGAATATTGGAGAATGTGTACACCCTAGGCGATGGCCAGCTGCACTCACCACTCTCATCCATGCCGAATCCCCCAGGAGATCGCAAAAAAACCAGATCACTTAGTCGGCTCAAAAATATATCCTTAAAAGGGAAATTACAGGCGGCACAGGATCACAGTACAGAAGAAGCATATTTCAAAGAAGAATAGTAGTTTTGTGAGCTGTCTGCCGGATATCGCCATTGGTTGCCATTAGTCCATTAGTATTTATGTATTTATGTGTATTTTATTCTTTATCGGTACTTTTCTAACTTTACTTTTATATCATTCTATATTCTTTATAATTGCTGAATGTTGTTGCACGTCACAGTAACACACCACAGCAAGTTCCTAAAACATGTAAGTATATATGGCAAATAAAATTGATCCCTGATCCTTAGGAAAGTGAAAGTACTTCCTGGTGCCTTCAACGTGATTGCATCTACCTGGTGGGCCCAGGACAGGTCACCTGATACGTTAATGCCCAGGACTTTAAAGCTGCTGTCTCTCTCCAATGTTAATCCTCCACTGTAGGCTAGTGCATGGTTGCCCTCCTTCCCCATCCTGAAGTCAACAATGAGGTCTTTAGTTTTGCTCATGCTGAGCAAGAGGTTGCTGTTGCAGAACCACTCAGGTGTTCTATCAAATCCTGTTAAAGTGACTCATCTAACAACAGTGGTGTTATCAGTGAATTTGAATATGGCATTGGAGATGTGTTTAGCCATACAGAGATTAGAACAGGATGTAATAATCTCTATTGCAGCCAGTGACCTTTTCTGCACCAGTGCTGATGATCAGTGAGGAGGAGATGTTGTTACCAAACTTCACTGGCTGATATCAACCGATGAGGAAGTCAAGTATTCAGTGCAGGGAGGAGTTCAGAAGACCAGGTCTTGAAGCTTGATGATGAGTTTGGATAGAATGGTTGTGTTGAATGCTGAGCGGGAGCCGTTGAAATTATGTTCCAGTTGTACAGAGTGAATAGCAAGAGAAATTGTCAGGGTGGTAGGCAAAATGATATGGGCCATTTCTGAGGCAGGAATTGATTTGTGCCATGGACAACCTCTCAATGGTTGATGTAAGTGCCATCAGACGTTAGTCATTAAGGCAGATCTCCACATTCTTCTTGAGCACCGGTGCACTAGATGCCTTTATGATGCAGGAGGGAACTTCACACTGTGGAAGTGAATGGTTGAATATATCCATAACCATTCTAGTTGAATGGTCTGCACAGATCTTCAGTATTCAGCCAGGTATGCTATCTGGACCAGACACCATTCATGGATTCTCCCTCTTAAGGATACTCAGGCACTAGTCTCAGAGACTGAGGTTACAGCATTATCCAGAGATGTAGGGGCTCATATTCACGAGGAGATGTGCAGATGCTGGAAATTCAAGCAACACACACAAAATGCTGGTGGAACGCCTCCTTCATCCCTCCCCCTCCTGTCTTCTCCTATCATTTTGGATTTCCCCTTTCCCCACCTACTTTCAAATCTCTTCCTATCTTTTCTTTCAGTCAGTCCTGACAAAGGGACTTGGCCCAAAACGCCGACTGTACTTCTTCTTATAGATGCTGCCTGGCCTGCTGCGTTCCACCAGCATTTTGAGTGTGGGGTTCATATTGGTGTGTCATGATTTTCCATATTAAAGCATGCATAAAATGCATTGAGCTCAGCTGGGAGAGATTGGTCATTGCCACTTATGCTACCCGGTCTTGGCTTGTTGGAAGTTACATTGTACAAGTCCTGCCACAGCTGTCAAGTGTCCATCTGTGATTCCAGTTTAGTCAGAAGTTGCCCATTTGCTCATAATGGCCTTTTGGACTTCTTGTGACTTTGGTACATCTGAACATGATGGTTATTAGCAAGTAAACCCCAACCCCAAGGGTTTCTAAGCTAGTGAGAAATCATTTGCTTTGGATAATATAGAATGAAATGAGAAGAAATTCTCTGTGAGAGAAGTGTTTTTTTTTCCATTTGCTACTGCTGTTTTACAATTTTTGTGAAAAGCATACTTGATCTTCACTGTACTCATTTGTATTATTTTCATTGGATCTACTAAGAATTGTGTTCAAATTTCATCCATCTGTCCACTGTAATTTTCATGGAATATCTGAGCAAATACCAGGAAATTGCCTTAAATGGTATTTATATCATGATTCCAAGTTTCCATTGTTCAGAAGTTATCAGAGATAATCGAGAGAAGACTTTATTATGTTTCTAAGAATTATGCTAAACATGTCCATTCACCTCCTCCCTTGCCTCCATTCAGGGCTCCAAACAGTCCTTCTAGGTGAGTCAACACTTCACCTATGAATCTGTTGGGATCACCTACTGTATCCAGTGCTCCCAATGCGGCCTCTTCTGCAATGGTGAGACCCAACATAGATTGGGGTACTAATTTGTCAAGCATCTTCGCTTCATCTACAGCAAGCAGGATTTCCAGATGGCCAACCATTTTAATTCTAATCTCCATTCCCATTCCGACACTACTGCTATGATGATGCCATTCTTGGTGGAGGAGCAACATCTCATATTCTATCTGTGTAGCCTCCAACCTGATGGCATGAACATTGATTTCTCTAACTACGGTAATTATTCCCCTCCCCCTCCCCTCTTCTTCCAAATCCCCTCTCTGTCTCCCCTCTTACTCTTCTCCTCACCTGCTTATCATCTTCCCCGGTGTCCCTCCTCCTTTTCTTCCTCCCCATGATTCACTTCTCTCCTATCAGATGACTTCTTCTTTGGCCTTCACCTATTGCCATTTAGCTCGTACTCTTTGCCCTACCCCCACTTTATTATTCTGGCTTCTTCTCTAATCTTGCTGTAGGATCTTGGTCTGAAACATCTTTATTTAATTAATTTTCATAGATACTGCCTGACCCGATTACTTCCTCCAGAATTTTGTATGTGTGTCCCTATCGGCAGTGTGGTGAACTACATATACCTGTCTGGACACGCCCCCCCGCTGACTGCTCCTGTGGCTCCTCCCACAGACCCCGGTATAAAGGCGATTGGAGGCACTGCTCCCCCCTCAGTCTCCAGGATGTTGTGTGATGGTCTCTTGCTGCTGATAGTGCTCTCTCTCTTCCAGCTAATAAAAGCCTATCTCGCCTCACGTCTCCGAGAGTTATTGATGGTGCATCAAGCAGCATACAAAGGGGTGTACTTATTCGCAAGTTAAAAGATTATCAGGAAACTTGCACTTGCTGGCTACTCCTTTTACTTTTCCTCAGTCACCCATCTATCTGAAGCCGGTACCTTGGGTGTAACCATATCAGTAAAAGTCTCATCTGTGATGTTCTAGGCCTCCCAGGATGGTCGTTAGTACATCCAAATCCACCTCTATTTCGTTGTCAGGAGTGGTTTCTGATTGCACTTCCCGCACACATGCAGTCATCAGGGAGAGTGTGAGTCTCCCTGACTTACCATGTTTTGGGTGAGGAATATTCCACTGAATTGTGCTGTTTCAAAGTGCTTCACCATTATGGGACCATGAGATCATCTGTCTGTTTAACTGTGGTAGACTTTTCTATCTGGTACACTGTGGCCTACTTTCTGCACAACTTTCAGGCATGGCCCTGACTGCCATCCTGTCTACTCAGAACCAAGTACTAAGGCTGAATAGCAAACGAAAACCTTATGTCCCTTCACTGCCTCAACTTCCTAATCTCAAACAGTTTCTGATCTATAAAGGTGTGTCACTTAACTTTATATTGACCTTCCTACCACTCCATTCTGCTCTGCCACCATTATCACATCACTATCTGTTGCAAACAATGAATATATTTGCCTTTTATTTGCATCTGTTATTCAAAATCAGCCTGTACTGGACTGCCGTGATCTATTTTCCTCTCTAAGGACTTACTCTGCTGGTTCACCACTTGAGCTAGTTATCTGTGCAGGGTAATTAAGGAAAGAAATCGAGAAGAATAATAAAATACACACAAATATTTTGTTTCCTAGAGGTGACAGATATAGAAAATCTCAACACCAATAATTGATATAGTTTCTTTGTTACAGTAAAATATCCTAAGGTACTTCATGTAATTGATGGATGGGGTGACAGATTAATGAAGATTCAGCAGCAAATGACCAGAGGCAGGGGTTAAGAGATCACTGTTACACTAATGGAAATAGGTGGTCTATTGATGGCATGGCTATATGACTGTAATATCACATTGTGTCAAATTTGACAGCAAAGTTAAACATTTTGTTCAGCCTCAGACAGATGCGAGAAGTAATTGACGTCTAATAACTTGTGAAGAGGCTGAAGGAAATTTCCATGGTCTTTTCAATATTTTGTTTAAGGAAATTTCTGTTTCCTTAAAAATATTATAAGAAAAATCTTCTTCTAAGGCAGTCGCTCTGAATAAAGGGTACAGTTCAGCATTCAACATCACAGTTCCATCCAGGCTCAACAAGAAGCTCAGAGACCTTGGCCTTCACCCTGGCTTGTGCCGCTGGATCCTGGACTTTCTGTCAGATCACTGGCAGGTGATGAGTGTGGGCTCCCTCACCTCTGCCCCTCTGACCCTCAACACTGGTGCCCTTCAAGGCTGTGTACTTAGCCCCCTCCTTAACTCCCATGACTGCGTCGCCTCCCACAGCTTTAATCTGCTAATTAAATTTGCCGACAACACTACATTGATTGGCCAAACCTCAAACAATAACAAAGTGGCCTACAGGGAAGATGTCATCTCTCTGAAACAGTGGTGTCAAGAAAACGACCTGTCCCTCAATATCACAAAGACAAAGGAGCTGGTTGTGGACTACAGGAGGAACGGAGACGGTCTAACTCCCATAGACGTCGACGGATCTGGGGGTGAAGAGCTTTAAGCTCCTTGGCATCCACATCACTGAGGATCTCACGTGGTCTGTACTTACTGGCTGAGTGGTGAAAAAAGCACAACAGCGCCTCTTTCACCTCAGATGGTTGAGTAAGTTTAGTATGGGCCCCCAGATCCTAAGAACTTTCTACAGGGGCACAATTGAGAGCACCCTAACTGGCTGCATCGCTGGCTGGTATGGGAACTGTACCTCACATAATCACAAAACTCTGCGGAGAGTGGTGCAGACAGCCCAGTGCATCTGTAGTTGTGAACTTACCGCAATTTAGGACATTTACAAAGACAGGTATGTAAAAAGGGCCCGTAGGATCATTGGAGACCGGAGTCACCCCAACCATTATCTATTGCAGCTGCTACCATCTGGGAAACAGTACTGCAACATAAAAGCCAGGACCAACAGGCTCCGGGACAGCTTATTCCACCAGGCCATCAGACAGATTAACACATGCTGATTTGAGTGTATTCTATGTTAGTGACTGTTCTATTTATTATAAATTACTATGATTGCACATTGCACATTTAGACGGAGACGTAACATAAATATTTTTACTCCTCATGTATGTGAAGGATGTAAGAAATAAAGTCAATTCAATTCAATAACCTGCTTCTCCTTCAGTTTTATGGAGTTTAGATCTTTAATGAGGCCTATGTGAAAATCACAAACTCTTCCAGAAGTGGATCAAGAGGTTCCTGATTGTCAGAAACACACTGAGTCTCAGCAATTTGCAGAACGGTAAACTTTATTTTTCGAGTCTGCAGAGTCGGACCCAACCAGCTCCTGCTAGATTGAGTGCCGAATTACACTTTGCACAGTTTTTTATACCCTACTTGTTTACGACTTTGTGAGTTGCAGACATTCTTCCTTAATCTCATTACAAAATTACAAAATTACAAATGTGATTACCCTTTGGCCCACTTATCAGCCTCAGCGCATTAACACCGTTATTGTTCAACCGTTAAGCATGTCTTCCCGTTACCCGTATCGCTTCTTTAATCAGCAAGCTATTGTTTCATCCTCATTTTGCAAATTGGTTTATACGTTGCCCTGCAAGTTGCTTTGCAGGCTCTTTCTGTGTCAGCACATTCTAAATGGACTCCTTAAGTACCGTCTTTAATTTAATCATTTCTCTCACTGATATTGTGTCTGCTTTGGGAGTCTGGTATCAGGCATGCAAACCAAATAGCCCAGAGCAGCTGACTTTGGTTAACTGGGGAAAAGATCTGTGAATATCAAGTCATTTGCCATGAGCACAAGTACGATGAGTCGGTATGAAGACTTCACTGCGACCGGCTACAGAGAGTAGTAGACTCAGCCAGTTCCACAACCCCTCGCCGTCAATAACATCTATCATATGCAATGTCTCAAGAAGGTGACATCCTTCAGCAGCGAATCCCATCATCTTGGCTATGCTCCTCTTCTTGGTACTATCATTAGGCAGGAAATCAGGAGCCTGAAGAGCCACTCCTCAAAGTTTAACAGCAGCTTTTTCTATATTGCATCAGGTCCTTGAACTGACTTAAAAAACCCTAACGTTACCCTGGACTATATTTCTTTCTCTCTCTCTCCACTTGCATTATTGTCAATAGTTTTATTTTGTCGTATAATTTATTACGCATTTATTTTTTCATTTCCTTATTGAGATACAGTGTGGATGTGGAATAGGCCCTTCCGGCCCTTTGGGCTGCAAGACCCAGAAACCCCTGACTTAACCCTATCCTAATCACGGAAGGCAGATGGGGCTCATCAGCCATAGTTGGCAGCTCATCTAGCTCATTATGAAGCTCTAATCTCAAAACTCTGCTGTCTTGTGGCTCTCCCACTCATGGGGAAGGCTTTGGGATTAAGCCCTGAGGGAAAAATCCAGAGCTGGAGCCCCTACATTAAGTTTAACCCTGACTGGCAACTTCTGCGACACTGCTGGCACCAACCTGTATCAATCAGTCCCTGCCATTGCTTTGGGTTCATCAAATGCATGGAGAGGGGGAGCTTGCTACAGGGGCAACAGCTTACTCTCCTTACTGTACTGAATGATAGAAACACTGAAGCCCTGAAGCCCCCCCTCCCCTTCCCTTTGCACGAGCAGCAGCAAAAGCATTGACCCCCCCCAACATGTGCCTGAAGAAGCAGTAACTGCCCCACCTGTCCCACCATGCAAGCAAGAGCAGAAGTCCCTCAGAGAAACCTTGATCCAGAGACCATTAAATCTACAGTCCACAAACCAGCACTGTGAGGGCAAGAGAGGTCGCTCCTGCAACTTCGAGAGTGGAGACCAGGAACTTGCAGTTCCAATGTTCTAATCTTCTACATTGCTTCTCCAAGCTCCCCTCCATCCACCGCCCCCCCCCCCCGTCTCGAGGACCGACAGACTCTCACTCTCCATCAGAAGAGAGCGAGGGATCGATCAAGTGGAGGGGCCTTCCTCTGACAGCAGCTGGCCATTCACAAACACATCACCTGTTGTCTCTGTGTTCCGGTCTCAGTGATTAAGTCTGCCATGATGCTTCAGTCAGCGAAATCAGTGAGGAACCAGGACATCCATAGGGCCATTCCCTGACTTCTGATCTCCCAGTCCCAATGGCACGCGTCTTCCAAGCCATTCCTGGAGATAGCGAAGAACTGGGCCACACAATTGGATCAAAAACCCACTGCCTGTGAAGAACCATAGGTTGAACTGAAAATTATGGCCTCCAACAGAACCACAAGCACCCTTGAAAGACATAAGAAAAGAAAAATAAGCTGTTTCGTGGAAGAACTGGAAGGAATTGCCTTGGTCTACAAAATCCACTGGTGCTATATTTCCTTTTATTTAGGGACTACCAGATACTACCAAAACTGTCCCCACAAAGTCCTCCAGATTCACTGGAAGGAGAAGTAAGGCAATGTTAGTGTTCGTTCATGATCAGAAACTACAATAAACCTGATCCACGGAGGAGGCACAATTGGCACTGATCTTAAATTTGCGAAGACATCACAAGGAGGAGCAGGTAGAAAAAATGAAGAGGGCCACGGTTATGTACCTTGGGGGACTGCAACTGTAGTTATACAGGAGTGGGAACAGAAACTAGTCTTGTTTGACTCTTTGACACTGTGAGAGAAGGGAATCAGAAAAAAGATATTTTTATTTGGCTGGGCAATGAATGAAACGATGGAAGTGGATAAGCCTGGTTAACTCCACAGATTAATCAAAGGGCAATGAATTCACAAATCTTAGTGCACAATGTTAAAGTTATGAAAAGATTTACAGAACAAAATAGGCAGGAAAAGAACTGGAGGTACTGTATTTGTATTTTAGACTTTCAGTTTCTGAAGTTGAAGCTCATCTTCCGGGACAAAACTCATTTTAAGATCATGGATGTATAAGCATGTTGATAGCTTAAACCATAATACTTCTATGAACTTTCCCTCTAGGCTTAAATTCATTAGAATGATTTGTAAAATAAATAATGCTGACAAAATACAATTTGGAAAGAGATTTCCTAAGGTGACTTTGACTCCTGAATGCCTGTGATAACTCTGGATCCTTGTCACATTTGAAGTTGATCTGACATTTCAAAACTGGATCTGTGTGAGCTGACTTCACAGGCATTGTGGACATGTCAGGAATTTGCTTCAGTAAGTAGGAATTTCCATTGTCATTAGTACATTCCACTCTAACAATGCCTGGTTTTATTTGCAGAGCCATTATAGACAAACATTTGTCCATTTACTTCCTTTCAATCAAAATCTTTAACCCTAAGGCACAAACCTGGGGATGTTATGGGTGCTCTATTAACAACAGTTTAAGATCTTATAGTGTGGTAACATGATTTCACTTCCCCCTAATAAAATTACTTATCTCTGCATTCATCGTGATAAATCCATTGGAAGTTTTAAAGGCAAACTGAAGGAAATTAATCTTTGGTCTCCAGCACCAACATAAAAGACATGCATAGGCAACATTGAATAGTGGGAACTCACATTTAGAGAAAAAGAAAGAAAAGATTGCTAATTTCACAGACTGCACCCAATTTGAGCAAACACTCACTTTTGAAGATAGGATGAAACCATCTGAGGTGAAAGGGGAGCTGTTGTACTTTCTCACCACACAGACGGAATGTACAGACCACGTAAGATCCTCAGCGATGTTTATGCCAACAAACTTAAAACTGTTCACTCTCTCAATCCCAGATCCATTGATGTCAATAGGGGTTAGCCTGTCTCCATTCCTCCTTTGTTTTTGCGACGCTTAGGGAGAGGTTGTTTTCTTGACACCACTGTGTCAGGGTGATGATTTCTTCTCTGTAGGTTGCCTCATTATTATTTGAGATTAGGCCAATCAGTGTAGTGTTGTCAGCAAATTTAATTAGCAGATCGGAGCGGTGGGTGGCAACTCAGTCATGGGCATACAGAGAGTAAAGGAAGGGGCTTAGTACACAAACATGAGGGGCACCTGTGTTGAGGGTCGGGGGGGGCAGAGGTGAGGGAGCCCACTCTTAACACCTGCTGGTGATCTGACAAGTCCAGGATCCAGCTGCACAAGACAGGGTGAAGGCTGAAGTCTCTGAGCTTCTTGTCGAGCCTGGAGGGAATTATGGTGTTGAATGCTGAACTGCAGTCCAAGAACAGCATTCCCACGTAAGCATCCCTCTTTTCCAGATGTGTAAGGATAGTGTATAGAGCAGAGGCTATTGTGTCATCTGTTGATTGGTTGTGTCAGTAGGCGAATTGTAGAGGGTCCAGTGTGGGTGGTATCATGCTGCAGATGTAGTCCTTGACCAGCACTTCAAAGCATTTGCTTGTTATTGAGGTGAGTGTGACAAGATACCAGTCATTCAGACATGTTACCTTGGTCTTTTTAGGTATTGAAACAACAGATGTTTTGAAGCAGGAGAGTATTCTACACTGGAAAAGGGAGAGTGTAGCGACGTGCTACACACAGCGCTGAAATAACAACACGCAGTCAGTAAGTAGTTTCGAGACTAGTTTATTCAAACTTTGCGGCACTGGCATTTAATCCCTAGCGCCCGCCCTCCCCGGGTGGAAATGACGTCAGAGGTGCATTACCGAAGTCTTCCCCCGCAAGCTGGCTATTTGTGAGCCAGTTCGCCTGCGCAGAAAGTGGGTCGCCACATAACCCCCCCCCCACAGAACTGGCGATACAACCCCCAATGTCCACAGTCTGGATCAGCCTCTGGGAGGTCTGCCTCTGCGCTGTGGTGCCTGAACCTCGACCGGCTGCGCCAAGTCCACATGGGCTGGTTTGAGTCGGTCCACTGGGTGAAAACCTCCTCTCTCCCCCAATGTCCAGAACATACATGATCACATTGAATGGCCCCTCGTACGGCCACTGTAGTGGTGCCCGGTGTCTGCCCCTTCGTACAAACACAAACTTACAGTTCTGCAGGTCTTTGGGTACATGGGTCGGGGTCCGTCTGTGCTGTGAAGTTAGTATGGGGGCCAGGTTGCCGAGCCTTTCGCGTAGTCTGTCCAGGACTGCAGCGGGTTCTTACCCTTGCCCCCTTGGGGCTGGTATGAACTCTCCTAGGTCGGTCAGTGGTGCGCCGTACACCAACTTGGCCGACGAGGCGTGCAGATCCTCTTTGGGCGCTGTGCGAATTCCAAGCAGGACCCAGGGAAGCTCGTCCACCCAGTTAGGTCCTCTCAGGTGGGCCATGAGAGCCGACTTCAAGTGACGGTGGAAGCGTTCCACTAGTCCGTTCGACTGTGGGTGGTAGGCAGTAGTGTGGTGTAGCTGTGTTCCCAACAGGCTGGAGGTGAACTGGACGCCTCTGTCGGAGGTAATGTGGGCCGGTACCCCGAAGCGTGCTACCCAGGTTGCGATCAGTGCTCGGGCGCAGGAATCGGCAGATGTGTCGGTGAGCGGGACCGCCTCTGGCCACCTTGTGAACCGGTCTACCATAGTTAAGAGGTACCGCGCTCCTCAGGACATTGGTAGGGGGCCCACGATATCCACGTGAATGTGGTGGAACCTCCGGTGGGTGGGTTCGAACTGCTGCGGCGGGGCTTTAGTGTGCCGCTGCACCTTGGCTGTTCGGCACTGCGCGCATGTTCTGGCACATTCACTGGCCTGCTTGCGAAGTCCGTGCCAAGCAAACTTGCTGGAGACCAGCTGGACAGATGTCCTAATAGATGGGTGTGCCAAACCGTGTATGGAGTCGAAAACTCGCTGCCTCCAGGCTGCCGAGACGATGGAGCGAGGTTGGTCAGCAGCCACGTCGCACAGGAGGGTCCTCTCACCTGGGCCTACGAGAAAGTCCTGCAGCTGCAAACTCGAGACTGCAGTCCTGTATAACCATATAACCATATAACAATCACAGCACAGAAACAGGCCATCTCGGCCCTCCTAGTCCGTGCCGAACTCTTAATCTCACCTAGTCCCACCTACTCGCACTCAGCCCATAACCCTCCACTCCTTTCCTGTCCATATACCTATCCAATTTTACCTTAAATGACACAACTGAACTGGCCTCTACTACTTCTACAGGAAGCTCATTCCACACAGCTATCACTCTCTGAGTAAAGAAATACCCCCTCGTGTTTCCCTTAAACTTCTGCCCCCTAACTCTCAAATCATGTCCTCTCGTTTGAATCTCCCCTGCTCTCAATGGAAACAGCCTATTCACGTCAACTCTATCTATCCCTCTCAAAATTTTAAATACCTCGATCAAATCCCCCTCAACCTTCTACGCTCCAATGAATAGAGACCTAACTTGTTCAACCTTTCTCTGTAACTTAAGTGCTGAAACCCAGGTAACATCCTAGTAAATCGTCTCTGCACCCTCTCTAATTTATTGATATCTTTCCTATAATTCGGTGACCAAATTAGCTGGGCATCTCATCATCTGCCTGCTGCGCCTCCGCCAGTGCTGCATAGTCCACCCCCAGGGACAGGGCCTGGACAGCTGGTCTGGAGAGTGTGTCTGCCACGACGTTGTCCTTTCCCGAGACATGCTGGATGTTCGTCGTGTACTCGGAGATGTAGGACAGATGTCACTGCTGGCGAGCCGATCAGGGATCGGACACCTTTGTGAACACGAAGGTCAACGGTTTGTGGTCCGTGAATGCAGTGAATGGCCTGCCTTCTAAGAAGTACCTGAAATGCCGGATTGCCAGATACAGTGCCAACAGCTCCCGGTTGAAAGCACTGTGCTTGAGTTCAGGTGGTAGTAGGTGCTTGCTGAAGAACGCTAGGGGTTGCCAGCGCCCCACGATGAGCTGCTCCAGCACCCCACCGACTGCTGTGTCGGATGAGTCCACCATGAGGGCGGTCAGAATGTCCGTTCTGGGGTGCACCAGCATCGTAGCATCTGCTGAGGCTTCCTTGGCTTTAACAAAAGCGGCCGCGGCCTCCTCATCCCAAGTAATGTCCTTGCCTTTACCCGACATCAGGGTGTACAAATGGCGCATGATACGGGCTGCTGCAGGGAGGATATGATGGTAGAAGTTCACCACACCAATGAACTCCTGCAAGCCTTTGACCGTGTTGGGCCGGGCAAAGTGGCGGATCGCGTCTACCTTGGCGGGCAGAGGTGTTGCCCCGTCTTTGGTAATCCTGTGGCCCAGGAAGTCAATGGTATAGAGACCAAACTGGCATTTAGCCGGGTTGATCGTGACGCCGAAGTCACTCAGGCGGGAGTAGAGCTAGCGGAGGTGGGACAGATGCTCCTGATGACAACTGCTGGCTACAAGGATGTCGTCCAAATAGATGAACGCAAATTTCAGGTCGCGTCCCACTGCATCCATTAGCCGCTGGAACGTCTGTGTGGCATTCTTCAGGCCAAACGGCATTCGGAGGAACTCGAACAGGCCGAATGGGGTGATGAGTGCTGTTTTGGGGATGTCTTCAGGGTGCACCGGGATTTGATGGTATCCCTGGACGAGGTCTACTTTGGAAAAGATTCTTGCCCCGTGCAGGTTTGCTGCAAAGTCCTGTATGTGCGGCACGGGGTAGTGGTCTGGAGTGGTAGCCTCGTTCAGTCTGCGGTAGTTGCCACATGGTCTCCAACCCCGGCTGCTTTGGGCACCGTGTGCAAGGGGGAGGCCCATGGGCTGTCGGACCGCCATACGATCCCCAATTTCTCCATCCTCTTGAACTCCTCCTTCGCCAGGCGGAGCTTTTCCCAGGGGAGCCTTCATGTGTGGGCGTGGAGGGGTGGTCCCTTGGTTGGGATGTGGTGCTGAACCCCGTGTCTGGGCATGGCTGCCGTGAACTGCGGTGCCAGAATCGATGGAAAGTCTGCCAGGATTCTGGTGAATTCGTTGTCTGACAGTGGGATGGAGTCCAGGTGTGGGGCCGGTAACTTGGCTTCACCAAGGGAGAATGTCTGGAAAGTCTCGGCATGTACCAGTCTTTTCCCTTGCAAGTCGACCAGCAGGTTGTGAGCTTGCAAGAGGTCCGCCCCCAGGAGTGGTTGGGCCACCGCGGCCAGTGTGAAGTCCCAAGTGAACTGGCTGGTGCCGAACTACAGCTGCACTGTGCGGGTGCCGTAGGTCCGTATCGTGCTGCCGTTTGCGGCCCTCAGGGTGGGTGCTGGCTTCCTGTTGAGGGTGTCATACCCCATCGGGGGCAAGGTGCTGATCTCCGCTCCGGTGTTGAACAAGAAGCAGTGTCCCGACTGTTTGTCCCAGACGTACAAAAGACTGTTCTGGTGGCCATCCGCCATAGTCATTAGCGGCAGCTGGCCCTGGCCCTTGCAGGGCGGGCGACAACGGCGGGCTTCTGTACCCCACCGCTGGTGGTAGAAACACCACTGTTCACTGGCCTCCTCACTCCTGCCTCTGTGTTGTGTGCGCCCCCTTGCCGGGCCTGGTCTGGTCTGCTGTTGGGCACATGGCCTGGTAATCTGACTGATGGATGCCACACTCTCCCTCTTGGCTTTCCACAGCACATCTGCCCGGGCCGCCACCTTCCGGGGGTCGCTGAAATCTGCGTTGGCCTGCAGCAGTTGTATGTCCTCGGGCAGTCGCTCTAGGAACGCTTGCTCGAACATGAGGCAGGGCTTGTGTCCGTCAGCCAGGACCAGCATCTCGTTCATCAATGCTGACGGCAGCCTGTCTCCCAAACCGTCCAGGTGAAGCAGGTGGGCACCCCGCTCACGCTGTGAGAAGCCAAAGGTCCCAATGAGCAGTGCTTTGAATGCTTTATATTTGCCTTCTTCCGGGGGCGATTGTATGAAATCCGCAACCTGGGTGGCCGTCTCCTGGTCAAGGGCACTCACCACGTGGTAGTAACGCGTGGAATCAGAAGATATCAGCCCAATCTGGAACTAGGCTTCTGCTTGGCTAAACCACACGCGTGGTCGCAGCATCCAGAAAGCTGGCAGTTTTAGCGAAACTGTGTGAACAGATGAAGAGTCGGTCATCTTTGGTCCAAATCCCGTTTGGACCGTCGGGGTCACCAATGTAGCGATGTACTACATACAGAGCTAGAGACAACATGCAGTCGGAAAGTCATTTCAAGACTAGTTTATTCAAACGTCGCGGCGCTGGCATTTAATCCCTAGTGCCCGCCCTCTCCGGGCGGAAATGACATCAGAGGTGCATTACCAAAGTCTCTCCCCGTGCGCTGGCTATTTGTCAGCCGGTTCGCCTGCGCAGAAAGTGGGTCGCCACAATCCTATGTTTGCTGAAATCTCTGATAAGACAACAGGAAGGACAAACTATCTACCAACAGCTTTTATAGGCCTACTGATTCCCACAGCTATCTTATCTAGATTTCTTTCCGCCCTGTCTCCAGTAAAAATGCTATTCCCTTTTCTTAGTTCCTTTGTCTCTGCCACATCTGTTCCCAGGATTAGAGTTTCCTTTCCAGGACGTCAGAGATGTCTTCTTCAAAGAATGGGACTTCCCATCCTCCACCATTGATGCTGCCCTCACCCGCATCTCCTCCATTTCCTGACAAATAAATAACTAAACGAGAAAACCACAAAAATATGAAAATTTCACATACAATTCACTTCTAACCTACACAATCCACCTTTGTCAATATTTACAACAGCAAAGTGGCAGGCCAGCAGCTGAGTCGTAGTGTATAACAATTCCTCCTTTAGAATGAAAATTTCTCTCCAGTTTTCTACTACACCGGTAGACTTTGTCTACTCTCATACATCAATTGGCAGTTCATAAGGGGAAGTTGAGGAAGGTAACTCAGGAGGGAGAGGCTGACATCACAGCCCAATTTGAGTGAGTCCATTCAATGCTTGGAAAATGCATCATGCCCCTTGTCATCCTACTGTCCTCCCCTCTGTGCAATACAGCACTCACCAATTATCAGCCCACTATCCTCCCCTCTCCACAATACACCATTCACCAATTATCGGTGTACTGCCCCCCCCCAACACCTCCGTGCATTACAACAATCACCAATTATGAGCCTATTGATCTCCCCTTCGTGCAATACAGCACTCACCAATTATCAGCCAACTATCCTCCCCTCTCCACAATACAACATTTACCAATTACCAGCATACTGTCCCCCCCACCTCAATGCAATACAGCAATCACAAATTATGAGCCTACGGTTCTCCCCTCTGTGCAATACAACATTCGCCAGTTATCAGCCTATCATTCTCCCCTCTGTGCAATACGGCACTCACCAATGATCAATGGCCTCCCCTATCTCACGTCAAAGGCTGAGAATGGACTCAAGCAAATAAACACGGTCCTTCTGCACACCGCCATACTGGGCTGAGAGACCTCTAATGAGATTGCTAACGGAGCAGCTCAGTCCCTGCCCATCACTGCCAGCGTTAGCATTGCCCATTGTGTGAACTTCAAAAAACGATTTTTTAGAAGTCACAGCCTCTTGCAGATTTTCTGGAACCCCGACGGAGAAGCTCTGGCCTAATGCATCCAGTGCTCACAGTGCAGCCTCCTCTGTACTGGTGAAACCTGACATAAAGTGGGGGACTTCTGCTCCATCTGCTAAAAGCTGAATTTCTTGGTGACCAACCAATTTAGTTCTGATTCCCGTTCCTGTTCCGACATGTCAGTTCATGGCTTCCCCTTGCTATGATGTGGCCACTCTCAGGGTGGAGGAGCAACATCTCATATTCTGTCTAATTCGTCTCCAACCTGATGGCACGAACATTGATTTCTCCTTCTGGTATTTTTTTTTCTTTTTTTCTTTTCCCCGCCACTCCCTTGTCTTCTAGTCCCCACTGTGGCCTCTTACCTCTTCTCCTCACCTGCCCATCACCTCCCCCTGGTGTCCCCTTCAGTTTTCTCCAATCAGATTAGTTTTTTTTCCAGCCGTTTACCTTTCCCACCCACCTGGCTTCACCTGTCATCTTATAGCTTGACCTCCTATGTTTCCCCCCCCCCACTTTTTTATTCTGGGGTATTCCTCCTTTTTTTCCAGTCTGGATGAAGGGTCTCAGCCTGAAATGTTGACTGTTTGATCACGTCCATAGATGCTGCCTGATCTGCTGAGGTCCTTAACCACTTTATATGTGTTGCTCTGGATTTCCAGCATCTGCAGAATCTCTTGTGTTCATGACTTCACTTGATTGTTGCCCACAATGGTTTTTCCACTTCTTTTAGTTACATATAATTTGTTACAGAACAAAACCTGGTTTCACAATAAAAAGGAAAACATAACTTCATTGATTCCTCTTGGAACGCTGCCTTGCAGAGCAGTGAGGGTAAAATCTGCTTGAAAACAAAGACTAGGTGAGACATTCTGATACATCCGTATAAGGTAGACAAAGAACTCCGAATGAATTTTCATCAAAGTGATAAGGGGAAGGGAAAGCAGTAAAGAAATTCAACATCAATTCAATTGGAATTTTTGTATGGAATTCAGTAAGACGACACTTCTCTTTGGTGGAGAGGACAGCCCAGAACGGAGGAAGTTAAATTACTCAGTTTAGACTGGGCCATAGTGACTTAAACGTCAGATTGTTTAGAGTTGGTAAACATAACGTCAGCTGAATGTAGACAGTGCCACCTTCCAGAGACAGTCTCACATATGTCATTGGAATGTAGGGCAAGTGAGTGGGAGGGAAAGCAGATCCTGGAAAACAATATTGTTACTTTTGATAGTTTGGTGGGGTATGGGCAAGAAACTTGTAAGGACCATAGCAAGCATTTAAATTCATGAAATTTGTTGGATTGTTTAATACAACTTAAGTTAATAGTTGGGTGTTTATATAATTAATTGTTTCATCATTGTTATAAACATTTAATAACATTTTTTCTCAGTGCATGCTGGTAAAACCTGAGGAGTGCGCATAGCCAAGCATGTTCATTTCTCAATTGCTAGCAACTTTCAGACTATCCAGATGGTTATTAAGGACCATCCTATCTGTAATAACAGATCGTCTGTAATGTAATTTGTGGAATTCTGACTCTAAAACTGGATCACCTGTGTATTTATAGTAAAGTATGATTTCTTTTATGAGCCTGTATTTTACAGCTAGATGTTGCTGAATGATGTTTTCCACTTGAGTTTATCTGTGTAGGTAATCAGATAAAGTTAAACTGCTACAGGATCCCGTTGATTGTTAGATTGTTTCTGGTTTCTCTTGCCATTTTCTACATTTGCCATCTTGAATTTGTCGGTCCTTTAATATTTAGTTTTGATATTTTATTTTGTGCTAATCACTTGGCCCTGTGTTGCCACAAGAAACCCCTCTGCTTCTGGGAAGTTGTCTCCAACTCTGAGCCAGGCATTCGATGCTTACTTGTCAATATCTGGTCTGCTCATATTGTGGGGATGTCTTCCATGTAGGGTCATGCTCTTCCATTGGTTAACTTTCTCTTCGATAGTGATTGAGAGAAATGATTAAATTAAAGACGGTACTTAAGGAGTCCATTTAGAATGTGCTGACACAGAAAGAACGTGCAAAGCAACTTGCAGGGCAACGTATAAACCAATTTACAAAATCAGGATGAAACAATAGCTTGCTGATTAAAGAAGCGATACGGGTAACGGGAAGACATGCTTAACGGTTGAACAATAACGGTGTTAATGCGCTGAGGCTGATAAGTGGGCCAAAGGGTAATCACATTTGTAATTTTGTAATGAGATTAAGGAAGAATGTCTGCACCTCACATGGGTGCAACTCACAAAGTCGTAAACAAGTAGGGTATAAAAAACTGTGCAAAGTGTAATTCGGCACTCAATCTAGCAGGAGCTGGTTGGGTCCGACTCTGCAGACTCGAAAAATAAAGTTTACCGTTCTGCAAATTGCTGAGACTCAGTGTGTTTCTGACAATGTGGGGGCTCGTCCGGGATCCACACTCCGGCCACGGTGGACACAAGGAAGGACATCGGAGACGGTGCACCCCGCCGAGTTTGGCGGTCCCTGACTCCTTGCTCGTCGCTCCGGCGCGGCTTGAGCGAGTGATATCCGGACAGCGCAGAGCGGTAAACGGGGAGAAGGGGACAGTACCTGGTACTGGAAGTCCCCAGGACGCACCGGGTAAGTGCCTACTATTATAGTAGAAGGGTGCGGGAATAAGTAAGGACGGAGAAGACCGGGATCGCTACCCAGGGGTCCTCCTGATAAAAGTCCTTGGGACGCACCGGGTAAAGTGCCTACTGTTGCAGTAGAAGGCTGCGGGATTAAGTAAGAGCGGAATAAGATGGGAGGGGGTGGCTCTAAAAAGAAAGAGGAAACGGAAAGACCGGGACCATACCCGGGGGTTCCTCCTGATAGCCCCCTCGGTAGAATGTTTGAGAATTGGGGATGTGGAAGACTAAAAGGGAAACAAAAGAAAAAAATGATACAGTACTGTTTAATTTGGTCGAAACAGCCGATAGAAAAACCTGCGGTCTGGTGGCCGCGGCTTGGGTCTGAGGAGGATTGGGTACGACAAGCCTTAAACATTTACGTTAACTCAAAACCAAATGTAAAACCGGAAGAAATTGCTTATGCTTTTTGTTGGGCTCCCTGGCCAGGAGTAACAACAAAGAGTTTTAAATTGGGCATTAAAGGGGAGCGGAAGTGGGACCCACTCGATCATTTACCCCCTCCCTATGTCCAGCCTTCTGCGCCCCTTGCGGGAGCATTGGGAGGACGTGAAGAAAGTGAAAAAACAGAAGAAATAGACCCGGAGAGGGAAGAGAGGGATGTTAGGGAAAAAGCAAAGGCAAGGATCGAAACAAGGAGTGTGACAGGAGCAGATAAGAAAAAGAAGGACGAATCAAAAAGGGAAGAGGTATCGATGTATCCCCTTCGAGAGTGAGAGAAATGATTAAATTAAAGACGGTACTTAAGGATTCCATTTAGAATGTGCTGACACAGAAAGAACGTGCAAAGCAACTTGTAGGGCAACATATAAACCAATTTGCAAAATCAGGATGAAACAATAGCTTGCTGATTAAAGAAGCGATACGGGTAACGGGAAGACATGCTTAATGGTTGAACAATAACGGTGTTAATGCGCTGAGGCTGATAAGTGGGCCAAAGGGTAATCACATTTGTAATTTTGTAATGAGATTAAGGAAGAATGTCTGCACCTCACATGGGTGCAACTCACAAAGTCGTAAACAAGTAGGGTATAAAAAACTGTGCAAAGTGTAATTCGGCACTCAATCTAGCAGGAGCTGGTTGGGTCCGACTCTGCAGACTCGAAAAATAAAGTTTACCGTTCTGCAAATTGCTGAGACTCAGTGTGTTTCTGACAGAGAGGTTCCAATGGGAGGAGAACGGGGAGGAACAGGATTTGTAAACGTCCCTCTGACAAGTACCGAAGTACGAGGATTTAAGAAAGATATGAAAACTTTATTAGAAGATCCAATGGGACTGGCAGAACAGTTGGATCAATTCTTAGGACCTAATGTTTACACTTGGGAAGAAATGCATGCGATTATGGGAACGCTATTTTCTGCACAAGAGAGGCAAATGATACGACAAGCTGCAATATCAATTTGGGGAAGGGAACAGCCGAATGAGTTCAGTGTGATAGATCTAAAAGATGCCTTTTGGAGTTGCCCGTTGGAGGAAGGTAGCCGAGATATGTTCGCATTTGAATGGGAAAATCCCTTCACTGGGCGGAAGAAGCAACTCCGGTGGACCATCTTGCCCCAAGGGCTCACGGAGTCCCCAAACCTATTCGAACAGGTACTGGAGCAAGTATTGGCTGGATTCCATTGTACCAAAAAGAACCAACCATTACAGTATGTCGATGACCTACTACTATCGGGACCAGCAGAGGAGGTAGTGCGAGACGATACTATAAGACTCCTGAATTACCTAGGAGAAAAAGGATTGCGGGTGTCCAAGAAGAAACTGCAATTTGTCGAGAAGGAAATAACATATCTCGGACACAGAGTCAGTAAAGGGCACCGCCAAATAACCCCAGAAAGAATAGCGGGAATAACTAAAATACCGCTTCCCAGGACAAAGAAGGAAATAAGACAATTTCTGGGCTTAGTGGGCTATTGCCGGATTTGGATAGAGAATTATACCTCCCTGGTGAAGTTTATGTACGACAAATTGGCAAAGGAAGACCGGGGAATAATCAGCTGGACCGAAGAAGAAGAACAGAAGTTCAGGAAAATAAAAGGGCAACTAATTCGGGCCCCGGTATTAACACTGCCAGCACTGGAAAAGCCCTTTCAGCTGTATGCAACAAACAATGAAGGAACTGCGTTAGGAGTACTAACCCAAGAAAAAGGAGGAAAGCGGCAACCTGTGGCCTTTTTATCAAAAATGTTAGACCCGGTATCCCGGGGATGGCCGACGTGCATACAAGCCGTAGCGGCAGCAGCCGTACTAGTAGAAGAAGCACGGAAATTAACCTTTGGGGGAAGAATGACGGTGTATACCCCGCACTCCGTTAGCACCCTCTTAGCCCAAAAAGCTCAGCGGTGGTTGACGGACTCTCGCATACTGAAATACGAAACCATTCTGATGGTCGGGGATGATTTAAGCTTTGAAAAGAACAATAGTTGTAACCCGGCACAGTTCTTATACGGGGAATCAACAGGGGAGGAAACCGAGCATAACTGCGTGGAGCTAACAGACCTTCAGACAAAAAGTAGGGAAGATCTACAAGAAGTTCCCCTAATTGAAGGCGAGGAACTATATATTGACGGCTCCTCCAGATGCATCAATGGGGTACGACACAGTGGATATGCTATTATAAACGGGAGGACTAGGGAGACGGTGGAGTCCGGCCGGCTCCCGGGTAATTGGTCAGCCCAGTCTTGTGAACTATATGCCTTGCAGAGGGGACTGCAACTGTTAAGAAACAAAATAGGCACTATATACACCAATTCTAAGTATGCCTATGGAGTGGTACACACCTTCGGAAAGATTTGGAAAGAACGGGGGTTGATAACAGCCAGGGGAAGGGAATTAGCTCACGAACAAATGATAAGCATGACTCTGGAAGCCCTAACATTACCTCAAGAAATTGCAGTGGTTCACGTTCCAGGACATCAACGAGGAACAGCCCCGGAAGCAATAGGAAACCGACTCGCAGATGAAGAAGCCAAACGGGCAGCAATGGAAAAAACGGTCCGACTTCTAACCCTGATACCAATAAGGGAAGGGCTTAACAAACTACCAGTCTTCACCCAAGTAGAAATAGACGCTATGAGCCAGCTGGGAACCCGATAAACATCAGAAGGCGAGTGGAAGACCCCCGACGGACGGCAAGTACTGAATAAGGAAGTAACTCATCATATACTGCAACAACTACACCAACAAAGCCATTGGGGAGTGCAAGCTATGTGCGACACTATCCTAAGGGACTATGTTTGTAAAGGGATATTCACACTAGCTCAACAGGAGGTGTGGGGCTGTTACACCTGCCAAAAGGTAAACAAGAAAATGATGCGTGCCACCCATAAGGGGGGACAAACACTAGCCGTCCGACCGTTCCATCAGATCCAAATAGACTTTACGGAACTACCACAAGTTCAGAGATGGAAGTACCTGTTAGTAATTGTGGATCACTTCACTCGGTGGGTGGAAGCATTCCCAACCACTAAAGCGGACGCCCCTACAGTGGCACGGATCCTATTAGAAAATATAGTCCCGAGATATGGAATAATGGGGTCTATTGATTCAGATAGGGGAACACACTTTGCCTCAAAAACACACCAGCTAATCTGTGACGCCTTAGGAATCCAGTGGAAGCTGCATACCCCCTGGCACCCTCAGAGCTCAGGAAGAGTTGAGAGGATGAACAGTACCTTGAAGACGCAATTGACAAAACTAATGATGGAAACCAAACTACCCTGGACCAAGTGTCTACCCCTGGCCCTACTAAGAATCCGCACGGCTCCTCGAAAAGATATAGGAGTATCCCCTTATGAAATGTTGTTTGGCCTTCCATATTGGAACAAGGTGGAGGGCTATCCTTCCCTGCAAGGGGGAGATGTCTTTGTAAGGGACTATTTACAGGCACTGTCTCGTTCTTTTGCAGAATTGCGCAGGAAGGGGTTACTCGCACAAACCCCACCTCTGGACTTCGCACTCCACCGAACTCAGCCCGGTGACTGGGTCCTGATTAAGACTTGGAAGCCAGAGAAGTTACAGCCGCAGTGGGAAGGCCCATTCCAGGTGCTACTGACCACCGAAGCCGCAGTAAGGACAAAAGAAAAAGGGTGGACCCACGCCACGAGAATCAAGGGACCCGTAAAGCCCGAAGAAGGTGCAGAATGGACTTGCGTCCAGGGAGAAGACCCGATGGTGCTAAAGCTCAAAAGACGGACAGAATGAACTTTGGGACTGTAATGTATATACTGCTATTGTTGAGAAGCGCTGAAGGGGGATGTGATAAGTGCAGGACGACGGTAAGGGTGGGCATGACGGTTTTTCCAGGGTCCTTTGTATCACACTCGCATGTAAACAAGAAATGTTATGACTACAACAAAAAGGAGGAATATGTGGAAAGTTTAATCTAACCAACTGCTGCTTAAAGATAGATGACAACGGAAAGGTGGTTCAAAAAATATCAGATAAAATAAGGAAACTGGCCCACGTGCCGGTACAGACCTGGAAGCCGCTGGGGTATTGGGACTGGCTGGACGGATGGTTGAAAGGAGGCTGGTGGCGAACCGCTTTAGGGGTTATAGGAGGGGGATTGATGGTCCTCCTTCTGCTACCATGTCTGATCCCCTGCTTGCGGGAGCTAGTAGCTCGGGTGGCAAGACAAGTCATGCAACCAGGGGCCCCAGCTGATCCTGTTCAGGTACTCCTACAAAGGGAAATAGAGCTAGAGGAAGAAGCCTATGTAAACCCGTGGCAAAAGCCCAACTGATAGCACATTCTAAAAAGAAAAAGGGTGGATTGAGAGAAATGATTAAATTAAAGACGGTACTTAAGGAGTCCATTTAGAATGTGCTGACACAGAAAGAACGTGCAAAGCAACTTGCAGGGCAACGTATAAACCAATTTGCAAAATCAGGATGAAACAATAGCTTGCTGATTAAAGAAGCGATACAGGTAACGGGAAGACATGCTTAACGGTTGAACAATAACTGTGTTAATGCGCTGAGGCTGATAAGTGGGCCAAAGGGTAATCACATTTGTAATTTTGTAATGAGATTAAGGAAGAATGTCTGCACCTCACATGGGTGCAACTCACAAAGTCGTAAACAAGTAGGGTATAAAAAACTGTGCAAAGTGTAATTCGGCACTCAATCTAGCAGGAGCTGGTTGGGTCCGACTCTGCAGACTCGAAAAATAAAGTTTACCATTCTGCAAATTGCTGAGACTCAGTGTGTTTCTGACAGTGATAATGCCTTTCTGGGTCTTGCTGTTATTTAAATTTAGTGGTGTACATTTCTTATCAGAATTGCATATGCTCACATGGAGTGCTGAATCGTGTTTTCATTGATGAAAGTATATCCTGAGAAGCTTTACCTGACAGTTGGGTAGATTTTTAAATATGTTATTCCACTTCCCCCTTTCTGCCCTAGTTAAGTACGTTCAAGTGTACATAATGTTTTCTGAAAACTACCACTTCAGTTCTTATTTTTCTTCATAAATTTTCCAGATTGGTTTCAGACCAAGATATCATACCAAAAGGATATGTTAATATAGATATAGCAAAAATATTTATTGCCTTTGTTATATTTTTTCTGTCAAGCTCTGGCAGATTTTCTTAAACTTTGAAGTAAATTCTATCAAAAGTGTTTCCTTTATTGCATGATGATCTATTTTCCTTGCTTGTTGATACCCCAGAAGCTGAAATGTTTCATGGTCATCCATCGGTTGTATTGTATCCTGCTGTTCTGTTTTGTATTCTGCTAGCTCTATTGCACCTTTCTTTGTGTTTAATGTTCTGTATTTATCCAATCCAAAGTTCATGTTTATATCTTTTGAAAATAGTTCTACAATTTGAATTAATTGCTTTAGCTTTACTGATGAAGGAGCAGATAATTTCAAATCATCCATGTATAAAAGGTATGTTAAAGTATAATTCATTTCTTTGGTTCTGATTGATACCCAATTTTCATCCAAGTCTGTAAATTAGAGAGCAGGATTAAAGCTAGACAGAACCATAGTGGACCTACAGAGTTGCCTTGGAAAATGCCTGGGTTTATGACAATGTTTCATTAGAAGTTGCAGGAATTTCACAAGTATTGAATGTAGTTTATATATATTAAGAACTTCTTTTAACCATGAGTGTGGGACAGAGCCAAATGTCTTATGATAGTCAATATAGCAACATGAAAGATTTCCGCTTTTCTGCCTAGCTTGATTTAGAATTACAGAATCTATTATCAGTTGTTCTTTACATTCTTTCATATCCTTACGGCATCCTTACTTCTCTTCTGTAAATATATTGTTATCTCCGTGAGTGGTGATTAGTTGTGAGATAAATACTGTACAATTTTATATATTGTTTGTAAACAAGTAAAAGGTCGATATTTTGATGGATCTTTTGTGATTTCCCCTTCAGGTAAAAGATACAGTTCACATTCTGTTTTTAAAAAATCAGGCACTTTTTCAGGACATTTTAAGAAAACTTTTGAAATGCATTATAAGGAAAATAAATTTTTATACCAACAATTATGAATAGTATCACTACCAGTACTTTTTCCAGTTGTGAGTATTTCTTGTAACCTCTTTCAGTATATGCATTGTAACTTCAGGAATTTGCATTTCGTGTGTGTGTGCGTGTGTGCGTGCGTGCGTGCGTGTGTGTGTGTGTGTGTGTGTTCTTTTTCCTCCCTAGTCCAGCTTGGATAATAAAATAACTGTTCCCTGGTGAGCAGATGGATGTTAAAGAGCTGTGAAGGAACTGTGTGAGGAAAGTTACGTAGCGTTCCTCCTATTCATCTTTCATACAATATAGAAGAATGCAAGCTATAGTTGGAGAAGTAGTGGGAAGAGTAAAGAAGATGTATTGGGAAATGTGATAGCATTGTGAAAAAAGATCCAGATAGGTATCTTTCAGGGTATGATACAGAGAATGGGGGAAGTTAGAAAATTTGAGGCGTTACTGCTTTTGTGTGCTGGGAGAAGGTTGCAGTTGCTAACTATGAAAAAGCAGACTTATTTGCACAAGCAATGTCTGTGTATATAATTTGACCAACTTTAGTAAAAAAGAGAGGACTTAAAGAGAAACCGTTTTGGCAAACAATCCTCGGATTGTCAAGAAAATAGTATGTTCCAGTTCCTGCTTGGATGTTGAATTTCCATTGTCTGAACTTAAAAGGGCTGTTGATGGTGCTAGTCAGACATCACCTGGAGAACGTGATATTTGTTATATTATGTTTACATGGTTATCATATATGAAACTTGTGTTGGTTTTGAAATTCTTTAGTACAATATGAATTGAAAGACAACTTCCTGCTTCCTGGTTGTTATCCCTATATCAAAATCTGATAAGGATCAATCAGGTCCTTCCAGTTATAGACCTATTTCGCTAACTACATGTATATGTAAGATAATGGAACACATAGTTATAGCAAAGCTTTCTTATTTTGTAGAACATAGTGGAAAATTAACTGTATACCAATCATGATTTCATAAAGGAGAATGACCATGGATTAAGTGTTAAATTTGGAATCTAATATTTGTAAGGTCCAAGTTAATAAAGAATCAGTGGTAACAGTTTACTTTGATTAGAGAAAGCTAATGGAATATTAAGGACACAAGGATTGCTGCTTAAACTGGAAAAGATTGGGAATATGTGACAGAATGTTAAATTGGATTATGAGATAGAGAATGGGACACCATGGGGGACTGTGTAGCCTACTTCTTTTTAATATCATGATTAATGGTATTTTCTTAAATGTCAGCTCAGAAATTTCCGTATCATTATATGCAAATTTGGTGTAGTGTGGAGGAGGGGCAGGAATATTAATTATATAGTTAGGAAAATGTAGGCAGCTATTAATGAATTAGAGGAATGGGAACATTCATGGGGGTTTAAATTTTCTATCGCAAAGAGTCAAGTTTATTTGTTTTTTTCTAAAATGAACATTACACCCACAATTGATCTCAAGTTATGTGTTAAATCTCTTAAACAAGAGTCGGTGTTAAACTTTCTAGGTATGTGGATGGGCACAAAAGTAACCTGGAAAGTGCATGTGAATAAAATTCTACAAAAGTGAAAAAAAACCTGTTATGTGTTCAGGTGCTTAGGTAGCAATGATTGGGGTGCAAGTAGGAGATCATTTAGACAAATGTATAATGCTTTAATCAGAACTGTCTCTGATTATGGATGTGATGCTTGTGGCTCAGCTTCACCAGTGGTCTCAAATCCCCTAAATAAAGTTCAAGCTCAAGCATTGAGATTATGTTCTGGTGCTGTTAAATCATCCCCAGTTTCAGGCTTACTTGTAGAAATGGGTGAAATACCTTTACCTTGATGCAGGCTACAGTTATCACTGGTTTATTGGGTTAACAAAAAGTTGGTCATCCAATATTGGTAACATTAGTAGAGTGTTGGGAGCACCGTATTTGTAAGGTCATCAGTTTTGAGTGGATGGGTAATGAATGGGCACAAAATCTTGGGTTGTTTAATATCCCTGTGTACCCCTTTCTGTCACTTCTCCATGCCTTTTCCCTGTGGTTGACTTTGATCTTCAGGAAAAGATCATGATGAGGAGTGATTGTTTATCAGCGGCCCAGGAGGTTCAGCGATATATGCAAGGCAAATATAATGGATTCTGTCTATCTGCACAGATGGTACAAAAGATCCAGTGACTGGTTGTACAGGTGGTTCTGTTTATGTTGCAAAGTTTCAGGTGACTATTGAGAAAAGATTATCAGACAAAGTATCAGTATTCACATCTGAGATGGTTGCTATCATTTTAGCCTTGGATTGGGTCAAAGAAGTTCATCGTTATTATGTTCTTTTGTGCTCTGATTCACTATTGATCTCGACATCGATAAAAAAAACAGGGACTTTAAACTGTAGGCCAGATATTCTTCTCAAAATTGGACAACATCTGATGAGGCTGCAGGCTCTACACCTGTCTGTACATTTCATATGGGTTCCTATGAAAGCCATTATTAAAAAGTCCATTCAATCTCTCTGACAACAATGTTGGGATAAGAAAAAGAAAGAATGGCATTCATATAAAATTCCAAGGATGGTGGGAACCGAACTGGCACAAGAGAAGAAGCTATACTTACACATTTATGTACTGGACATACTAAGTAGAATAATTCCCTGGCAGCATCGATGGAAAAGAGTAAATAATCGATGTTTTGGACTGAGACCCTTCACCAGGGCTAGAAAAAAAAGATGAGAAGTTAGAGCAAGAAGTTGGGGGAAGGGAGAACAAGGTGGTAGGTGATAGGTGAAACTGGGAGAGGGGGAGGGGTGGGGTAAAGAGCTGGGAAGATGATAGGTGAAAGAGATAAACAGCTAGAGAAGGAGGAATCTGACAAGAGAGGGTAAAAGACTATGGAAGAAAGGGAGGGGAAAGGATGGTGAGGTAAGAAGATAAGGTGAGAGAGGGAAACAGGAATGGGGGGAATTGATGAAGGGGGCAATTACTAGAAGTCAAGAAATTGATGTTCCTGCAATCAGGTTGGAGGGTGCCCAGATGGAATATAAGGTATTGCTCCTCCAACCTGAGTGTGGCTTTATCACAGCAGTAGAGGAGGCCGTGGACTGACATGTTGGAATGGGAATAGAATTGAAGTGTGTAGCCACTGGGAGATCCTGCTTTTTCCAACAGATGGAGTGTAGGTACTTGGCGAAGCAGTCTCCCAATCTATGTCAGGTCTCACTGATATACATGAAGTCACACTGGGAGGACTGGATGACCCCAGTAGACTCACAAGTGAAGTGTGGCCTCACCTGGAAGGATTGTTTGGGGCCCTGAGTGATTGTGAGAGAGGAGGTGTAGGGGCAGTTATGGCACCTGTCAACCTTGCAAGGATAAGTACCAGGAGGAAGATCAGTGGGGAGGGATGAATGGACAAAGAGTTAACCCCTTAGGAAAGTGGAAATTGGAAAGTGAGAGGGAGGGAAATATATGTTTAGTGGTGGGATCCCGTTGGAGATGGTGGAAGTTATGGAGACATGTGCTGGATGTGGAGGCAAGTGGTGTGGTAGGTGAGGACAAGAGAATCCCTATCCCTTGTGGTGTGGTGGGAGGATGGGGTGAGCCCAGCAACCTTGCGTGAAATGGAAGAGATGTGGGTGAGGGTGTTGATGGTGGAGGAAGGAAAGCCCCTTTTTTGAAGAAGAAGGATGATGTCTCATTATTTCTGGAATGAAAAGCCTCATCATTCTTCAAAGAAAGGGACTTTCTTTCCTCTACCATCATTGTGAACTGTATTCTTCTGAGTCCCACTTCATCCTCCAAAGTCAAAGTACGTATATGTCACCATATATTACTTTGAGATTGACTTTCTTGCTGGCATTTATAGGAAAATAAAGAAATGCGGTAGAATAGAACCATAGAACATTACAGCACAAAATCAGGCCCCTCTTGGCTGTGCCAAACCATTTTTCTGCCTAGTCCCACTGACCCGCATCTGGACCATATCCCTCCATACACCTCTCATCTATGTACTTGTCCAAGATTTTCTTAAATGTTAAAAGCGAGCCCACATTTACCGCTTCATCTGGCAGCTCATTCCACACTCCCACCACTCTCTGTGTGAAGAAGCCCCCCCTAAAGTTCCCTTTAAATTTTTCCCCCTTCACCCTTAACCCATGACCTCTGGTTTTTTTTCCTCCCCTAGCCTCAGTGGAAAAAGCCTGCTTGCATTCACTCTATCTACACCCATCATAATTTTATATACCTCTATCAAATCTCCCCTCATTCTTCTACGCTCCAGGGAATAAAGTCCTAACCTATTCAACCTTTCTCTGTAACTCAGTTTTTCAAGTCCTGGCAACATCCTTGTAAACCTTCTCTACACTCCTTCAATTTTATTAATATCCTTCCTGTAATTCGGTGACCAAAACTGCACACAGTACTCCAAATTCGGCTTCACCAATGCCTTTTACAACCTCACCATAACATTCCAACTCTTATACTCAATACTTTGATTTATAAAGGCCAATGTACCAAAAGCTCTCTTTACGACCCTATCTACCTGTGACGCCACATTTAGGGAATTTTGTATCTGTATTCCCAGATCCCTCTGTTCTACTGCACTCCTCAGTGTGTATGTATGTTCTAACTTTTTTTTTCCTTCCGAAGTGCAATACCTCACACTTGTCTGTATTAAACTCCATCTGCCATTTGTCAGCCTATTTTTCCAGCTGGTCCAAATCCCTCTGCAAGCTTTGAAAACCTTCCTCACTGTCCACTACACCTCCAATCTTTGTATCATCAGCAGATTTGCTGATCCAAATTTTTGAAATGTTTGAAAACTATGCATAAATAATGACTGACAAAAAATATATATGCAAAAGAAGACAGTCTTTGCACAAAAATTACAAAGAACATGAATTGTGGAGTTCCTGAAAGTGACTCTATAGTTGTGGAGTTAGTTCAGTGTTGAGGTGAGTGAAGTTCTTCACTTTCGTTCACGAGCTTGATGGCTGTGGGGTAATAACTGTCCTGAGCGAGATCCAAGTCTCCGGCACCTCTGGCCTGATGGTAGTGGCCAGTCGAGAGCAGAGGATGGTGGGTGTCCTTTGACAAATGCTGCTTTCTTGCAGCAGTGCTCCTTGTAAATGTACTTAATATTGGGAAAGGATTTATATGTGATGGATGAGGCTGTACCCATCACTTCCATTCCTGGGCATTGGTGTTTCATTACTAGGCCTTGATGTAACCAGTTAGGATACTCTCCACTGTGCTTCCAGAGAAGTTTGTCAAAGTTCTAGATAACATGCCAAATGTATGCAAACATCTTAGAATCTGAACCAGAATCAGGTTTGATATGATAGTCATGAATTTTGTTAACTTTGTGGCAGCAGTACAATGAAATACATGATAAATATAGGGGAGAAAAAATGAATTACAGAGGTGGTTGCAGGAGGACCAGGAATAGTTATAGGATTGCCTTGAGTGGGTGGACTGGGCCATGCTCAAGAACTCAGCTGAGGACCTGAATGACAACACCAGGGTCGTTTCAGACTTTATTAAAACAGCTGTAGATGTGTGTTTTCCAACAAAATCATTCCCCAATCAGAAACCCTGGATAAAGAATTAAATCTGGAATCTGCTGAGAGCCAGATCAGGGGCATTCAAGTCTGGAGATCAAGAATGCTACAAGAGGTGCAGGTATGATCTCTGGAAAGCCATCTCTCGGGCGAAGTGGAGATTCCAGACTACTTTGGAATCAATGAGGGATGTTCGACAGCTGTGGTAGAGTTTGAATGCCGTAAGCTCCTACAAAGTAAAAGGGACAACAGAGCTTGCTTCCAATTGAGCCTCACTCAATGCCTTCTATGCTCACTTTGACCACCTAGAAGAGGGTGGATCCATTGCGCACCCCAATGTCTCCTGATAATCCTTTGGTCTCAGTATCTGAAGATGACATGTTGGCTGCATTCAAGAGAGTGAATCCAAGGGAAGCATCCAGTCCAGACGGAGTACCTGGCTGCGTACTGAAGACCTGTGCTGGTGTATTCACGGATATCTTCAACCTCTCGCTCAGGCAGGGTTTGGTACTCACTTGCTTCAAGTAGGCTTCCATTGGTGCTCAAGAAGAACGTGGTAACCTGTCTCAATGACTATCGCCCAGTGTCACATCCACAACGATGAAGTGCTTTGAGAGGCTGGTGTTGAAGCACATCAGATCCTGTCTGAGTGGTGACTTGGACCCACTCCAGTTTGCCTACTGAAGCAACAGGTCTACAGCCGACGTTATCTCGTTGGCTGTTCACATCAACCCTGGACCACCTGGACAGTAAAGACAGTAAAGGTGTACACACCAGGATGGTCTTTATCGATTACAGCTCAGCTGTTAACACCATCATCCCCTCAAAACTATTCAGCTAATTCCAAGTCCAGGGCCTCAGTACCCCCTTGTACAAAGGGATCCTGGATTCCCTTACTTGTGGGCCCCAGTCAGTCCAGATTGGCAAAAACATCTCCCCCACAATCTCCATCAGCACAAGAGGATTGCAGAATGTGTACTTAGCCTCCAGCTCTACTCGCTTTACACCTATAACTGTGTGGCTAAATACAGCTCCAGCACCATATACAAGTTTGTTGATCACTGTTAAGGACTGTATCATAGGTGGTGATGACCCAGCAGACGGGAGGGAGATTGAAAATTTGGCTGAGTGGTGTAGTAACAACCTCTCACTCAATGACAATGAGACCAGAAAACTGATTGTAGGTATCAGGAACAGGAAACTAGAGGTCCATGAACCAGTAATCATCGAAGGATCTGAGGTGGAGAGGGTGTTAAATTCCTGGGTGTTACTATTTCAAAGGGCCTCTCCTGGACCCATCATATAAATAGAGTTGTGAAGTAAAAAACAACAGCACTTGGTAGCGATATGGCATGCCATCAAAATCCTTGGCAAACTTCTGTAGATGTGTGATGGAAAGTGTGCTGCATTATGGCCTGATATGAGAACACCTTTGAGTGGAAAATACTACGAAAGTTAGTGGATTTGGCCAAGTATATCACAGGTAAAACCCTCCCAAGCACTGAGCACATCTACAAGAAATGATGCTGTAGGAAAGCAGCATCCATCATCAAAGATCCTCACCACCCAGGCCATGCTCTTTTCTCGCTGCTGCCATCAGGTAGAAGGTACAGGTGTCTCTGAACTCGCATCACCGGGTTCAAAAATAGTTGTTACCTCTCAATTATCAGGCGCTTGAACAAACTGGAAGAAACTACACTCTTTTATCTTGTTATTTGACACTTGTTATTTATCTATACTGTATTTGCATTTACACAGTTTGTTGTCCATTGATCCTGTTTACAGTTATGGTTCTATAGATTTGCTAAAAAGAATCTCGGGTTGTACATAGTGGCATGCATGTACTCTGGTAATACATTTTACTTCGAACTTTGAACAATCTGAAGCAAAAACTGTGTCCTCAAATCTACTCTTTGGTTTTGCTAATGTGATAAGGTTGAAATCTGTTCAATTTAGTTATAATTGTTTAAGTAATTTTTTTAAAAAAATGTTAGAATAATGCATTTAATGTGAATGTCATTCCACGTTGAGAAAAAAGGGATTTTACTTATAAAACATGCAAATGAGTTCCATTGAAACTTCTGAGAATCTGTGGGCAAGGTACTCTCTTATAGTATTGAGCACTAAACCTGTCGTTGACTTGGATTCAATCTCCAGCTCATGCCTGGGAAGGGGCAGAGCACACTTGTCATGCATTGCATTGGTAAGGTCAGCTAATGTAGTTTGACGCTTGTCAAGTATGGTGATGATGTCATTAGTCTGGGACAAAACAACATGTGATGTGAGGGAGCACGGAAATGAGAATGAAAAATAAAGATGTACTCAGAGCATAAAATGTTGTCATGATATATGCATTATCTAATTAAGATTAAGATAGGCTGCAAGCACTGTACACAACGTTGTACTCATTCACCATAAAATGACGGATGCATGAGCATTACAGCTTTTATGTTTCATTTGTCTCCCCTTTTCAGGGGTACCACAGAATTTTGGAAGCACTGCTAGGATGGGTGTACAAGTGGACCATCTCCTTACCAGATTGAGTTAATCCGAGCCAAACCCAGTATTTTCATAATCGCCTGGAGCAGCAGCAGAGTGATTGAGGTAGGTGAGGCTGAAGGCTGAGGGAGCAGTGGGGGCCCTTGAGGCACAGTGAGTGCCAGAGACTGCAGAATCCAGTTAGCAGCAGGTAATCTTACAGTCACCACAATAACTGGCACCACTGCCAGGGGGAGAAGAAAATGGATGTACTTAGGAACCTCCAAGAAGAAATTAGTGATAAAGCGTGTGAATTACCTAAAGACAAGCTGGTAGAACTCAGTAGCTTCGTTCAGCTCCCAGGAAAGGACATAGCTAAGAAAACACGGCTATCACTCGTATCCCTGATAAGTGACCATCTGGGAAGAGAGGAGCTGGGAAGCCCGGAGGACAGTGGCATGCCTGAATGTCTGCAGGTTAGAGACAAATTAAATGAGTTAGTGGTTGCTGCAGCTTCTGTGGCAGATGAAACAGAGGAAGACAACAAGGAAATTACAGTAACCCACAGTTCAAAAGGTTAGCTCCTAACACTGTTATATCCGCAGCCCCCTCCTTTATGAGAATCGCAAGAGCACTAGTTGAGGCGGGGAACCAGTAAAGATGGACGTGGGTGAATTTATAGAAAACCCGACTCTGGAGGCGCTGGAGGTGGCCTCCAAATCGGACTTGATAAAATTGGCGAAGGAGTTAAACCTCGCAGGGGTGAGGTTGTCCATGAAAAAGCGGGAGGTGCGAAGGGCAATAACTCAGTATTATATTGGGAAGAATGTGTTTACAGCTGAGGTATTGGAAAATACCCCTGAAAAGGTACCAGCTAGTAGGGCAGCTCAGTTAGAGTTGGAGAAATTAAGGTGGGAACATGAAATTAAGTTAAAACAGCTGGAAATAGAGAAGGAAAGGGCCAAGAAATTAAATCCAAATTTATCGGATCAGTGTTTCCGATGTAACCAGGAAACTGGTACTTTTTTACATTCGACATGGTCTTGCTCTAAAATTCAACCTTTTTGGACAAATTTAAGACTTTTACTGGAACAAATTACAGGAACACAATTTCCTCATAATCCAATATTACTTTTACTAGGTGATATTGAAGGGATAAAACTGAAACTCAAACTAAATAAGTATCAGAAAGAATTTATAAAAATTGCACTGGCAGTAGCCAAAAAAGCTATTGCAGTTACTTGGAAATCAGATACACATTTAAGTATAGACTCTTGGAAGAAAGAAATCTATGGCTGTATTCCATTAGAAAAAATTACTTATAATTTAAGAGATAAATATGAAACATTTCTGAAAATTTGGAGCCCTTATTTACAAAAGATAGGATTAAATATATAGATGCTCTGAAGATGAAACAATTGGTTATTAGGGGAAATAAATAAATATACATATTAAAGTTATTACGAATTCCATGGAGCATGTGGAGATCTTCCAACAACCAGGCATTCTTTCTTTCTTTCTTTCTTTTTTTCTATAGGGCAGTCAAGGGGAAGGGGTTAAGGGGAGGGGGTAAGGGTTATATATATTGTTTTTTCATACTTCACTTTGTAACCGCTTAAAAATGCAATAAAAAAAGTTAAAAAAAAGAAATTTTAAACCAGTCAGATCGCTTACAGAGCGAGGCGGGAGATAGTGGGGGGGGGGCACTCTATTGTTATGCCAGGATGGGGTGTGAAGAGGCCGAATGCAAAATGCTACTTGAACAGAAGAGTTCAAATTAAAAACAATTAGCCAGAAGGGTCCTGACGAAAGGGCTAGCCACCTGGGTAAAATTAAGGAATTGGGTGGAAATGGTCTACGTTTGGGATAAGGTGTTGATAAAATAACCCCTATGAAAGAGGTGGGCGGGAGTTACAGGATTGCGCCAAAGCCTGTGAATAATAAAGACAGCCCCCTTGCAAACCTGCCGGTTAAGTAAAATGACCGAAACGATTAGTATCTGAAACGATTAGTATTCGCATAAACTTTTGTAGATGCACATAAGCGAAGATCACAACTCCTTAGTTTTGTTCCTGAAAAAAAATAGGTGGTTATTAAGTTGAAGTCTGATGCTACGAGACTTTAGTAAGGTACAAGGTGTTACAATATTAAAGGAAATGCCACTGTAATCGTTAACTGTTTGGATGTTGAATTAAATGTATACCTGTATTGCTCTGTAGTGAAAAGAAAAGCTTGTTAGATTCTAAAATCCTGTAAGACTCTGTACGACTCCATTTTTAACCGCTGGTAAAAAAACGACTTTAAGAGGGGAGGTGTTATCCCGCAGCCCCCTCCTTTGTGAGAATCGCAAGAGCTCTAGTTGAGGGGGGGGTCAGTAGACCCAGGAAATGGGGAGAGAGTCGTGCTGGATGCCTCGTTCCCCAGTGATGCAAAATAACGCGACATTGACCATTGTCTCCTGGAGACCACGTTTGTGGATTAGGGCCTATGCTACGTGCAAGCCCTCGGGCAAAGTGGGCTGGTTGACAGAGAGATTGCATCATCCCAACCTGATTGACATCTGAGACCCTGTGAGGAAGTATAAAAGAGGGTCTGGGGGGAACAACCCCTTCAGACGCACCAGAAGAAACGCTAACGATCCTGTAGTAGCGGGAAGCCATTGGAAGGAAGCCACGTGTGTTCGGTTCCCCTTTTGCTTGGGAGCCGGTGGCCGGTACCACAGAACCGATGTTCTTGAACTAACAATGGGGAACCAACTTTCCCGATTCAACGGATTTGCTTCATAAAAGACCCGGGCAAGTTTCTTTTCTCACAAATCTCTCTCTCTCCAACAAGTGAAAACCCAGCGGTCCCCAAAGGCTGAAGCCTGCAGGAACTGAGTGACTTTTATATTTCCATCGGACAATATATTATCCCCTAGACAAATGATCGAGCTGTTTCTTATTGATGGTTATTATTAGACCCGTGCTGTTAGATTGAGTAGTGACGACGTATATCATCTGAATGTTTGTATTAATCTTATTTTTGTGCCTCTTTATAAATAAAGACTTTAAAAAATAGTACCAACAGACTTCAACGGACCTCTCTAACTTTGCTGGTAAGTGATCCAGTTACGGGATTTCGTAACAGTTGGGGTTCTCGTCTCGGGATTTGACACCAAATTGGAGGGCCAGTGAATCGGGCTTGTAAGTCCAAACTTGGATCTTGTTACGCGGGTAGCCAGACGGGAAACCAGCAAAGATGGACGTGGGTGAATTTATAGAAAACCTGACTCTGGAGGCGCTGGAGGTGGCCTCCAAATCGGACTTGATAAAATTGGCGAAGGAGTTAAACCTCGCAGGGGTGAGGTGGTCCATGAAAAAGCGGGAGGTGCGAAGGGCAATAACTCTGTATTATATTGGGAAGAATGTGTTTACAGCTGAGGTATTGGAAAATACCCCTGAAAAGGTACCAGCTAGTAGGGCGGCTCAGTTAGAGTTGGAGAAATTAAGGTGGGAACATGAAATTAAGTTAAAACAGCTGGAAATAGAGAAGGAAAGGGCCGAGAGAGAGTGGGCCGGGAAAGAAAGAGAGCATGAACTTCAGCTAAAAGAGCCGGAAGCAGCTGAGAAGGAGAAGGAAAGAGCTGAGAAGGAGAAGGAAAGGGCCGAGAAAGAGGAGAGGGCCAAGAAGGAGAAGAGGGCCGAGAAGGAGAAGGAGGCAGAGAGACAGAGGAAACATGACTTGGAGATGGAGAAGTTAAGGCAAGAGCCACGAAGTCAGGGGTCGGACCGAGAGGAGCAGTTTGATGTCAGTCGGGCGTTGAGGTTAGTACCCCCGTTCGAGGAGATGGATGTTGATAGTTATTTCTTGCTTTTTGAAAAGGTGGCAGTGAATCAGAAGTGGCCCAGAGAGCAGTGGGTGGCGTTGTTACAAAGTGTGTTAAGAGGGAAGGCCCAGCGGGCATATGCGACGTTGTCCACGGAGGGGGAAGGGGAAGAGAAATATGACCAAGTAAAGGCGGCCATTCTCCGGGGTTACGAGCGAGTAGCTGAAGCATATAGACAAAAGTTCAGAAATTTACGAAAAGGGTGGAATCAGATGTACACCGAGAAGGGTGTACTCTTGGACCGTTGGTGCACCGCAGAAAAAGTGGACAAGGATTATGGGCGTCTCAGGGAGTTACTTTTGATTGAGGAATTTAAAGGTTGTGTTTCGGAGGACATCCGGATGTATTTGAATGAGAAGCCGAATAAGTCCATTTCAGAATTTGCTAGGTTCGCGGATGAATATGCCCTAACCCACAAGACAAAGTTTTCCTCAAATAAAAGTTCCCAGAGAGACCGTGGGAACGATCGAGAAAGTCCGACGAGTGAGGCAGAGGTCCCGTCGGGAGCTAGCGGTAAGGTTGAGGGGGAAAGGCAAGACGGCCAGAGGTTTCCGGGCTTGACCTGTTTTAATTGTGGAAAGGGAGGGCATATTGCACCTCGATGCTTTGCTCCGAGGAAAGAGATAGGAAAAGGGAAAGCCGCAGTCCCTATTGGGTGTGCCGTGGTAATCAGTAAATCAATGAGAGAGCCCCGGGTAGACAGAGTACGAGAAGGGTCTGAGACTTGTCTGACACACGGAACTGTGTCTTTGAGGAAGGGGGAACCACCAATTCCCGTACGAATCTGGAGAGACACGGGGGCTGAGCTGTCGTTGATCAGCAGTCAGGTACTAGAATTTGGTTGAAAAAACGGGTATGGTAGCGGTAGAGGGAATCAGGAAGAGAATAGAAATGGTGCCTTTACATGAGGTCATAATGGATTGTGAGCTGGTGTCTGGACCCGTTGAAATAGGGGTGTCATCAGAGTTCCCGAGAACTGACGCGGACGTCCTTCTCGGTAACAACTTAGCAGGTGGTAAGGTTTGGGCAGCCACGATGCCGACCTGCCGACCGGTGAGTGCTGGTGGCCCCGCCCCTAGAGTCTCAGATCTATCCCGCATGCGCGGTCACTCGCAGCCTGTCGAGAAAGGCAGCTGAGAACGAGAGCAGTTTAAATCTGGCCGGTTTTGATTTGGCCGAGATGTTTCTACCGACCCTGTACCACGAGGGTTTAGAGGGTGGTAAAACGAAGAGTAGAAAAGTGAAAGAGGGTAAGGGAGGCGGAGGTAGATCTTCCCTTAGCGAGGAGAAAGGTCCTAGAGGCAGAAAATAACAATGAGGAACCGATAGAGCGGTTAAGAGGTCCAGAGTTGGACATGGATGATCTGTCTGGTTTGGCAGAACTGTTTGAAGAAGTTGAAACTTCTAAAGGTGTTCCCAATAATGAAATGAGGGCAGCCCTAGATGAAAAGGGTGCCCTTACCTCGAAGAAGTCTGTTGGGTTGGCAGATGAGGTTGTTTCAGCCCGCGGGGTTGAGTTTACTCAAGAAGGGAGTCACCCAGAGAGTACCTGGGAGAAACGGGAGAACTTAGAATTTGAAAAGGGTACGGGCATTGAAAGCCTGGAAGAGGCCAATGTCCCGTTTGAGTGTGTCCAAGATAGGGATGCACGTGGTACTGAACCTAGTAACTGAGCTCAGAAGAAGTCTGAGGTACTTGATTCGGTGGAACAAGGCCGTCCTTCTGGGTCAGGTAGACTTGGTTCAGTGGAAAAAGGGTTAACCTTGGTAACCATGGGAAGTGAGAGTTCCCAGGTGTTTGTGCTCGAAGGTGTGTTCAAAGTTAATGCAGAATTTAAGAATGGGGAGATGAGAATTATTATTGAAGGAAACGGAAAGTCTAGTTCCCAAGTCGAATGAAGAAATTTTAAACCTGGCAGATCGCTTACAGAGTGAGGCGGGAGATAGCGGGGGGGGGGGGGGGGGCACTCTATTGTTATGCCAGGATGGGGTGTGAAGAGGCCGAATTCAAAATGCTACTTGAACAGAAGAGTTCGAATTAAAAACAATTAGCCAGAAGGGTCCTGACGAAAGGGCTAGCCACCTGGGTAAGATTAAGGAATTGGGTTGGAAATGGTCTACGTTTGGGATAAGGTGTTGATAAAATAACCCCTATGAAAGAGGTGGGCGGGAGTTTACCACGCCAAATTACTCAACCGGGGAACTCACTGGAAAAGAGGCAACGGTTAATGGGGATGCCATTTTAAACAGCAAAGCAGGTTGTATGGGATTGCGCCAAAGCCTGTGAATAATAAAGACAGCCCCCTTGCAAACCTGTCGGTTAAGTAAAATGACCGAAACGATTAGTATCCGAAACGATTAGTATTCGCGTAAACTTTTGTAGATGCACATAAGCGAAGATCACAACTCCTTAGTTTTGTTCCTGAAAAAGAATAGGTGGTTATTAAGTTGAAGTCTGATGCTACGAGACTTTAGTAAGGTACAAGGTGTTACAATATTAAAGGAAATGCCACTGTAATCGTTAACCATTTGGATGTTGAATTAAATGTATACCTGTATTGCTCTGTAGTGAAAAGAAAAGCTTGTTAGATTCTAAAATCCTGTAAGACTCTGTACGACTCCATTTTTAACCGCTGGTAAAAAACGCCTTTAAGAGGGGAGGTGTTATCCCGCAGCCCCCTCCTTTGTGAGAATCGCAAGAGCTCTAGTTGAGGGGGGGTCAGTAGACCCAGGAAATGGGAGAGAGAGACGTGCCGGATGCCTCGTTCCCCGGTGATGCAAAATAACGCGACATTGACCATTGTCTCCTGGAGACCACGTTTGTGGATTGGGGACTATGCTACGTGCAAGCCCTCGGGCAAAGTGGGCTGGTTGAGAGAGAGATTGCATCATCCCAACCTGATTGACATCTGAGACCCCGTGAGGAAGTATAAAAGAGGGTCTGGGGGAACAACCCCTTCAGACGCACCAGAAGAAACGCTTACGATCCCGTAGTAGCGGAAAGCCATTGGAAGGAAGCCACGTGTGTTCGGTTCCCCCTTTGCTTGGGAGCCGGTGGCCGGTACCACAGAACCGATGTTCTTGAACTAACAACGGGGAACCAACTTCCCCAATTCAACGGATTTGCTTCATAAAAGACCCGGGCAAGTTTCTTTTCTCACAAATCTCTCTCTCTCCAACAAGTGAAAACCCAGCGGTCCCCAAAGGCTGAAGCCTGCCGGAATTGAGTGACTTTTATATTTTCATCGGACAATATATTATCCCCTAGACAAACGATGGAGCTGTTTCTTGTTGATGGTTGTTATTAGACCCGCGCTGTTAGATTGAGTAGTGACGACGTATATAATCTGAATGTTTGTATTAATCTTATTTTTGTGCCTCTTTATAAATAAAGACTTTAAAAAATAGTAGCATATAGTAGCATCAGACTACAATGGACCTCTCTATCTTTGCTGGTAAGTGATCCAGTTACGGGATTTCATAACAACACTATAATCTCTAGTGATCCACAGCATGGCACAAAGACTTTAACATAGCTGGTCAGGTTGGTGGGCCCGGTCAGAAAGACAAGTTGTCATTTTCCAGTTTTGTTTGCCAGATAGAAAGCGTCTAAATAGAGGCTGTCCAGAGGAGGAGATAATTGTTGCAGTGATAATTGTTGCGACTATGCCTGGGCACCAATTGTGCAGTTATCTTGAGGGTAAAGCAGACCTGAACTTACCGTCCCTTAGACAGATCCTTCGCTACATTACCCGGAAAAGGAGCAACCGAACTGTGAGCTGCTGACAGCAGAAGCCCAGTGCAGTACAGAGATACCACAACGTTTCTTATTACGTGTTCTGAACCTGAAGCAGAAAGTACTGTTTGCCTGGCAGGAAGAGGAGCCTGGTCTGAAATATGATGCAGGCTTAGTGCAGAGCATGTTTTTACATACTCTACTCACCAGTTTACAAAGTAATTGGATTCAAAAGACCCTCAGCCATACTTTTTAGATCCCAAAACCTCAAATGAGAAACTATCAGAGAAGCTGAATGTTGCAGGTGCAAATGCAGGGAGAAAATAAACAGAAGGCAGCTGGGTTGGCCCACACTCCCACTCTAACTCTGCTCAGTTAGAGGGACAGATGGAAAGGACTCATACACACCTAATGTCACAGTTGAAAACACTTATTGCACAGGTCTAGGAGCAATTTCAACAGCCCTTACATGTGCGTCAACAATGCTTTTCAGTTTCAAGTAAAAAACAGGAGGTGGGAGCAGCTCCTTCTCAGCCACAGAGTTACCACAACCACCAGAGTGGGGAAGGAAGGATCCTGCGCAGTCTATGGGGCAAAACGTTGTGAGGTCTGGACTCCAGGGAGGGCCAAGCATCGAACAAAAGCAGTGGTGGAAAAATCAAAAGCCAGCTAATTGAACCGACTCTGCCTCAGTCATACCCAGCCCCACAACAACAAAATACTCCCCCATGTCAGCAGTAGCAACAGTATCATATGCATTGACGTCTGAAGCTCAGCAGCCACACCAAGCAGTTGCACAGAATGATGCACTTTTACCACGGCAGCACGGAGTTGTACAACAGTATCCTGTCCCAGTATGTCTGTATCCTGGCCTGCGTCGGCGGCTTCATTCACCTCAAATTGGAAAGTGTTTCTACTGTCAGCAGAGAGTGAGTGTGAGAAACTTTGCACCCACTGTTACAACTATGGTAGCAGCAAACACTACTTAGTGGGATGTAAAGCACGAGGAATCAGACAGCCATCCACCAGTGTTTTAATTGCACGGTGCCAAGTCAATCAACATTCACTGGTGGGCAGACAGTGCCTTGTAGAATGCGACTTACAGGGACGTCGATCTGAAGCAGCTTCACAGATGTGCACCAGAGAACTCGGTACTTGCCTCGTTGAGAGATGTTTTGGAGGCAGTGGAGGCATCTGAGGCGTTACAGCTGGGAGCAGCTAATGGCGCAAGCATACCATATGTAATCGCTTTCAAATTAGCTTTGCCTGATGCAAAAGGATCGATCATACCGGTTCTGGTTCTGAAAGGCAGACCCCGACCCCATTCCATCACTGGACTCAACGTGATTGAACAGATTGTAAAGGAGAGTGATGAAAGAAGACTGAAAGAGAAGGCAGGGGAAACTTAGTATGAAACAGTAAGAGTTGTGCTCCCTAGCCTTAAGAGAAGCAGAATCAAGGCATTTATCAAATTGATTAGCATTGAGAATCCCTGTGAGTATCCAGTAAAGACAACAAAGGAGAGAGTTAACGTACCAGAACTTACAATAACACAAGTTCAATGCTATGTATAGTCTCCATTTGTGAGTGAAGACAAGATAATGCTCTTTGAACCAGAAGTTAACCCACAATCAGAAGGCCTTGAACAGTGTGAAACACTTGCAACATTCCAGAGGGCTGCTTGTCCATACATTGTTATTGATGTGCACGGTGGAACAGACCACACCGTTCTGCTTGATGAGAAGATAGCGCATGGGACATTGCAATCAGTTAAGTCTGTGTTCCCTGTCACTGTGGAAGAAAGTGCCATATTCGACCTAGCTGCTCAACAAGATAAAGAGGTTAACGGTGAACTTGACTCTGATTTATGGGATTCCCCCAGTCGATGTGAGCCACATAAATACATAACAGCAGCAGATCGTGAAGCAGATACTATGAGAAGAATGGCACTCCTTTTCAAAATCAGACGATAACATTGGATGTGTCGAAGGTTTCCAGCTGAGCATCTCTCTCAAAGATGAGCCAGTTGCCCACTCTTATATTTCAGTTCCAAACCCCATCTACAATGAAATGAAGGATTACTTGCATGACCCAATTGCCCATGGGTGGATTGAGAAATCTAATTTACCTTCTGCCTCACCATTCATTTGAATCAGAAAGAACCTTCTGATTTATGTGGGAAGAGGTATACTCGAGGCAGTTCTCTCCCCTTTCTCAATCTTTCGATCTCCATCTCTGGAGCCAGACTGTCCACCGACATCTTCTATAAACCCACGGACTCTCATAATTACCTCGACTATACCCCTTCCCACCCTGCCACATGCAAAAATGCTATTCCCTATTCCCAGTTCCTCTGTCTCCGCTGCATCTGCTCCCAGGATGAGGCTTTCCATTCCAGGATATCTCAGAAGTCCTCTTTATTTAAGAGTCATGGTTTCCCCTCTGCCGTCACCAATGATGCCCTCACCCGCATCTCCTCCATTTCCCACACTTCGGCCCTCACCCCATCCTCCTGTCACAACAGGGACTGTGTTCCCCTTGTCCTCTTCTACCACCCCACCAGCCTTCGGATCCAGCACATTATCCTCCACACTTTCAACAGGACCCCACTACTAAGCACATCTTTCCCTCTCTACCCCTCTCTGCTTTTCGCAGGGATCATTCCCTCCGCGACTGCCTGGTCCACACGTCCCTCCCCACAGATCTCCCACCTGGCACCTGTCCCTCCAAGCGTAAGTGCTACACCTGTCCCTACACCTCCTCTCTTACCACCATTCAGGGCCCCAAACACTCCTTCCAGGTGAGGCAATACTTCACTTGTGAGTCTGTTGGGGTCATCTATGCATCCAGTGCTCCTGGTGCGGCCTCCTCTACATCGGTGAGACCCGACGCAAGTTAGGGACCGCTTCATCAAGCACCTCCACTCCGTCTGCCACAACAGACAGGATCTCCCGGTTGCCACCCACTTCAACACTCCTTCATATTCCCATTTGGATATGTCCATACGTGGCCTCCTCTACTGCCATGATGAGGCCAAACTCAGGTTGGAGGAGCAACTCCTCATATACCGTCTGGGTAGTCTCCAGCCCCTTGGTATGAACATTAAATTCTCCAACTTCCAGTAATTCCCTCCCTATCCCAGTTTCACTCTGCCTCCTCCTCCAGCTGCCTGTCACCTCCCTCATGGTTCCACCTCCTTCTACTACCCATAGAAGGGTCTCGGCCCGAAACATTGACAGCTCATTTCCACGGATGCTGCCTGACCCGCTGAGTTCCTCCAGCGTCTGGTGCGTTTTGCTTTGACCCCAGCATCTGCAGAGTGTTTATGGTCTTCTATGTGTCTTTAAGACCCCCTTCACAAAGTTATTGTTTCCTATCAATCACCTTTATAAGATGGGTGACTGCGGCCATTATCAATACTCTTCAGAAATTGTTTGTCTGGTTTTAGTGGTCACATAACCAGGACTTTTCATATTCACCAGCTGCTCGTAGGACCATCCACCACCTGCTCCCATGGCTTCATGTGACCCCCATGGAGGGGGGTGGAATTGAGGGAGAGACTAAGCAGGTGATACACCTTGCCCAAGGGTGACCTGCGGGCTAGTGGACAGAAGGAGCACCTTACACCTCCTTTGGTAGGGACATCACTGTACCCGGCCGCTCACATCTTCCTATCAGTGGCTCATAAAACTCAGTGGAGCTCAGAGTTTCCACCATCTGCAGAATCAGACTTCCTCTCCGCTGCAAAGTCTCTTTGACGTTTGCCTACCCTGAAGACGTTTAAGTCTTATCTCTGACGGGTGTTCAGTGAATCGCTCTCTCTCTCACTGGTCCTCCTCTGTATTCCCCCTTGTACTCTGACTCTGCCATCTTGTGCTCACCCAGACGCTCTGCCACAGTCACATGCCAGACTCCTTGGGGAATATCCATCTAGTGGAACGTGTCCCACTCTTAATAACTTCTCCTTCGGCTCCTTCCACTTCCTTCAGACAAAAGGTGTGGTCGCGGGCACTCGCACGGGTCCCAGCTATGCCTGCCTTTTTGTCGACTATGTGGGACAGTCTATGTTCCAAGCCTTCACTGGTGGCAGTCCCCACTTTTCCAACGCTACATTGACGACTACATTGCTGTTGCTTCCTGCACCCATGCGGAGCTTGTCGACCTCATCAACTTTGCCTCCAACTCCCACCCTGCCCTCAAATTTACCTGGTCCATTTCTGGCATCTCCCTCCCTTTTATCAATCTCATTTTCTCTATCTCTGGAGACAGTTTATCTACTGATGTCTATTATAAATAAACCAACTCATTCTCATAGATACCTGACTATACCTTTTCCCACCCTGTTACTTGTAAAAGCGCCAGCCCCTTCTCTCAATTGCTCTGTCTTCATTGCATCTGTTCTCAAGATGAGGCTTTTCATTCTAGAATGAAGGATAGGTCTTCCTTTTTTAAAAAAAGGAACATCCCTTCGTCCCTGCCCTCAACAGTATCTCCTCCATTTCACACACATCCGCTCTTACCCCATCCTCCCATCACTCTACCAGGGATAGGGTTCCTCTTGTCCTTACCTACCATCCCAACAGCCTCCGTATCACCTCATAATTCTCTGGAATGTCCACTATCTCCAACGTGATCCCACCACAAAGCACATCTTTCTCTCCCACCACTTTCTGCTTTCCACAGGGATCACCTCCTTTGCGACTCCCTTGTCAATTTGTGCCTCTGCGCTGATCACCCTGCTGGCACTTATCCTTGCAAGCAGAACAAGTGCTACACCTGCCCATACACCTCCTCACTCACTACCATTAAGGATCCCAAACAGTCCTTCCATGTAGGGTGACACTTCACCTGTGAGTCTGTTGGGCTCATATATTGTGTCTGGGGCTCCTGGTGTGGCCTCCTGTACATCGGTGAGACCCGACGTAGATTGGGAGACCACTTCACCGAGCACCAATGTCAGAAGAAGGATCTCCCAGTGACTCCCAGTTAATTCCACGTCCCACTCCCATTCTGATATGTCAATCCATGGCCCCCTCTACTGTCAAGATGAGGCCACCCTCAGGCTGGAGGAACAACACCTTATATTTCACAAACATAAAATACACTGCAGATGCTGGGGTCAAAGCAACGCGTACAACACGAAGGGTCTCGGCCCGAAACATTGACTGCTCGTTTCCACGGATGCTGCCCGACCTGCTGAGTTCCTCCAGCGTGTTGTGCGTGTTGCTTCAACACCTTATATTTCACCTGGGGAGCTTCCAACCTGATAGCATGAACATTGACTTTTCAGACTCCTGGTAATGCTTGCCCCCTTGACCATTCCCCATTCTCTTTTCCTTCTCTCACCCCATCTCCTTGCCTGCTTATCACCTCCCTCTGGTGCTGCTCCCCCCACTTCTTTTTACCATGGCCTTCTGCCCTCTCCAATAAGACTCCCAGACTCCCTCTTCTTCAGCCCTGTATCTTTCACCAATTAACTTCCCAGCTCTTTACTTCACCCCCTCCCGGTTTCACCCCTCTCTTTGTGTTTCTACTCCTCATCTTTTTTCTCCCCAGTCCTGCCGAATGGTCTCGGCCCGAAATGTCGACTGTACATTTTGCCATAGATGCTTCCGGGCCTACTGAATTCCTCCAGAATCCAGAATTTTGAGTGTGTTCCTTGAACTTCCAGCGCCTGCAGATTTTCTCCTGTTTCTGATCTGCAGAATCTCTTCTGTTTATGACCAGCTGCGTTCGTCCCGCATTTTGTTACCGTGGAGAAATATTTTCTCGCAGAGCAGTTGCTTTGTAAGTAACTTTTATCTCTATTCTATGACAGCCTGCCTTTCCAAAGATTTGGCCTCTGTGGTCATTATTAATTAATCGGCGCGGTTAGTACTTCTCCTTCACAGCTGTGCTTTGTGGTCAATTTAAAACAAACAGAACGCTTTTAATGATAATGCTGATCGAAGTGAGATAAGTGTACAAGGGTGTGTAAAGAGGCGATAACGACGGAGGAACAGAAACTGATTATTGGATTACCAACCATTTGCGTTTCGACTCTCGCCTTGCGCAGAATTGATCAGCCACTGGGAGAAGAGAAGGAATTTCACACATCGAGGAGTTAATTTGAAGGCATGTTTGTCAGCTAATCAGAGACAATAGCATTGATTACATGCCTCGATCAAGTAGGTTATATTTTATTCAAAGGGGAAACGATGATCGTTTTAATTATAGAGAACACACACAAAACACAGAAGGAACTCAGCAGGTCAGGCAGCATCTATTGAAAAGAATAGAGTCGACGTTTCGGCTGAGATCCTTCATCAGGCCGTTTTAATTATGATCTAAATTAATTGTCATGGCTAGAACACATTCTTTTGTGTATTAACATGACCTCAAATTACAAGGAAACAAATCTGTAATGAATGATGTAAAATTCAAAGCCATTGAAAACCAAAACAGAAAACACTGGAAAACACCACCCAAACTTTTTATATTCTTAGTCTCTTTCTTACTCACATGTGCCCCGTGCCCCCCCCCGCCCCCCTCCTGAATATTATTCGTAGACACTTAATTTTTTTTCACTGACTTTCTGCTTGCAGCTATGGGGTGCTAAATGAAATGAAATCTTTTCAGTTCTTCCAGTCAAAATCTAGTGAGAGGCTTGTAACCTCTTGCTTGATTGGTGCTGGAGACCATCAAGTCTCCATGATGAACTGACAGAGAAGATGTGATGGGCCAAATGGCCCAATTTGCTTCTAAATCTTGTGGTTTAAGTGACACCAGGGTGAACTCTTGATCAGCCATCTTGGTGTGAGAAGAGCAATCTAAACCGGAATGTGGAGAAGACAAAGGAAATCATTGTGAACGTCAGGAAGGTGCAGACGAACCCCTCCCCCCCTGCAAATACATAGAATCATAGCACAATACAGGCTCTTCAGCCCACAAAGCTGTGTCGAACATGTCTCTATCTTAGAACTACCTAGGCTTACCCATAGCTCTCTATTTTTCTAAGCTCCATGTATCCATCCAGGAGTCTCTTAAAAGACCCTATTGTTTCCATCTCCACCACCATCACCAGCAGCCCATTCAACACACTCACCACTCTCTGTGTGAAAAACTTACCCCTGACATCTCCTCTGTACCTACTTCCGAGCACCTTAAAACTGTGCCTTGTGCTAGCCATTTCAGCCCTGGGAAAAGCCTCTGATGATCCACACCATCTATGCCTCTCATTACCTTCTACACCTATATCAGGTCACCCCTCATCCTTCGTTGCTCCAAGGAGAAAAGGCCGAGTCTCATAAGGCATGCTCCCCAATCCAGGCAACATCCTTGTAAATCTCCTCTGCACCCTTTCTATACTTTCCACATACTTCCTGTAGTGAGGTGACCAGGACTGAGCACAGTACTCCAAGTGGGGTCCGACCAGGGTCCTAATAGCTGCAACATTACCTCTCGGTTCTTAAACTCATAGCTCCTCCATAGAGAGAGTTAAGTGCACCAAGTTCCTGGGAGTTCACATCACAGATTACCTCACTTGGTCACTTAATATCATCTCTTTGAACAAGAAGATTGAGTCAAGCAAGGCCCCCACCATCTTAACTGTGTGACACTCGCAAGCTGTCCCCAGCAAGTCCCTGCTGATTTGACTTGACACAAACAAAGCAATTCACTGTATGTTTTGATGTACACATCTCTAAGAACTAGAAACTGTTCTTCAACATGGAGGTCTGCTGGAATATCTCATACCCATATTTCCATTGATTCAAAGCACCAAGTGAAACACGGAGAACTGAATGTAAGCAGTTTTGATACAAGCTGTAATATTAACATCCTGCCTGAATAATTTACAGACTGTAAAAGCAAGTAAGTAATCATAGCCATAGAGGTTGACAGCAAGGAAATGGGCCCCTTGACCCACAGAGTCCTTCATGATGATTGATTAACCACCTAGGTTTGTAGCAAATTACACAAAGTAACTGATCTCCCAATGCCAGTTTTTTTCTCCACGCAAGAATAAAAGCAGAAATTCCTAGAAATACTCTGAGTTAGTTAGTGTCTATAGAGAGCGAAACTGAGTTAAGGGTTTTTCAATTACAGCATGGAAACAGGCCATCTCTGCCCTTCTAGTCCGTGCCGAACACTTACTCTCACCTAGTCCCACCAACCTGCACTCAGCCCATAACCCTCCATTCCTTTCCTGTCCATATACATGGAACATAGAACCTATCCAATTTTTTTTAAATGGCTATATCGAACCTGCCTCTACCACTTCTACCAGAAGCTCATTCCACACAGCTACCACTCTCTGAGTAAAGAAGTTCCCCTTCATGTTACCCCTAAACTTTTGCCCCTTAACTCTCAACTCATGTCCTCTTGTTTGAATCTTCCCTACTCTCAATGGAAAAAGCTTATCCATGTCAACTCTATCTATCCCACTCATAATTTTAAATACCTCTATCAAGTCCCCCCTCAACCTTCTACGCTCCAAAGAGTAAAGACTTGTTCAACGCTTCTCTGTAACTTAGGTGTTGAAACCCAGGTAACATTCTAGTAAATCTTCTCTGTACTCTCTCTCTATTTTGTTGACATCTTTCCTATAATTCGGTGACCAGAACTGTACACAATACTCCAAATTTGGCCTCACCAATGCCTTGTACAATTTTAACATTACATCCCAAATCTTTTACTCAATGCTCTGAATTATAAAGGCCAGCATACAAAAAGCTTTCTTCACCATCCTATCCACATGAGATTCCACCTTCAGGGAACTATGCACCATTATTCCTAGATCACTCTGTTCTACTGCATTCCTCAATGCCCTACCATTTACCATGTATGTCCTATTTTGATTATTCCTACCAAAATGTAGCACCTCACACTTATCAGCATTAAACTCCATCTGCCATCTTTCAGCCCACTCTTCTAACTGGCCTAAATCTCTCTGCAAGCTTTGAAAACCTACTTCATTATCCACAATGCCACCTATCTTAGTATCATCTGCATACTTACTAATCCAATTTACAACCCCATCATCCAGATCATTAATGTATTTGACAAACAACATTGGACCCAGTACAGATCCCTGAGGCACACCACTAGTCACCGGCCTCCAACCTGACAAACAGTTATCCACCACTATTCTCTGGCATCTCCCATCTAGCCACTGTTGAATCCATTTTACTACTTCAATATTGATACCTAACGATTGAACCTTCCTAACTAATGTAAAGGGGGTTTCTTCTTTTTTCTTTGTTACCGTGTATGTAATCAAAATGGCTTCTTTGTCTTGTTAAAAGCAGGAATACTTCTTTGTTGCAAGAGAGTGCTGGAAGCTTGTTTGGGTTAAAATTTACTGATAATGAGAATTGTATTCCTTTGTGAACCAATTGGGATTAATGTTGTTCTTTCTTCTGAGACTGTAAGCTATTGTTGGCGGGCTTTTGGGGAGATCGGCGCGAGGGGGTGAGAGAGAGAGGACGCGATGCTGTAAACTGGGCGAGGAATGGACGGGGGGGGGGGGGGTCCGAGGCCAGGAGGTACTCCGAGGAGAGGAGATGAAGCTAGATGTGCTTGGTTGACCACTTCGGATGGTCCTGAGTTGCGAGTCGAGGAGTTCGGAGGGGATTGAATGGTGGCCAGAAGACTTCAGTAATTGAGCTCCACCGGTTGTGCATGAAGTGGTTTGGACTTTGATAAGTTTGGCACCTTTTCTTTATTTTTTTCTTCATATATACTGTATCGTTATTAATCACTTAGTTATAGTAACCTTTATAAATTGTACTCATTTAATCGCATGTGGTGTACTGTCTGTTTTTGGGCGAGGCGGGGACATCACACAGCATCCACACCAGCTGATTACCCAGTTTGGCGGGGCCGAAGGCTGCTCCCCCTAGATGAGAACGAGCTGAGCGAGCCTGAATTGACCCAGGGGGTTACACTAACCTTCCATGTGGAACCTTGTCAAAGGCTTTATATAGTCAACATCCACTGCTTTACCCTCATCAACTTTCCTAGTAACCTCTTCAAAAAATTCAATAAGATTTGTCAAACATGACCTTCCACGCACAAATCCATGTTGACTGTTTCTAATCAGACCCTGTCTATCCAGATAATTATATATACCATCTCTAAGAATACTTTCCATTAATTTACCCACCACTGACGTCAAACTTACAGGCCGATAGTTGCTAGGTTTACTCATAGAACCCTTTTTAAACAATGGAACCTCATGAGCAATACACCAATCCTCCGGCACCATCCCTGTTTCTAATGACATTTGAAATATTTCTGTCAGAGCCCCTGCTATTTCTACACTAACATCCCTCAAGGTCCTAGGGAATATCCTGTCAGGACCTGGAGACTTATCCGCTTTTATATTCTTTAAAAGCGCCAGTACTTCCTCTTCTTTAATCATCATAGTTTCCATAACTACTTTACTTGTTTCCCTTACCTTACATATTTTAATATCCTTCTCCTTAGTGAATACCAAAGAAAAGAAATTGTCAAAATCTCCCCCCATCTCTTTTGGCTCCACACATAGCTGTCCACTCTGATTATCTAAGGGACCAGTTTTAGCCCTCACTTTCCTTTTGCTATTAATATAACTGTGGAAACCCTTTGGATTTATCTTCACCTTACTTGCCAAAGCAAACTCATATCTTCTTTTAGCTTTTCTACTTTCTTTCTTAAGATTCTTTTTACATTCTTTATATTCCTCGAGCACCTCATTTACTCCATGCTGCCTATATTTATTGTAGATCTCTCTCTTTTTCCATACCAAGTTTCCAATATCCCTTGAAAACCATGGCTCTCTCAAACTTTTAACCTTTCAATCTAACAAGAACATAAAGATTCTGTACCCTCAAAATTTCACCTTTAAATGACCTCCATTTCTCTATTACATCCTTCCCATAAAACAAATTGCCCCAATCCACTCTTTCTAAATCCTTTCACATCTCCTCAAAGTTAGCCTTTCTCCAATCAAAAATCTCAACCCTGGGTCCAGACCTATCCTTCTCCATAATTATATTGAAACTAATGGATCACTGGACTGGAAGTACTCCCCAACACATACCTCCGTCACCTGACCTATCTCATTCCCTAACAGGAGATCCAACACTGTCCCTTCTCTAGTTGGTACCTCTATGTATTGCCGCAAAAAACTATCCGGCACCCATTTTACAAACTCCAAACCATCCATCCCTTTTACAGTATGGGCTTCCCAGTCTATGTGTGGAAAATTAAAATCTCCCACAATCACAACCTTGTGCTTACTACAAGTATCTGCTATCTCTTTACAGATTTGCTCCTCTAATTCTCCTTCCCCATTAGGTGGTCTATAATATACCCCTATAAGTGTTACTACACCTTTCCCATTCCTCAGTTCCACCCAAATAGTCTCCCTAGATGAGACCTCTAATCTATCCTGCCAAAGCACCACTGTAATGTTTTCTCTGACAAGCAATGCAACTCCTCCCCCTCTTGACCCTCCGATTTTATCACACCTGAAGCAACGAAATCCAGGAATATTTAGTTGCCAATCACACCCCTCCTGCAACCATGTTTCACTAATACCTACAACATCATATTTCTAGGTATCAGTCTATGCTCTAAGCTCACCCACCTTTCTTAAAATGCTCCTAGCATTAAAATAAATGCATTTAAGAAATTCTCCACCTCCCACTCTCTGTTTATCCCTAATGGTGCAAACAACTTTACTACCTTCTTTTTATTCCTTCTCCCCCCTACATCGCTGGTCTGAGTGCTCACCTTCTCTATCACCTGCCTCTCCTCCCTCACACACTGTCTACAAGCTTTCTCTATTTGTGAACAAACCTCCTCTCTACTAGTCTCTTCAATTTGATTCCCACTCCCCAATTGTTCTAGTTTAAAGTCTCTTCAGTAGCCTTCTCCACGCAGGATATTGGTCCCCCTAGGATTGAAGTGCAACACGTCCTTTTTTTACAGGTTATACCTGCCCCAAAAGAGGTCCCAATGATTCAGAAACTTGAATCCCTGCCCCCTGCTCCAATCCCTCCACCTCATTCCATTCCTACGCTCATTGTCGTGTGGCGTGTAGTAATCCCGAGATTACTATCTTTGCGGCCCTTCTTCTCAACATCCCTATATTCTCCTTTCAGGACCTCTTCCCTTTTCCTTCCAATGTCATTGGTACTGTTATATACCATGACCTCTGGCTCCTCACCCTCCCACTGCAGGACACGATCAGAAACATCCCGGATCCTGGCACGAGGGAGGCAAACTACCATCCGGGTCTCCTGACTGCATCCACAGAATCGCCTATATGACCCCCTAACTATCGAGTCCCCTGTGACTACTGCCTTCCTGTTCCTTTCCCTACACTTCTGAGCTACAGGGCCAGACTCTGTGCCGGAGGCACGGCCACTGTTGCTTCCCCCAGGTAGGATGTGTCCCCCCCCCCCCCCAACTGTACTCAAACAGGAGTATTTATTGTCAAGGGGTACAGCCACTGGGGTACTCTCTAGTAACTGACTCTTCCCCTTCCCTCACCTAACATGACCCACTTGTCTGCCTTCCATGGCCCTGGTGTGACCACCTGCCTGTAACTCCTCTCTATCAACTCCACACTCCCCCTGACTAGATGAAGGTCATTGAGCCGCAGCTCCAGCTCCCTAACATGGTCCCTTAGGAGCTGCAGCTCGGCGCACCTGGCGCAGATATGGACGTCTGGGAGGCTAGGAGACTCAAGGACCTCCCACATCCGATACCGAGAACAACAAGCTGCCCTCACACTCATAATTTCCCCTTTCCACAAATAACAGGAAAAACTGAAACCTAAACATACCTTGCCTCGCCCGCTTCCGCCTAAGCCCATTGAGCCAAAGCCCTTAAGCCTTCACTCTGCTCCCGGCTCACTCCGCTGCCCGCTGTATAAGGCTGTGTTCCTTTTAAATATTCCGCACTTCACTGCCCGACGATTTAAAAAATTTTCTTTATTCATAAAAAAAAGAATAGACAATACAATCAGGGTAAAGTTGTACATTCATTGTATCAAAACAAAAGATGTTTTATGAAGCACCAGCATCACTTGTGTTTTCTCTTTGTACTGTACATCTATGAAGTGTTTGAGGGAGTGTAACATAGGATCCAGAACATCAATGTTTAGGGTTGGCAGGGCCCCGGACGGTGGTTCTGATATTCTGCACTGAGCTTCAGTGTGTCTGTCTGCATGTACCCCAACAGCCTGGCGCATGCCAGTTGCTGGCATTCACTGGTGGACTTCTGATCACGCTGGAAGACCAATGGGTTTCAGGCGGCCCAAAGTGCATCTTTCACCAACTTGATCTCTCAGCAGTACTTGTTGTCTCCATATCAGTATCAGGTTTATTATCACATATGTCTGAAATTTGTTATTTGTAGCCGTAGTACAGTACAATACATAAAAATATTATAGTTAACAATAAATGAGTAATGCAAGAGAGGAATAGCAAAGTAGTGTTTGTGGACCATTCGCAAATCTGATGGCAGAGTGGAAGAAGCTGTTCCAAAAATGTTGAGTGTCTTTTTCAGGGTCATGTACCCCCTCCTTGATGGTAGTAATGAGAAGAGGGCATGTCCTGGTTGTTAAGGCTCCTTAATGATGGATGTCACTTTCTTGAGGAACTGCCTTTTGAAGACAACCTTGATGATGGAGCTGGCTAAGTCTAAAACACTCTGCAGTCTCTTTCAATCCTGGACACTGGTGCCTCCATACCAAGCATATCGCAGCCAGGCAGAACGCTCTCTAGAAACTTCATAGAAATTTGCTAGAGTAATTGGTGACATACCAAATCTCCTCAAACTGTGAATAAAGTATAACCTCCAGTGTGCTTTTTTCAACGTGTTGGGTCGAGGATATATGTCCCTGGAAATAGCCTGTAGAGCAGAGTCTATTAGGGACTGCTGCTGGGATATATCTTGACAAAGGCAGTTATATAAACACAAAGTACACTGCAGATGCCGTGGTCAAAGCAACATGCACAACACGCTGGAGGAACTCAGCAGGTCAGGCAGCATCCGTGGAAACGAACAGTCAATGTTTCGGGCCGAGACCCTTCCTGGGACTGAAGAAGGAGGGGGCAGGAGCCCTATAAAAAAGGTGGGGGGAGGGGGAATGTGCCAGGTGAAAAACCAGAGGAAAGATCAAGGGGTGGGGGAGGGGAAACAGGGAGGGGATAGGCAGGAAAGGTGAAGAAGGAATGTAAGGGGAAAGCACTGTGTAGTAGAAGAAGGCAGAAAAGAGAGGTGATAGGCAGCTGGAAAAGGAGGCAGAGTGACACTGAGATGGGGGGAGGGAGAGGAAGCAAATTACTGGAAGTTGGAGGATTCAATGTTCATGCCAAGCGGCTGGACACTACCCAGACGGTATATGAGGTGTTGCTTTTCCAACCTGAGTTTGGCCTCATCATGGCAGTAGAGGAGGCCATGTATGGACATATCCGAATGGGAATGTGAAGCAGAGTCGAAGTGGGTGGCAACTGGCAGATCCTGTCTGTTGTGTGGTGGACGGAGTGGAGGTGCTCGACGAAGCGGTCTCCCAATCTGCGTCGGGTCTCACCGATGTAGAGGAGGCCACACCAGGAGCACTGGATGCATAGATGACCCCAACAGACTCACAAGTGAAGTGTTGCCTCACCTGGAAGGGCTGTTTGGGGCCCTGAATGGTGGTAAGAGAGCAGGTGTAGGGACAGGTGTAGCACTTATGCTTGCAAGCGTAAGTGCCAAGTGGGAGATCTGTGGGGGGGCAGTTATATGCTTTTCCAGATGGAATTGGCAAAGTCCACAGAGAGGTGGATGATTGTTTCAGCGACTGCAAGGGGAGTGTGCATATTCCAGCCCTGCAGGGAGAATCACTCTTACTGCCAATGAGGCATTCTGAAAATGATTTTGATAACCTGCTCAGGAAGCCATTTAATAGGATGCATCTTGCTGTTCCCTAGTATGCTGACAAGTCCAAAAGCAAGGGCTCAGAAATATTTTTCTGAAGTAACTCTTTTGTGAAGCACGGGCAGTGCGGCAAAGTTCCACAGAGTGGGAAATCATCTGACAAGAAATCCAGGCCTTTCCTGCTTAACAGCAGGAGTATAGAAATTCATACACGTGGTGACATTTAGTGTTCTATGCATGCACAGGTGACCATCTGCATGAGGGCAATGTTGGAGGAACGGGGTTAGGCCACACTTGGAGCACTGTGTCCAGTTCTGGTCGTCTCACTATAGGAAGGATGTGGAAGCATTGGAAAGGGTACAGAGGAGATTTACCAGGATGCTGCCTGGTTTACAGAGTATGGATTATGATCAGAGATTAAGGGAGCTAGGGCTTTACTCTCTGGAGAGAAGGAGGATAAGAGGAGACATGATAGAGGTATACAAGATATTAAGAGGAATAGATAGAGTGGACAGCCGGCACCTCTTCCCCAGGGCACCACTGCTCAATACAAGAGGACATGGCTTTAAGGTAAGGGTGGGAAGTTCAAAGGGGATATTAGAGGAAGGTTGTTTTACTCAGAGAGTGGTTGGTGCGTGGAATGCACTGCCTGAGTCAGTGGTGGAGGCAGATGCACTAGTGAAATTTAAGAGACTACTAGACAGGTATATGGAGGAATTTAAGGTGGGGGGGTTATATGGAAGGCAGGAATTAAGGGTCAACACAACATTGTGGGCTGAAGGGCCTGTACTGTGCTGTACTGTTCTATGTTCTATATGGGCCATACCTGTGCCACAAACAGCAACATTGAGTACCTAGAACCCGATGACCAGGTTCTTGCCACCCCCATCCAAAGGAAGCCTCACTTCCACATTCTCAGCTTTTGTTGGATCTTGCTGACTGATCCCAGCCAATTGTTGCCACTCATTCCAGTTCCCCTGAACCAGATTCCCAGCCCCTTCGGGTAGTCAGACTCGAGGGTGAAGGAAAGGGAGTATTGCTTGGGAAGAGTTGCCAAAGGACACGGCCTCATTCTTTCTGGAGTTGACTCTGGCTGCCGAGGCCATCTTCAGCTGTTTGCGGGGTGAATCAATGAGTATACTGATTATGCATCTGAGCAGAAGACAGTGATGTACACCTGAACCACGTATAGCAACAGAGAGCTAGTGAGAGAAGGGTCATTAGACCACTCACTAATCCTAGACTGGGGGATTAAGAGAATCTCTTTATAGCAATTGTGGCTCCCTTCACTCATCATCTTAAACTTATAACTTTGTCCTGGACTTTCTTAACTTTTAATTTTTTGTGCATTAATTTTCCCTGTCATTGTTCTGCCGATTTCCAATTCGTAGAGTTTCCTTATAATCGCTAAGTGTCCGGTGCTACTACCTTGCCTGTTTTCAATTGTCAGCTCGTTAAATTTAATTGCATTTTCCTCACCAGCACTTATCCCTGCATGCGGCCAAAGTGCTACACCTGCCCATTCACACCCTCCCTCACCTCCATTCAGGGCCCAAAATAGTCCTTCCAGGTGAGGCAACACTTCACCTGCGAAATCTGCTGGGGTGCTCTGTTGTGTCCAGTGTTCCCGATATGGCCTCCTCTACATTGGTGAGACTCGTAGGCTGGGGACAACTTTGTTGAGCACCTCTGCTCAATCTACCGAAATTGGAACTTCCTGGTGGCCAATCATTTTAATTCCCATTCCCATTCCAATATGTCAGTCCATAGCCTCCTCTTGTGCCATGATGAGAGACCTGCAGGGTGGAGGAACCATACCTTATATTCTGTCTGGGTTGCATCCAATGTGATGGTATGAATATTACTTTCTCCTTCCGTTAACTTCTTCCCCACTGCCCTTCCCTTCTGCTCCTATTCCACACTCTGGCCACTTACCTCTTCTCACCTGCCTATTACCTCCCACTGGTACCCCTCCTTCTTCCCTTTCTCCTATGGTGCATTCTCCTCTCCCATTAGATTCCTTCCCCTCCAACCCTTTATCTTTTCTACCCACTGATTACCTTCTAGCTAGCCTTCTTCCCCGCCTCCACCTTCTTATTCTGGCGGCTGCCCCTTCCTTTCCAGTTCTGAAGAAGGGTCTTGGCCTGAAACATTGATGGTTTCTTGCCATAGATGCTGCCTGATCTGCTGAGTTCCTCCTCCAGCATTTTGTGTGTGTTGCTTTGGATTTTCAGCATCTGCAGAATTTCTTGTTTTCATTAATTAGTAAACGTTGCTGTTGGACTTTACCTTACTACATCTTCATTTATAGCTTGCAAATGAATTTAGTTTTCTCCAGTTTTTTTAAACACTGCCAAATGTGGATGACTGATTTCAGACAGAATTGATAGCATCCAGGCTCCCCCTGGTGGCTGTTCTGCAGAATTCCTGAGGGATGTCATGCACAGGCTGCAACTGTACAAGGACAACTGCACATTCCCTGAGGATTCAAAAACTAGCTGGAAAATCCCTTCAAGCATTGCTGGTATGTTAGCAGTCAATTCCATAGGTTGAATGTCTTTCAGGATATAACACCAACTCCTTTGAAGTTTCCTTTCATGCAGCAGTCCTACATAAAAGTTTGTCCAAGTCATACATTGTTTGGTTTAAATTAGCGAAGAGCACGGAGTTGCGCTGCATGCTTCATGCTGACAACTAGACAAATCTCCAAAGCAAGAACGCCTTTGCTCTTGTCAGCCAACATCAATATTAACTTTTTAATCTAGTGGTTCAATTTGAACCCAAGTACAGGAACAAAAAACAATAACATTTTGCAGATGCACAAAGTAAATGATCCACACCCTATCTAAGCAAGAACATTTATCCTTTTCCTTTATTCAACATCCAGCAGCGCAATTCTGCTGAGAGGCAGTATTCTTGAAGATTCAGTCCTTTGAAAATGTGTCCACTGTATACGTTCCAACACACTTTATCCCACAAAGCATATAGGTTCCATCCTTTCACTGGCAAGTGTGAGCTTTCTAAATTATGTAAGTCAATACTTGTTGTCTAAGTGGCTGTCATGATGACAACTTAATTCACCCTGCTGATAGTTAACTCAAGGTGGGTGACCAAGCTGCAATTGTCTGATAAGATAGATAGAGTGAAGGAGAAGAGGAAGAGAATAGTGGGAGAATACTTCTTCATTATTAAGGGCATCAAAAGATACAAGGAGAAGGCAGGAGAATGAGGTTGAGAGGGATAATAAATCAGCCATGATGGAATGATGGAGCAGATTTAATGGGCCAAAATGGCCTAATTCTATTCCTATGCTCTTATGGTCTTATGATTTTGCAGAGATTCTGTTTGTGTTTACCCTGAGATACCTGCTACAGGTAGTCCACTTCTCCGATACATTAGAAGAGGGTGGGAATCATTATGGTCAAATAGTCTTTGAGCTTTGTGCTGGGTTTGAAGTCTTGATCTATGAACAGTTTCCTGAGTTACTCAAAGATTTGTACTGAAGATGATGGTATATTTCACGGTCTTCATTCTGAGGTTGCTCCTCTGGGAATGAGCAGAGAATAGTGGCTTTTAGGAGAGGGAAAGGGAAAAGCCAGTGCAGAGCACCCCTGTGGCGGTTCATTAATAAGTATAACACTTTGGATATTGTGGGGAAGGGGAGGGGGCTACCAGGCTACAGCGACCAGGTCTCTGGCACTGAGTATGGCTCTGTGGCCCGGAAGGGAAGGGGGTGTGAGGAGAGAAGAGGAATGCAGTAGTAACTGGGGATTCCATAATTAGAGGAGCAGAAAGTAGATTTGGTGGACGTGAAAGAGAGACCTGGATGGTATGTTGCTTCCCAAGTGCCTGGGTCAGTGATGTTTTGGATCATGTCCACAGCATTCTAAAGGGGGAGGGTGAACAACTGCAAGTCATGGTGTAAATTGGCAACAATGACATAGGAAAAGGGAGGAGGTTCTGAAGGGAGAATATAGGGAATTAGTCAGAAAGCTGAATGCCAGGAACTGCAGGATAATAATCTCTGGATTGCTGTCTGTGCCACACACCAGTGATGGTAAGAATAGGATGATTTGGCAGATGATTGCGTTGCTGAGGAATTTGTACAGGGGGCAGATTTCTGGATCAGTGGGATCTCTTCAGGGGAAGGTATGACCTTAGAGAAAGGACTGGTTACACCTGAGCTAGAGTGGGACCAATATGCTGAAGGACAGGTTTGCTAGAGCTGTTGCTATCATGGTCCGGTCTGTGAAATCTGCATTTATAGTTCACGGTCCGGCCTATTCCAGGTTTTCTGGTTTTCCCCAGTTTCTGTTGAGGCAGCTGATCCTTGTTTGGGTTGGCCTCATAAATAGCTTCAGGATTCAGCCTCTGGCTGCTGGATTGTTTCTGTCCAAACCCTTTGTCTGTATCCCTTCCCTTCACCTTCCAGAGCCTTGCCTCACCTCGCCTGGCCTGGCCTGGCCTGAAGCCTTGCCTTCACTGCTGTCACGTTCAACCACCGGAGCTAGATAAGGAACTGTCTTTTGTTGTTTTGAACTGTCTCTGTGTCCGTGCCTTTGCTAGGTAGGTCCGGCTGACTGCTGCTACCTTGTATTGGGAACCGACTCGTCGTATTCTGCATTCTGTGTAATGAGTCCCGGCCCTACATCCTGTTTCCAAGGAGGGGTCCTGGCTCTGTGTTCCATGTTCCTGTCTCTTCCTTGACCGAGTCAAAGCTTTGGGGTCTCGTCCAGTCTTAGCCACGTCCAAGAACCTTGTCCTGTCCAAGCCACGGCTTTGTGTTCTTGTCTTGTTCATGTGCCTCGTCCAGCCGAGGAGTACCTTGCCCAGCCCGATGCTGGGGTTCCCTTGTCATGTCCAGGAGTCTCATGTCCAGTCCTGTTTCCTCTCCTCGTCCTGTAGCCACGTTTTGTCCTCGCCTGGTTCTGAAGGCCGAGCCTGAGTCAAGACCCAGGTTCTGGGTCCTTGTCCAGTCTCTGGCTCGGAGTCCAAGCCCAGGCTCCTAGTTCCCAGTTCCATGTCCTGGTTCCCTATCCTAGTCAGGTCCTAGCCCAGGCCCGGTATCGTTGTCTCGTCCAGAGCCTGTGTTATGTCCTGTGTCCTTTCTTCCCCACTTTCCTTGCTTCCTTCTCATGCCTAGTCCTGTTCCTGGTAGTTCAGTGTCTGTGTCTTACATTTGCGTCCGCTCCCAATGCCCCCCTTATGACAGTTGTAGAGGTTTAAAACTAATTTGGCAGGGGGGGATGGGAACTGGAGTGATGGGTCAGTGAAGTACAGGTAGATGCAGAATGAAGTGAGACTGTGAGGATGGACAGGCAGATGACAGAGAACAATTCAGTAAGTGGGTGACTCCAAGCATGCCCAGTAACTCATGTATGAGCCAACTCTCAAAAATTCCTTGGGAGGCCTGAATGATCAAAGCACTTCTCCCATAACACTTTGGCAGCTATGGATGCTTTCTGATCCTTTGTGGGGAAGGCTTGAGCATATCTGATGTAGTGATCTATGATTAACAAGACATTTACAATGTTACGGGAATCAGGCTCAATGGAGAGGAAATCCATACACAGTAAATTAAGTAGTCCCGCACTCTGTAAATGAGATAATGGAGCATCTCTTGTCGGCATTGCCTTTCTCTGAATACTTTGGATGCATGACTTAGAGTACTCTTCAACCTTAGGCTTCACTTGGGGCCAATAAGAACCAGTTTTGTCAAACCACAAATGACCTGAGTCATCATAAAGTAGCTTTAGTACGATACTCCAGTACTTCCCAGGCAAACCCAACTGGGAAAGCCGAGGTCTGACTGGAGGAGACGTGACCCTGTATAAAACTTTGTTCCTCAAATCCTTTCCCTCCTCAGTGGGGGTATGGCAGGGTGTTTTGTCTTCTCAACTTGGGCCACATTTCCTTTCAGAACAGGTGACCAAATGGCATCTACGCCAGAGTCATCTCGCTAGGCTGCTGCCAATTCTGCAGGACTCCAGGCAGGAAACTACTTTACATCCAGAGTGGTCAAGTTGCAATATACTTGTGGAATGGCACAACTAGAAGCTCCCAAATGATCTACAGCCTTGCCTCTGATTTCCCCACTGTGGAAAACTGGCACATTGCCTTCACTTCAGAGGCAGGAACACCCTCCCATTCTCCGTCCATTTCTGGCACCTCATGTGAACGTCGGGACATTGCATCAACTAACCTTCTGACTGCCCGGCTGATATTTATGCCTGAAATCATATGCAGACAATGTTGTCAACCAGCGTGACATGTGGCATCCAACTTCGCTGGGGTCAGGATATAAGTCAGTGGATAGTTGTCAGTCCTCAGCCTGAACTTGGCACCATACAGATGATCACCTAACTTATCCACCACGGTCCATTTCAATGCCAGAAACTGAAATTTGTGCATAGGGTAGTTTCACTCGGATGGTGACAGACTGTGGCGGGAAAAAGCAACAGGTCTCACTAAACCTTCAGGAATAAGATTTTGCACTTTAGTGTCTCACTTGACACATTGATTGAAACGTGTTTTCTCTGAGACTCCAGGCCATCCCCTAACTGGGTCCGCCCAAAGTTTTCTGACTTCCTTTTCTGTTTAAGCGACTGCTGGGTTACTTTCGGAAGGTTTCCCTGTCCTTCATACTCCCACTTGAAATGTCCACCTTCTCCACAGTTGTAACAGAAACTACCAGACGCTTCTTTCATCAAAAGACCCCTTTCAGCAGCATCCCTCTGCTTAGTACATCCTACCGGTGGATCCTGCTTCCTATTGGACTTGTCACACTTGGTGGCAGCGCTAACCTACATCAACCGAGAAACCTTGGTGAGCAGAGTTTTCACACCATCTGGCAAAACCCCTGCTGGTGTGGCACCAGGGGTCGCTTTAGCATCAGAGGCTACGACTGGTGACTTTGATCTGCAGGCAGAGACCTCCCTCTCCTCCATCATATTTTCCTCCTCTCTTACTCCTCTGATCAGCTCAACAAACAAGGGAGGGAGATGCATCTCGTGAGCCATTCGAATGCTTAAAGCAATCACATCACGTGACAGCGAGCCCTTCACAACTTGCCCCATCCTTAATCGATTTCTCTCAGCCAGCTGAGTGGCCTCTTTAGGGCACAACCAATGCAGCTGTCTGTCTAGCCTGCAAATGTAGGCAGGAAGTTTCTCCCCTTTCTCCTGGAATGTGTGCCTGAACCTCATCAGAAGCTCCGCTGGGCTGTCCGTCGTGCCAAAAACGTTTTCTAACGCGTGCATGTAGTCCATGGTCGTGACCGGTGGGTTTTTTGCCTTTAAAGACCTCACCACCTCAGCAGCCTGACCTTCCAGATTCTCTACCAGTCGCTGTTTGTTCAGTTTATCTGAGCACTGCCATTCACCCAGTAACTGAGATATCTGCTCTGCCCAAGTCTTACATTCCTCCTCCCCATCAAGAGTGGCCATGACCCAAGGGTACACTGTCAGCCTACGGTAACTTTAGCTCTCCGCAGGTACACTTTGGCATTTATCAAACAGTGATATCATAGCTGAAACCAGTTCAGAATTGAAATCAGCTGCTGAAGGACCCATCCAACCTGTGATTCACAAAGGGGACAGTTGAGTGTCCTAAGGGGGCTTTCAAGATTCTCGGTGGGGGGGTCGGTGGGTAAGCAGAACCCTAATTTGAGGTACGAGATGTGACTGGCTGTTAGTAGAGCAGGCACTTCTAAAAAGAAAGTTGAGACATTGGAACACAGGAAGAACCGTAACTCTGCAAGCAGTGTGCACTCGTCACAAGGTGTCTGAAACGGCAATCTCATCCAGCCTTACCAACCAAACAGACATGATTGGGGATACATAAATTAGCACCAGGGTGCCAATAATTCCCCTTGACTTGCAGCACAGAATGAGTTCACACAATTTAACAGCTGGTAAGTCAAGTATACTCTCTCAACATTCTCTACAGATCCACAGAAAACAGGTTGCACAACGATACAGCGCTGGCTGGAATCAAATGGTGAAGTAGAGCCAGTCAGTGAACCTGCCAACTCCGAGGATTCCTCTTGAGGTGTTCAAAGTGACCTTGGCTTCAAATGTGTGGTCAGGATTTTGTCTTATTCCTTTCATCGACACCCCATGTATCTTATTTGTAGTACTGTATTGTCTAATGAAGCTACGAAGCCTTCAAGATTGCAGAAACACTTCTGCAAAAGCACCCTGAAAAGGCTACCCTTAGTATTACTCAGTTCTAGAAGATGAAAGAAGCATTTGAAAAGCGTTGCACACTAGAGTTATTTGCCAAGAAAGCTTAAAATGACATTGATAGTGGTCTCATTGCTTCTTATAGAATTTCCAAAATGAAAGCAAAGTGTGGAAAACCTTATACAATTGGTGAAAGGTAAATAATGCCTACCATATCAGAAGTGCTCACCACAGTTCTCAAAATGGATACCAGTATTTTAAAATCAATTCCTCTGAATAATAACTCTGTAGCTGGTCATATTGATGAAATGAGTGAAGACATTGAGTATCAACTATGCACAGAGCTACAAAAAACAGAATTTGGGATACAACTGATGTGTCAACTGTGCAAGAAAACGAGCAATTGCTAATGGCATATGTATGGTTTGGCAAAAATAGAAAAGTTTATGAAGAGTTTCTCTTTTGTAAAGAGTTAAAAACAAGTATCAGCAGAGGATCAACCTACGATGAGCACAAAATGTGCATTGAGGATTAAAGATTTATGATTGGTTACATGATTTCTTGTGCAGCAGATGGAGCACTACATATGGAGTCCTGATGAAAGGTCTCAGCCCAAAATGTCGACTGTACTCTCTTCCATAGATACTAACTGGCCTGCTGAGCTCCCCTAGCATTTTGTGTGTGTTGCTTGGGTTTCCAGCATCTGCAGATTTTCTCTTGTTTGTGACTGGAGCACCACATATTACAGGGTTGCCATGCTGGTTTAGTGGCATTTATGAAAAAGAAATTCAAAGTCTGTTTACAATCCATTGTGTAATTCATCATCAACATCTTGCAGCCAAAACTTAGCCAGAAACTTTTTTCAAACATTGTTCTTGTAATATCTGCCATCAAAAAGTTAAAGCTGTTCCATTACATAGCAGAATATTTTACCAGTTATGCCTGCTAATGCCCAAACAACAAGGGCAAGTTTTTCTTTTGTTTAAACAACTTTACTTTCAACATCTCCTTTCACTACCTGAGGGCTGCCACCTTTAGATCCCATAAACCTTCCATCCCTCCTGCACGCACACAACAGGGAGAGTGTGCATGTGTACTAAATATACGTATATTGTCTAAATGAACAGAAATCAATAATGCCAAGATAACGAAGAGTTTGAACATTTGGTTCTTCACACTGAAGTGCATAGGATGGCGAAAGGCAGATGGTTAAAACATTTCTTTGATCTTTTTGACACCGTGGTTGAATTTTTGCTCAAAGTTGACAAGGGCTTGGAAACAAGATTGAACTTCAACATGGAGATGTGACATACTTAGCCAATCTGTATGACAAAATTAACATTCTAAATATGAAACAGTAGGGTGAGAATTTAAATTTAATCCCAGCAAAAATTAAAGTCCCCACTTTTGTCAGACAATTGGAAGTATATAAGCAAAATATTGGGAGAAGAATGTTCTCACAGTCTCCCTGCATGGAAAGTATGGCACTCTCTTTCACAGGTGGTGATTTGCTAGAGTACTGCTGCAACCTACAGTCTCTAAAGAAGGATTTTCAGAATCAATTCAAGGATTCAAACAATCTGGAAATTCTGGAATGAGTAATTAACCCATTTCTTTGCAAGATGGAAGAAATTATTGAATGATGAAGAAGCAAAAATGCTTTTCAAAAATGTCAACTTTTCTGGTATATGGCTGCATTGTAATACAAAGTTTCTTGATCTTTGGAGAAGAGCCAAAATATTCTTCTTTGCATTTCCATCCTCTGACCTTGTTGAAAGAAGCTTCAGTGCAGTGAACCACAAAATCACAAAAAACAGAAACTGCTTGGACATTGTTACACATGGGGACTTGAGGCTTTTGCTGTCACAACTTGAACCAGATATTTCAACTCTTGCTAAAAACCAGCAAGTTCACACATCACATTGATATTGAAGATGCTGTACAGCTCACAGGTATCGTGTAAGCTGGGTTTAAAGACAAATACAAATTTAAAGCTCAATCACTTTTCTCATGTTAGTATATGGTAGACATGTTTTACACTATGGGGGTACTATAGTGCCTAAGGGGGAGTGTTGGCAAGTATGAAAGTACTTTAGAGGGCATTGGGCTAAAGAAGGTTTTGATACACTATATTAGACCTTTCACATCAGATGACTCCTTTCCCTCACTTTGCAGCAACAAGAATAACTTGTCTTTAAAGTCTTCATCCTCAGCTACATTTCCCTCTTCTCCAAAAACATGGACTGCTCATGGCTCTGCATCTCCAGGTGCCCCTATCTTATTGGGCAGTGTGACTTCAGTTACTTCAATAGTAGCCTGGACTAGAACGGCAACCTTACCTGCCGATAGGTCAAAATGCCTTTTAGTGAGCGTAACTTTCCCCGATACTTTTATAGAACTCAGCACTCTGAGTAGCAGTTCGTCTGGAATTCTAATATCCACTCTGCTCAGAACTTGTGGATTTCACCAACTGCTTTGAATTTCACCAAACCTTAGTCCCCACAACATCCATAATAAAGCACCTTTATTATGGCACACCTCACTTTTCCCAAAAACTAGTTTAAGCACTGCATAAACACACAATAAACTGCTTAATCAATCCTTAAGTATCATTCACACAATGTCCAAAATCCCGGATGAAGACCTCAGAAAGGCCACCCACTCACCAGGGCCTGTGCACCAACTTGACTGGGTAGATAACTCTGCTGACAGTCACATGACTCCGTGGAGAGAAGGCCACCTTTATAAGTAATACGCGTCTAGGGTTGGTATGATTTGTGGTTCAACCAAACAGGAACATCGCGGTGTTCCAATTAAAAGAACCTTGATTTGAGTGAATGCTTTACAAATACTGCCCATACACAGTTACTGGGAGCCCAGAAGTGATGATCGTACACTAGCATAAAATTGTAAGGAAAGTATATTTACCAATTTTCAACTTTATCAAACAGATAACAGAGAAAGAAAAAAGAAAGATAAAAGGTCCCATTACATTACAGTTAAGCCAGTCTAAGTTTGCACATAAGCATTGGAGCTCATTCTGGTATTAGCTGGGTGTATCAATTTACTATGCTACTGAATTCTCATCACCAACCGCAGGAAGAACTTCCCTTTTTGGACTCCTCCACCTTGTGAAGCACTCCTTGGAAGAGGGTCTCCCCTTCAGATGAGATCCTCCAGGCATCTTCCCTGCACCTCCCACCAAAATACCCCAAACCAGACTACCACCCTTCAGAAAACTCCTCCCCTCAGCTCTCGAGAACCTTCTCTCACATCCTACAATCCTGATTGGCTGACACAGCATTTCTAAGTTGGACAACATGGCTCCTTATCGTTAGCCGAAGTCATAACACTTTTTCCAGCAAACTGCTTTTACAGAAAAAAAGCATAACCGCTTTTACAGAAAACTGCTAAAATAAAATACCTCAAGGCATAGCAGTAGAAATCTTAACCAGGGCATTACACAATGTCGCATTTGTTTTGAGAAGACTGAAATAGAAAAGCAGGGATGTAATGATTAGGCATTGGTCAATCCACACATGGAGTAATGTGAGCAGTTTTGGGCCCATATCTAAGAAATGTTGTGCTGATGTTGGAGAGGGTCCAAAGGAAGTTCATGAGAATGAAAGAGTTAATATATGATGAGTATTTGATGAAGCTAGGCTTGTAGTCCCTGGAGTTTAGGAGAATGGGGGTGGAGGGGGGGGGAGGAGTCTCATTGAATCCGATTGAATATTGAAAGTTCTGAATAGAGTGGATGTGGAGAGGATGTTTCCTATAGTAGGAGAGTATAGGAACAGAGGATAGAGCCTTAGGGTTGAAAGACATCCATTTATAACAGAGATGAGGAGAAATTTCTTTAGATTGAGGGTGGTGAATATGTGGAATTCATTGCCACAGGTGGCTGTGGAGGTCAAGACATTGAGTATAGTTAGTGGGGTGGTTGGTAGTTACTTGATTAATCAGGACATCAATGTTTACAGGGAGATAGCAGGAGAGAGGTGATGCATCAGCCATGATGGAGTGGCAGAGAAGATTTGATGGGCTGTATGATCTAGTTCTGACCCTATGTCTTACAGTCAAATAAAAAGGGATTTGTGTTAATGAGTACTTAATGGTTGGTACAAACTCAGTGTGCTGAAGAGCAAGCTTCCATAAAACAGTGGATATTGTACAAGTCAAAAGACAGTCTACTACTTGTTGGTATTTTCAATGGAATATTGGTTTTGCTCAACTATATTGCGAATTTGAAGCTGACAAGAATGACACTCTAGGGGGAAAGCATGGTCTTCCCACTTCAGATTTACGGGAATAGGGTCTGCAGCTGGCTGAAGCTCTGACAAACTCCGTAACAGGGAACTTTAATCACCCTTCCCTGACCTGGCTTTGAACCCAAGAAAAGGGCTGTGATTAGATCACTGTCTTTATAAAGCCCAGCCCAGATCTTTAAACACTGACCCAATTTTTTTGTGCTTAAGCAACAAAACAGATGTCTTGCATCAATAAAAAAAAAGCTTGCAAAGCACCAAAATGTTTTTTTTTTGTTTAAGCAATAACATATTTTATTCTGACTTAGTAAGGATTCTGAGAGTGTGCAGTTTTGATACTAGAGTACACTCAGCACATGGGCAGATTGGTGGGGCAGGATCAAGGATGACAAACTTAATCTCTTAGCCCCAGGACATTTCTAAGACAAAAGTCTCATGTTAAGGATGCAGTGAATGAGAACAAATGGTGAAATGCAAACAGTTTGCCAAGTCATTTTCAGGGGGATGAAAAACATTTACAAGCATATATAATATTGGGCATTATTACATGTAGAATGGTTCATCAATTCTGAGTGATGATCTTTACATGGATGGTAGTTACTCGCAGAGTGTTTGATGGCCAAGCTCAATTCTCTACCGCACTTTTGCAATGATTTCTGAAAGGGGGAAAATGGATTTTTGTTAGCAATACATTGCTGAGTCTGCCATCCCAGCCCGTTGAGCCACGTCACACCAGCAACCACTGACAACCCCAATTAACCATAACAGGAAAATTTACAATGACCACTTAACCTACTCAGCACATCGTCGGACTGTGGGAGGAAACCAGAGCACCCGGGATAAACACACGCATTCCACAGGGAGGACGTACAGAGACTCCTTACAGAATGGCACCTGGAGTGAAGTTTGAACTCTGGTATGCCCGTGCTGCCTCTTTCTCCTCTTCTGCCCAGGTTACTCAGATCAGATTGTGGACAAGCTACCACTATCCCAGGTAATAAAAAATGACTTAGAAAATGCTAGAAACACTCAGCAAGAGTGAAAAAACCAACTGTTAATGTCTCAGATTGGAGACCCTTCATCTTTGTTTCCCTTTCCACAGATGATGGGTGCTTCCAGCCATTTGTGTTTGTTTCAGAAATACAGAATTGCTTTTGCTTTTCATGAGGTAAATTGATTTGGATAAGAGACAGAATTTTGCAGATTGCAGATTAACCACTCTCAACCGAAAGAATTTTGGGAGCTAGTTTTATGCTTCTGAATTTTCTTTGACATGCAGCATTTGTAAATGAATTTCACTGTTAAAGGCCCATCCAGAGAAATGTTTTGGCACCCGATGAAGATAAAGAAATTGATCAGCTAAAAGGAATAAACTTGTGTGTGTTCACAAGTGTCAAAATAGTCATAATTTACATGATGTAAATGAACAGTTTAATTAGCACGAGTTATGGATTGTGATCTTTGATAGATTATAAATTAGATGTCAATAATGCAGAAATAATGCAAGGATAATGTTTTCCTTTTGGTCTCTGCATTAGCATTATTTTGATTTCACGTTGCTTGTGCTTGCCCCTCTGATTCAGAAATTAAGCGCTTATTTAAAGCGGAGGAATCACCTGCTGCAAGTCAACTGCTTGCATTGTAATGAGCTGGAAATTCAAAAAGGTGATCTAATGGAATTGTGATATTTCACACCTGGCCTCCAGTTCAGGCTCAGCTGAAATAAGGTGCAAACCTTCAATCAAATTGTAGGTGTGTGCACACATGCATGCTCTCCTGAATGATTTTATTTCAGCCTTGTTAGCTCAGAAGCAAAATATACTTCTTGCCGTGTGAAGCTAAGTAATATAGTACAAGTTACAAATTGAAGCTAGGCAGCATGCAAATTCCTGTCTGATCTTACAGATTTTCATTGTTCTGCTTACCCTTCACATCCCCTTAAACTGTCGTGAAGCGGCATAGGAAGTCATTCCGGAGCTTACTCATTGGCATTTTAAGAGAATGATGCCAGCGGCCCACAAGAGGCATTTTACAAAAGACAAGATTTTTTTCCTCATTATTGCTTGTGGAATGGAGACATAAGGACCCCATTGTTCAAACTAGTGAAAGGGAGATTTGTCAGCATGTTGCCTGGGATGCAGCATTTCAGTTATGAGGAGAGACTAGATTGGCTATTTCTCTTCCCTTGGAACTGAGGGTATTTGATGAAGGTATACAAAATTATGAGATGCATAGTTAGGGCAGATAGTAGGAGACTTTTCCCAGTGGTAGCGTTCGGTGTCTATGAACACGATGCAGAGGATTTGAAGATTTTTTTCCCCCCACACATAGGGTGGGTGCAATCTGGAACTTGTTGCCTGAGGAAATCTTGGAGCCAGGAATGTTTGCAATATTTGATCAGCATTTGGGCAAGGATGTTAATTGCCAAGTAGGAAATGCACCACATGCTGTGAAAAGGAATTGGTATAGGTTGGTATTACATGTTTGATATGGATGTAGTGGATCAAGGGTTTTATTTGTATATTGTAACTTTACAACTGAAGGGCCATAGCACCTTTTGCCTCCCATTTACATAAGATATAAAATCTAGATGGTCAGTATAAAAATGGAATTCAAATATAGACTTGAGGCACTTGAGCAAAGGTATGAATAATTTTGATTACTATTTAATCCTTTGCCACTTTTGAGGCAATACACTTCATACTGTAACTGATTAATTTCTTCCACTTTTATAAAGCAGTCACTGACCTGGTGATTAGCTCACACCTAGTATAACAATCATATTGCTGCTATGTTTTGACCGTCATAATGTAGCATTGAGCTTGAGGTCTCTGTGAAACTTTTGGATATAGCATTAACTACATAGTTCTATCACATAGCTACCTAACACCAATATTGTTTTATTGAGAATCCCAATATCAACATACTAATGAATGCTTTTACTTGAATCGTAGTTTTAGTTTAGTTAACCAAGCTACTTGTTGTTCTATATTGACTATATGTAAATTAGTTGAGTGAATGTGTTTATTTTAATTGGAGTGGACAACCAAGAAGTTATGGTCATCCAGTGCATCTATGGAAGTCCCCAGTTGTGATGACTATTCCTACCACTGGGCCCAGACTTCCGAGAGTGGTACTGCCCCAGTTCAACAGCTTTTCCACTTAAACTCTCCCACAGATTTCTCTGTGCAGCTCACATCATCTAAATCAGGTCCTGTGGCAATGAAGCCAGGTGGAGGTTAACCACTGGCTTTCATAGATGCAATCTTGCACGTAGGTGGCCTGTGGAGCTCGCTTGATCTAATCAGAGCCTGGAGCAACAGAGGAGTTTAGCGCATCCCAGGTAACTGCACAGCTCGCTCTCAGATGAGGAAGGGGACTTGAAAAGGTGTCCGAAACCTTGCTTGTTCCAGAACAACTGGTCAGCCAAGCTGCAGCTGGCAGTTTACCCCACACAACAGAAGAACTGCACAAATCGGACAACCAATCACGGTAACCTATTCTACAGCTGCAGTGGAGAATTGTTCTTCAAGCCCTGAATTGCTTCCTACTGACAATGATGTGGTAACTCTTAATATCCTGTTTTAGAATAATTCCTAGTGCAAAATGTTGCAGTTCTTTTTAAAGCTTCACCTTTATTTCCCACATTTATTTTTGGAGAGCTGCTTGGGTATTAGAGACATATTTAACAGATGCTTAGTCTATTAAATTAGAGCAAATATAATTTCTGTGCAACTAAATCTTTACCCATTTATCCCATTTTCCCTTTTTAGTACAGTTTGAGCATGCCTTATCTGAAATTCTAAAATACGAAAACCTCTGAAATCTGAAAAGTTTTTGAGTGTTGACATGATGTCACAAACAGACAAGGTGCTGGGAAGGTTCTCAGGCGATGTGCACCACAGGCAGTTCTGAGAAGTGACCTCACATCCGTAATGATCAGGAGTGAGTGAAAAATCGAAAAACACTGCATAAAGCAGAACTGAAATCTCACTCGTGTGTTGAAAGAGTGGATTCATCAGCGCCGGAGAGAACATATGCCACAAAGGTGTGCTGATTATGAAACAAGCAAACTGAAAATTCAAGGCAATTGTGATTATTCAGCAGGCGGGTGGCAGGAATTTAAGAAAAGGCACAGTAGTAAGATTTGTGGTGATAAAGCATCTGCTGATAACAAAGCAGCAGAAAAATTCATTGATGAGTTTGTCAGGATCATCGCTGATGAAAATCTAACGTGCTGAATGGCCGCATCAGCACATATGCGTGATGACCAAGTGTAAGACAAAGACTGCTTACCGGTAACATATAAGTTCAGAGTCAGGAATGATGGTGATGCCAAACAGGCACAGACTGTACACCTGGGTGGTCGAGGTAGTGATAGCTTACCTTTCTGATGGCTCAATGCGCACATTATTTTTTCATGCACACAATTATTAAAAATGTGTACGGCATAAGCTGTATATGCAATGTAAATGGATTTCATGTTTAGAATTAGGTTCCATCCCCAAGGTATCTCATTCCATAGATGTAAATATTCCAAAGTTTGAGAAAAATATCTGAAATACTTCTGGTCCCAAGCATCTTGGATGAGGGGTTCTCAACCTGTAGTAATCTAGACCATCCAGTTTATTTTAATATTATCTGCCTCACTTGTCCTTTGTGGGAAACCTTTCCAAGCATCATTAACACACCCCTATGTACACGTGGCTGATCTAGCTCTGTCAAATTAGCAAGATGGGGATGGATCCATTTTGGGTACTAGCCTACAAAATACCCAGGACATCTTCAAGGAGTGGTGTCTCAGAAAGGCAGTGTCCATTATTAAGGACCTCCAGCACCCAGGGCATGCCCTTTTCTCACTGTTACCATCAGGTAGGAGGCACAGAAGCCTGAAGGCACACATGCAGCGTTTCAGGAACAGCTTCTTCCCCTCTGCTGTCCAATTCTTAAATGGACATTGAACCCGTGAACACTACCATACTTTTTAAATATATATTTTTTCTGTTTTTGCACGATTTTTAATCCATTCAATATATATACATACTGTAATTTATTTATTTGTTCATTTTCTTCTTCTTCTATATTATGTATTGCATTGAACTGTTGCTGCTAAGTTAACAAATTTCATGACACATACCGGCGATAATAAACCTGATTCTGATTCACTCACAACTTACACTCAACAATGATGATCCTTGATACAAAACTTTTAAAAAAAATTTTATGGTTTGGATAGGGAATGTGTATAATTAACAGTTGGACATAGATCATGTTATGAGAAATGAGAAATATTCATTAACCCTTAAATACATGTGGAATCTATCCCTTAAAGTGCTTACAAGTTAAACAGTATTTTGTTGCAAGTTAAAAATTACTGTCAATCAAATTATACATGATTTGATTGTCCTTGGTTGCACAGAAAACAAAAAATCCTGCAGCATTGCTCTTTTATTCTGTAAATGTACACTGTAAAGCAATAATAAGACCAGGTACTGAATAAAAAAGATCAAACACTCAAAGCTCCAGGCTTATTGAGAGTATCATTTGGAGTTGAGAGTTAGAAGGAGAAATACAGTAATTTTTTGAAACAGTCACAGTGAAAATGCAGATGGATTCCACCTGTTAGCTGTTTATGGATTTCTTTTTATAAATATTCAACTCACTCATCAACACTGAAATAAACAAGGTTTAGTTTGTTCAAAAACACTTTGTGGAGAGGGGAGGAAGTCATTATTCATGAATTTACAATTCCCAGGAATTATGCATTCTGACGTATTTGAAGGCTGTAATGTAGTCTTGAGTACAGTGGCATCTCAACAGCATTCAATAAGATTAAAGCTAAAGAGTTTGGCAGTGAATATGAACAGCTAGATCTTGTTCAAAATTCATTCTCAGTTTGACATTTTTAAATTTGTAAATTATCATCATTCTAAGTTCAAAGTGACTCCTGGCATTTATTGAACTGTGGATTTAAGGAAAATCTTTTTCATCCAGTTTAGTCCAAAGTGCAAACTTTAGTCGAACAGTTTTGGAAAGTATTCAAAGCAATGTAGCACTATGACTATTACACAGAGTAACAGGATCTAGTCTCTGTTTAACTTTGGTTAGCTTTAACCATTTCCATCCCATGACTACCCTAACACCAATATTATTTAAATGGTGAATTCCAATATCAAGGTATTGTCAAAATGTTTTTGATTGAATTTTGATCTTTGTTTTATGGGACTACCGTTAAGATGGTGACAGAAATAGAAGGTGTTATTGTCTTTATTAAATGCACTTGTTATGATTGCAAGACCCTGCTGGACATTAAGAACTTAGAAGTACTGCAGATCTACCCCATCACTGAGCTGCTTGTTGGCGGAGATACTAGAAGAGCTGGACCTGGTATGGATCATGCTGTGGCTGTGTCAGAGACATTAGTATGCGAAGGCGGTGTGCAGTCTTACAGCCAGTGATTGTCTTAGTTGCTTTTCTTGCGATTGCAAGAACCTGTTCGACATTGGTAATGTGGAATGTTGCAAGTCCAATTCACTGTTTTATTAGTGAACGCTTGGGGTGGTCAGCGGGGGTGATGCATGGCGTCGGTCATAGTGGTGAGTAGGCCTCAATCTGTGGTGTCACCTGTTTGCAGCCACCCGGGAGAGTGGCATTGGTGTTGGTACACTCCACCAGAGGCGGTGCTGCCCTCTGGTGTTCATTTGGCAGAAGACAAGATATATTGTGTTTGACTGCAGACTTCTGCAACATTCATGGACTTGGGGACCTGCACTATATTTTTTTGTGTGTGACTGTATTTTACAGCTGTTTTATTTGTGCTATATGTGCCTTGTGCTGTGAATGACTGTTGATATTGTGATTTGCACCTTGGTCTCAGGGCAACACCGTTTCATTTGGCTCTATTCATGTACGATTGAATGACAATTAAACTTCAACTTGCTTTAGTGACCTATGTAACTTGTTGTTCTATATTGATATAATTTAGTTATATAGACGATTTTAAGTGAATTTTACTCTATTTTCATCAGAATACAGCAAGTGCAGAGGTGGTGGGATATCAATATATTGAAAGTAAGCAGTAAATGTAGAATAGGATGCATATTCAGATGCCTGGAATGAAAATGGCACTTCCTTTTTCCATAGAGCTGCATACTGACCATCACCCCCACCCCTTTAGTTAGCAGCAGAGCAGACTCGATGGACTGAATGGCCTAATTCTGCTCCTCTATCTTATGGTCCCCCAAAGTATCATGGATTGCAAAGAATTGGCCTTGCTGTGGGAATGGACATGGTGAAATATTATGAAAAGATAGTCGTGCAAGGCTGTGTTTTAATAATGGCAAGTGGCTTTTATTTCAGCCCAAGATTTGTTAAAGTAAATTGATTTTGACCAGCAATTGAGAAATGCTGCTTCGGAGAATGGGAAAGGAAATGAAGTCACAGCTTATATAATCAGTGTTTCTGCAATCCAGTTTAAAGATGAATTACACAGTGTTGTTGCTGGAAGATAAGGTCAGTTTGTCTTTTTACAGGCATGAGAAGCTAAAAGAATTCATGCTGGTGATGCACAAGATTAATTTTAAATATAGCAACCAGGAAGTTAAGGCAAACTATTATTACCCATCTGATTGCATATACTTTCTTTATCTGTCCATTTGATTTGCAACTTCTGTTTGAACAGGAGGACACACCAATTTCCCATCTCTGAAAACTGACATGCTCTGATGAAATCCTGAATCTGTTACATGTTTTCCAATTTAATAAATAACTTCATGTTCCGTCTTCACTGGATTATTTCATGTTCCTGTCTTTTTCTCCCATTCCTAAAGGTAAAAACAGAAAAGAAGTCTGACGTTAGAGTTTGTTTCCAATCTACATGATAAAGAAACAGATTCATTCTTTAATCTGACTTTACAACCCAGTGATTTATACAGTGTTAATCTGAATCGCCCTCCAGGGTTCCACTTTGATTTAATTATGATACCAATTTGGGAATGATCTTATCCCTCTTTAATCTTGCATGCTATATATTACCAAGTCACATATACATGCACAACAGGAATCATTACAAATGAATTCAAGCAAATGGGGAGTGATGCAGCAGGCGAAGAGTATAACAGTCATTGTTCCCTTTAATTTTTAGTAGTCAGTGTGCGCAAAAATCTAATGTGCAAATTTTTTTTTCCTGTGACAAAAGTATGTGTGCATTGAATGCACACAAGGCACAGTTTATGTAGGTTTACAAAATATTTGACATAAAACTGCACAGAATAACAACAAAATAACATACATATTTAAGTCGCTCAATTATTTTTTCTCTCTCCTGTCTTTGGCATTTACTCATTCTTTGTAAACTCTATCTAGACTTCCATCCAATTGATAGCTTTTGATTCTCATTAACATATCCAAGTGACATTCACCAAAACGGTTTCTCAGCTTGTTTTTGAGTTGATTCATTAGGCTAAAACCTTGCTCACAGTCCAAACTAGATGCAAGAAAGGTTCCCCCAATGCCCATCAACTGTGCAAGGTCACAAAACCGTTCAGTTTGAAGTACAAATGCCACTATTTGAGCAAAGTTTGAAATCAGTTTGGATTTCATTTTTTCTTGCATGGAAAATTTGAAATCGTTAAACTGTCTAACAATTACAGTATTTTCAGCTAGACAATCATGATATTTTGTGGAATGAGCTTCCAGTAGAAGTGGCAGAGGCAGGTTCAATATTGTCATTTAAAAAAAATTGGATAGGTATATGGACAGGAAGGGAATGGAGGGTTATGGGCTGAGTGCGGGTCGGTGGGACTAGGTGAGAGTAAGCGCTCGGCACAGACTAGAAGGGCCGAGATGGCTTGTTTCCGTGCTGTAATTGTTATATGGTTTAGACATAAGGCATTACTTATTCATCGCCAAATGTGAAGCTTACGATATGAACACCGTCTGCCAAAGATGGCTGCCGCCGTGGTGCAGCTGTACAAACCGGAACAGGAAAGGTGAGGTGATTTAAATTAGTGATGTGCATTGTGGTATTTGAAAAACTAACTGACTAGTTAACAAACATTTAGCTAAAAGATTATTTTCAAAAGTATAATTATCAATTACTGCATTATTTTAGGTAGTAAACCTTTTGTGCACACATTAATTTCCTTTGTGTGCTTAACAGTGCTCAAAAGAGTTAGGGGAATGTAATGAAGTTCATTATTTCTGTTTTCTGTGGGGAATGGAAATCTTTACAAGACTTTGATTATTCACAGCCAGAAGTTTAACTCTCAGATGAGCATTAATATCAACTCCTGGAAATGAAGGAAGCATATTCACCTGGAGCAGTCATTTCCAATACAGAAAAATGTATAACAGAATTAAATTCATGTTACATTTATGAAGCAGAACTCACTTTCACATGATGATGTATTTTATATATGGCTCTTTCCATTAAACTTCAAGCAATGGTAAAGCAACAAATTAACTCAAAACTTGGGTAGAAAACAAGGAATCACATTAACATACTTCAAGTGTCAATTCACTATCAATTAGGATCAAGCAAAGTTGATACCTTCGCTTTCTGTAAAACACACACTTTACTGGAGGGTATTGTGCTGGGAGTTCTCCTCTTTTCCGAAGCACAGTTTACTGGAACGAAATGATGCTTTGTGTAACTGTTCTCAGTCTATGAAAAATACAGGACATTATTTTGTTAAGTGAACAACTCATCACCACAATCTCAAAGCAGAGCTCTATAACCTATGTTCTATATACTGTCACAAACAAGAGAAAATCTGCAGATGCTGGAAATCCATGCAACACACACAAAATGCTGGAGGAACTCAGCAGGCCAGGCAGCATCTATGGAAAAGAGTACAGTTGATGTTTTGGGCCGAGACCTTTCATTAGACAAAGAGATGACGAGTCAGAGTAAGAATGTGGGGGAAGAGGCAGAAGAAATACAAAGTGATAGGTGTAACCAGGAGGGGGAGGGATGAAGTAAAGAGCTGGGAAGTTGATTGGTGAAAGAGATACAATGCTGGAGAAGATGGAATCTGGTAGAAGAGGACAGAAGGCCTTAGAAGAAAGAAAAGGGGGAAAGAGCGCCAGTGGGAGGTGATGGGCAGGTAAGGAAATAAGGTGAGAGAGGGAATACTGTAACACTCAATGTGGCTAAAATGTTGCATCGCTTCACTGGAGTAATAGAATTTGACAATGGAGATTTGGGGAAGATTGTTCAAGAAAAAAAGGAATAGAGGACTTTAGTGAAGGAATGTCAGAAGTTGGGGCCATTCATTCAACATCAGTTTGTTCATTGCAATAAATGATAAAAATGTAAAACACAACTATCGGAGATGACCAGTAAATTTCTACCCTGCTTTTTTGCAGGATTGAATTAAATACTTATTTGATTTGACTCAAAACTCAAGGTGTGTTTACTACACTGAAAAAATATCTCATTGCAAATGTTTTTTCATCATCATCTACCAGGGAGAGGGAGATTTAGAAGGGCCACCACTGAAATACTCTGTACAGTTTTGGTTTCCACACCAAAAGGAGGACTTGATGGCAATGTAGAGAGTGCAGGGGAAATTCACCAGGATGTTGGCTGGGTTGGAGAGTTTCATTATGAGAGATTATGGAGGCTGTGTTTGTCCTTTCTGCGGATGGGGTGTGGAAACACAACCTGATTTAAGGTATGCAAAATGATGAGGGGTAAAGACAGGATAGATAGTAAGAAAAAGATTAGGGTAAATGGCAAGAACTTTAGGAGGATGTGAAGAAGGTTTTTGTCACCATAATTGTGCTTGGATTCTTGAACTCACTGCTTGAATGTGTATGGAAACAAGTACTCTCACAGCATTTTCGTACCTAGTGGGGCTCCAGAATTACTAAGGTGTAGAAGGCTGGTAAATGGAATTTGTTTAGATGGCATGAAGATGGTGGGCCGAAGGGCCTGTTCCTATGCTGAATAATTCTCACTCTGTGACTTGACAGTACCAGGCGTTTGTAGAATAAAGATTTGTAATTTTTTTCTTGTTTTCACCTGGAAGAGCTGACTTTCATTTCAGTATATTGTTGAGAGTTCTCTTGGCCTTCATATGAGGCCAGGTGTGAAACAAGGTAATGCATCCGTGATCTTAAAATAAAAACTTCCAGTGACATTGAGGCCAGGTGTGAAACAAGGTAATGCGCCTGTGATCTTAAAATAAAAACTTTTTGACATTGCAGCTAAATGAGAAATAGAGCTCATGTGAAATTCAGACAAGGACAATCCAAATCACTGACTGGACTTCTTTTCTGCTTTAGTCTAACTAACTTCAATATCCCATCTTGGCTCCAGTTAGGATCGTGCACATGAGTGCAATAGATGTCAAGTGTTGGACCCAATTTTGTCCAGGGGCTCATTTTGTAGACTGTATTTTAGCAATCATGCTATTGGAGAATATCTATTATAGATATAGCTTTTTGTGTTTCCTAGAATAGAATATAGAATACAGTACTGTGCAAAAGTCTCAGGCACGTATATGTAGCTAGGCTGCCTATGACCTTTGCATAATACTGTAGAAGTTCTATGTATTGCATTATACTGCTGCCACAAAACAAAAACAAATTTCAAGACGTATGTGGGTGATGATAAACCTGAGTCTGATACGAGTCTCTATTGTGGACTGAGATAGGGAAGGGACAAGGAGAGGGGAGTCATGGTTGAGAAAAGGGGAAGGGAAAGGGAAGGGAGCAAGGTGCACCAGAGAGACATTCTGTCAGGACCAATTGCTTGGAATCAAATGACCCCTTTGCTTGGTGTCTCAAGGTAGGGTGCGTCTGCAATCATGCCAACCCCACTGTCCTGGCACTCCTTCTCTGCCAGCTGTCCCATACCCCCTCCCATGGCGCTCCACCCTCACCATTCCCAACATCTTTTGCTCCCGCCAGATTTACAAACTCACTCTCTGCTGTGCGTTTACAAATACAGTACTGTGTGAAAGCCTTAGGCACCATAAATGACTTTTGCACAGTACTGTACTCCAAGATCAGCCTAACTCTTCTCTCCTACATGGCCCATGAATGAAAGGAAAATGGAAGGCTATCTAAGCATCTCTTAAATGTCCCCAATGTATCTGCCTCTACCATCACTCTTAGCAGAGCATTCTATGCCCCTACCACTCTGTGTACAAGACCTACCTCTGACATGCCTTTCCTCCAAACATGCCCCCTTTAGTAGCCATTTCTGTCCTGGGTAAAGGTCTCTGGCACTTTATTTCTGCCAGTAACTTCAGCTCAATCCTGTACTGTACAGTATATGTAGAATTTGTACGTTCTTCCTGTGATCATGTGCATTTCCCCAGGGTTTTCTAGGCTTCTCCCACTTCCCAAAGATATATAAGTTTGTAGTTAATTACCCCAAGTGTGTGGGTAGGTGGTAGAATCTGGAGAGGGTTACTGGAAAATATGGGATTAGTGTAAGACTGCAGCAAATGGTTGGCCACAGAGCCTGCTTCTGTGCAATACAATTTTAATGAAATATGGACACATTTAGCAAAGGCTTGCTTTTGCCTTTACAGTAGAAAATGTATAAGGTATCAAATAAAAACAATTTAATAAGAGGGGGACTCTTTGAGTATTCAAGGGCTTAAAATAAGTTATCAATTTAGTAAAGATGAAGTACAAGAGAAATTTATGTACATTCCACTTTAAAAAGGTGGTATTATTGAAACTCAAGTGGGCTCAGATACAAGTGTCTCTTCCTGGAATTTGTGGAATGTTTCTGATCAATACAGCCGGTATCAAAGGAGATAGCCATCGAATAATATTTGGTCCTTGGCTCATCTCATCCGTGCTGACCATAATATTGACTAAGCTAGTCCGAAACGCCTTGCAACCCTTATCCAAATGTCTCTGGTGTTAATGGATGGTGTTTTAATTGGCCTCCATGCAGAGAAGAAGTGGAGAACCCTCAGAACATCCTTATGAGGAATGAAAGTGTATAGAGATTGCACAACCTTTGTAAAAATGGGACATGGGAAAAGACTAAAGAATGGGTGCAGAATATAGATCCGGTCTGTTGTCCTTTACTGCCGAATGATTGTAGCTCAATGGTGAGAAACCAGAGCATTCATTTGAAAGGAATTTTAGCAAAAAAAAACACTCCCTAAATTTCCAGATATCCATAAAGTATCAGAGGATCATTTATAGTACCCCTTTAGTACTAAAACCCATTAAAACTACACGTCCAAAGTCTGAGAAAACTCTTCGGAAGAAGGTTGTGAATCAATGGAATTCTTTAGCCAAGAGGGCTGTGCTTATATATTCAGGAATGAAATGGATATAGTTTTGATCTAAGGGAATGGTGACAGGCACGAATTTTTGTAACGAATGGACATCATATCATTTGGCTGGATTCAATGCTAATATATCAAGCCTATCTCTTTAAGCAAAAATAAAACTTAAGTTCTAATGTTCCTGGAAGCTTCCAGTTGTACAGAAAAGGAACACAAAGTGCACTGCAGATGCTGTGGTCAAATCAAGACGTACAAAAAAGCTGGACGAACTCAGCAGGTCGGGCAGCATCTGTTGAAATGAGCAGTCAACATTTCGGGTCGAGACCCTTCGTCAGGACTAAAGAAGGAGGGGACAGGGGCCCTATAAAGAAGGTGGGGTAGGGTGGAAGGTGCCAGGTGAAAAACCAATCAGAGGAAAGATTAAGGGGTGGGGGAGGGGAAGCAAGAGGGGGGATAGGCAGGAGAGGTGAAGAAGGAATCTAAGGAGAAAGCACTATGGGTAGTAGAAGAAGTCAGAGTCATGAGAGGTGATAGGCAGATAGAAGAGGAGACAGAGTGAAGGTGGGATGGGGGAAGGGAGAGGGAGCGAATTACCGGAAGTTGGGGAATTCGATGTTCATGCCAAGGGGCTGGAGACTACCCAGACGGTAGATGAGGTGTTGTTCCTCCAACCGAAGTTTGGCCTCATCATGGCAGTAGAGGAGGCCATGTATGGACATATCCAAATGGGAATGTGAAGGACAGTTGAAGTGGGTGGCAACTGGGAGATCCTGTCTGTTGTGGCAGACGGTGGAGGTGCTCAACGAAGCAGTCCCCCAATCTGTGTCGGGTCTCGCCGATGTAGAGGAGGCCGCACCGGGAGCACCGAATGCAATAGATTACCCCAACAGACTCACAAGTGAAGTGTTGCCTCACCTGGAAGGTGTGTTTGGGGCCCTGAATGGTGGTAAGAGAGGAGGTGTAGGGACAGGTGTAGCACTTACGCTTGCAGGGATAAGTGCTAGGTAGGAGATCTGTGGGGAGGGACGTGTGGACAAGGGAGTCGCGGAGCGAACGATCCCTGTGAAAAGCAGAGAGGGGTAAAGAGGGAAGTCTGGGTGGTCTCCAGCCCCTTGGTATGAACATCGAATTCTCCAACTTCTCGTAATTCCCTCCTTCTCCCTTCACCCACCCCACCTTCACTCTGTCTCCTCTTCTAGTTGTCTATCACCTCTCATGACTGCCTTCTTTTACTACCCATAGAGCTTTCCCCTTAGATTCCTTCTTCACCTCTTCTGCCTATCCCCTCCCTGCTTCCCCTCCCCCACCCCTTGATCTTTCCTCTGATTGGTTTTTCACCTGGCACCTTCCACCCTCCCCCCTCCTTCTTTAGTCCTGACAAAGGGTCTGGTCGAAATGTTGACTGCTCATTTCAACAGATGCTGCCCGACCTGCTGAGTTCATCCAGCTTGTTTGTACGTCTTGCACAGAAAAGGACTTGCTTTAAATAATAAATTATAGTATGTTTTAACAGAGTAATTTTTAATGTATTGCATTGTACTGCCACAAAACAACAGATTTCATGACATACAGTATGTCATTGATAATAAACCTGATTCTGATTACATTTCTTGTAAATGCTTCAAAACACTTCATATGACGAATTACAAAGAAAAGTTTAATGACAGTGGTTATACAAACAATTTGGAGGAACTATATGTTTACATACCAAAGGAATAAATGGTTGCCTGAATCATCTGTTTCAGCGCTGAGTGAAAGCCATTGCCCAGAAGACTTTTATAGTTTATGTTGATGCACAATAAAAAATATGATGCATGCTCATGTAGAAAGTAATTGGAGCAGTGAAATAAACAAGATGCACAGGTTTTAGCTGCGCTTTGTACTTCAAAATGGTTAATCAAATTCACGATACTACACACTACTAGAGTAACTGAACACACAATCTTCACTTAAACCAAGAATTCCTACTGTGTTATCAATAGTGTAAAGGAAATTTAGATGCCCATCTTAAGAGGCATCTGGGATATTAGACAAACTGATCCTCTGAAAGACCCATTTCCAAAAATGCAACGCTGCAATGGTGTTTGAACCCAAGTGTGGCATGGACATTGGACTGGGTCCTAACTTTACAACCTTCTGATCGAAAAGGGAACACTCTAAACCAAAATGGAAATGTTATACTCAGAAAATATTAAATTTGGCTGTGGTAATTTTCAGAACTTATCTCCTTATATGTAATTGTAAGAAATGTAATTGTTTCTCAGGTACCTGTGGAGCACTTGGCTCAGCTTTGGAGTCAACAGATAAATGAATTTCTGCTCCCCTTGCAATTGTTTTCTTCAGATTCTCCTTTACTTGTGTTAAGTGGAGCTCCAAGTTCACTCTCTCAGTCTCTTTCAGTTTGCATTTTTCTTCCAGTATTCGTATTTTCTCCTCCAGGACAGTTTGAGATTTTTTCCCTATGGAAAGATTACATACATTAATACATGTATTTTCTAGTTGATACTTAACATTTTTTAATAAAGGATTTTCAAACACTTGGGCCCAGAAATCCAACAGCACCTGAAAATACACACTGAGGCAATGCTATAGGGTGGATATATATCAGTTTGATATTAAGTGATTTCTGAAGTGCTCAAGATTCAAAAGATTGCCTGTTTTAGTACCGGTAAACTTTGATATGGATGTACATTGTGCGTAGGACCAAATCCTTGCGTTTGCAATCTCCTCTCAAATGGAAACTCTGAAGAATTGGTGCTTAATGTACTGGGGCTTCTTCTGCGGCTGCCTTCCCTTGGGCTAGGTGAGCAGAGAGGCAGTGGTTGGCTAGGTATTTGCACTGTTTATGTGTGAGAAAGAATAAGCTGTAAGGGTGCTGAGAAATAAGGAGAGGGAACTAGGACTATTGGAATTACTCCCCAGCTGAATGTCTCATTATTAGAAAAATGTATGAGGCAAGTTTCACCACATATACATTGATTATTGGAGGTGGATATGTGGGCTATGTATGACATGGTTTGGGCCTTTAAAATCCTAGGATAAAAGAAAATTAAAAACACTGTTCTGTTGGTCTCGTTGCTGCTGGAAGCCTTGATAGCAGCCCAGCTAGGTTTGGGTCCTTGCAGTGCAAATTCTTAGTCCTTCGAGTAAGGTGCTTGTAGTGTCACACACACACAATGCTGGAGGAACTTAGTAGGTCAGAGAGTATGGAGGGAAAGGATCAGTCATCGTTTTGGGCCAGAAGCTTCACTAGGACTGGAATGGAAGGGACGGAAACCAGGAAGAAAATGTAGAGGGAAAGGAGGAGTACAATCTGGCAGGAAATAAAAACTGAGTCTAAGTTGGGGGGGGAAGGACAAAGGGGAATGCTAGAAGGTGATAGGTGGAAGAAGTAATGGGCTGAAGAAGAAGGTGTTTTTGGAAGATAAAAATATCCAGAGAATGGTACCAACTATCTCAAAACTTCAATCATAATTGAATTACTGTGCATGTGCCAAGTGCACACGGTACCCAGTTATGCTTCATAAATGTTCTACAAAAGCTGAAATGCTCTAAATTGGGCTGATTGCATTTGACACAAAACATTAACATTAGGCTTGGTTGCAACAGTTGAAAATGGGTGTGCCTGGGCTTCAATATTTTCAGTCCAAAGTTAATGCCTTGCTTTTTAAAAAAAAATCTTCCTGCTGGTATTCTTTCCTTTTCCATCAAAATCCAAAATGGAATCATGTGATAATGTCACCAGACACTGTACGTCACCATCTTGCCTCAACATCTCTCTGTTTCAGAAGTTATGTCAGGGCAACCAGGAAGACAATTGAGAGTTATCTCAATACAGGTGTCCCCCTCCCCTTTACAAAGGTAGAGCGTTCCTATGAAAACTTGCTTAAGCTGAAATGGCGTAAAGCGAAGAACCATTAACTTATATGGAAAAATTTTTCATAAAAGTGAAAATCCTCTTTGTAATGTGGAAAACAGGTGACTAATGTAGGTCTTCTGTAAAAGTGAAGTGGCGTAAAGCGGGGGACACCTGTACCTATAAAATTGTTGGCTAGTTATTAGTAAATCTGTCTATGATTTTGTTACCATCAATACATACTTGTAAATACACACCAGATGTTCAAATTTTCCCCCACAGATAACAGTATAGTACATTTTACTTACCTGCAATTTAATGCCAGGTTACATGGGCAAGATTTTGTTCTTGCCATCACTCCATATGATACCTAATGTAACATATTCAGGTAACATATTATGCTACCTTGATTTACCAGCAAACAATTTGCACAGTATTGTATCTCTTATTGCTAAAATGAATGTCTTGCCCATGACCACACTTCTTTGGCTTGCATTCCCTCCAGCTTTTTAAACGAGTTAATAGATTTCTGTTCACAACTAGCAATGAAAGGGCTAGCAGATGGCATGATCCTAACTTCTGCCAAGGACACTTTTCAGATTGCCAGGAAATTTGCAACATTAGTATGGCTATTTTCAATTTCAAACAAAATATACAATGGAAGCTTCTTCATAACGATTGTGGGGAAGAGCTTGGTGAAATGGATTGAAATTCACTTGTTGCTTCATTTTGTGACACTGTATACTGGTGCTACAATGGAGAGGAACCCTGGGGGTTCTCAGCCTTTCTCTACTATATATTAACTCTATCGGATGACTTATACCTTGATTTTGTTGAAAATTTCACTGAGTACGCAAACTTATGTTTTAGAAGATTGGTACATTTTGTTTTGTTAAGCAAGGAAGGCTCAGAGGGGTCGTTATAGAGATGTAACAGGTTTAGATAGGGTACGTAGTCAGTATCTATTCCCCATGGTAGGTATGTCTAAAGCTAGAGGACATAGGTTCAATGTGAGAAGGAGGAGGCTTAAAGGGGAACTGAGGGGTAAGTTATTTCACAGAAAGCATAGTTGTACCTGGAATGAGCAGGGACAGGCAGGGGTAGTGACAACAGTTAAAAGGCACCAGGGTAGGTACTCAAACGAGCAAGGGACAGAGGAATGTGGAACGCAGGCGATAAGTACAAATAGGCACAGATGCAGTGGGCTGACGGGCCTGGTTCTAAGCTGTACAACTCTGTCAACGTATGATTCTAGTTTCTTTTGCATACCTTTCTTTGTTTTTTCCAGTGATGTACATGATGATACTGCTACATCTTCATTAGCTGAAATACACAAAAGACTATTATGTGCTTAAAAGAAATTGGCACGGGGATCAAGCAGCATTGCATGGGACTGTATTGGAATAGGAAAACAATGTAAAATAACTTCCATCCAGCCTACAAGGACAATCCTGAGTTTACAGTAACTATCACTTGGGTTGAATAACAACACATACATTAACACCAAGATCTTCTATTACATTGAATTTACAACCATTCATAGGCCATTCACCCCAACCTGCCAACACCAGCATATGTTTCATTTGCGTTCTCACATTGTTCCTTATCTGAATCTACCCTTTTCTTTCATGTGTGCCTGCCTGTCCTCTGCTTAAATGAACTAACCACTACCTGGGGTATTGAGTTCCACATTCTCACCCCACTACCCCACCCTTCTTCAGTAAAGAAATTTCCTCTGAATTTCTTCTTGGTAACTCTTGTACTGACGGCTTCTAGTTATGCTTTTTCCCTGTACGTGAAAAAAATTCTCTCTGTAATTGGCTTGTCAACGCGTTCATAATTTTACATATTCTTTCAGCTAACTTGCAAAAAGGTCTTGAGAAGCCTGTTCACCTTTTCGTGATCTAGCTTTCTGCCACTAGGTGGCAATAGAAGCTTTAGGAAAAAGCAATTGAAACTGAACCGTTCGTCCAAACATTACACCTTTTTTTTTATCCTTTGCGCACTACATTGCAAAAAAGAGTGAGCTGATATTGGGGATCCGAATAGGAAAGTGAACTCCTTGATCAAAGAATATGACAAATCTTGCAATTAGAGTGTGTGAGTTCAGTGTCTAAAGAGGTACAGATTTTTAAATTTCTAAAATCTCCAAAATTAAAACCTCAGTGACTGTATTTCCATTGGTATTTGCAGTGACAATATTTCTATTTACTAATCCAGGGACACAGACATTGATTGTGGTGGTGTAGGAGATGGGTTATCCCAGATCAGTTAACTTAAAACAAGTCAGAGGTTGAACATGACTCCTTATCTCTCTCCCATCCTCCATCTCCTTCTCAACAGGGCAATTCCTTAACAAGTTATTGGAGAGCTTATCATATTTTTTACTTTCTTGTTGTATCAGGCCGCTTCCTTCCTGGAACAAAGCCAAAACTACGGAAACTAATTGTATACAAACCTACTCCTCATCTCTACGTTTTGAAAGATAATTGTCTTCTACGATATGCATTAAATAAATATGATACACTATGTTGTGACTGTGTACAAAGTCACCACAGAGACACTGAAGCTGGAGGATATAGAAGTCTTTATTCAGCAAAACAAGCAGACATCATACTGGAGACACTTTAGGAAGAGGAGGCTCCCTGATGCAATATTACCTGACATTATTATATGCTAAAGGTCAATGATAATGGCAGGACAATTCTAGAGTCACAATGCTTCCACTGAATTACATATAATTTTCAGACTCCTAAATCTTCACACCAATACTCCAGACAGCCAAAATGAATGTTAATCACTGATGTCTCTGAGCTGCATTCATGCGTATGCAGACATCTCAGGTCAATGAGTGTTCCTTGGTTTGCAATCAATCCTAGTTTGCAACTTCAAGAACACTATTGTTCTGGGCTGCATTTTAAACTCAACCTACAGTCCACATTCAGATCTGAAGACAGGTTGTTATTGAAATTAATAATTACTGTATACCATAACTCCAGAATATACCCTAAAACACTAGTCTATGTGTTTTAACTCCAGCTTGTAGAATTAAGTTTGACTGAAGCTTATTTCTACCTAAATCTTTGGCTCAGTGCAGCAGAATAAGAATATAGATTTTTTTTAAAAGAAAGAATAATCCTATGCGTAATGTTTACTACTTTCACTGTTAGCTACCCAGGCTGTTACAATGATGCAGCTAGTAGTACTGCTATCTCACAACTCCAGCTATCCAGGTTTGGTCCTTTCTGTGTGGAGTTAGCAATTGTTCCTTGTGACAGTGTGGGCTTCCTCCAGGTGTATTGATTTCCTCTCATCTCTTTAAAAAGTAACTATTGGTTGCTGGTCAATTACTTACTCTGAATTACTTCTAGCGATGACATGTGAGAAAAGGATCAAAGTGTAGTTGGTGGCCATGTGAGTGAGCATAGGCTACTGAGATACAAGAAGGGGAAATAGGTTTGTTCATAGACTCAATGAGCCAAATGGCCATCTTCTCTGTTGTAATACTAAAAAATATAATTTACTCAGTGAATGATACCAGTACTTATCTAACACTGAATAAGCAAGCATTTGAGAAAGTATATTTTAAGCTGTACCTAAGCATTCTTTCAGAGCCCTGCGGTGTTCCTTCTTCTCTTTTCGGAGCTGCATCAGTTCTTTACGAATTGAATCCTTCTGACTCTCGAGTGATTCCTGTTCAGACAACCATCTCTTTGCATCCTCTTCAGCTCGAGTCTTCCCATATTTAGACTGATTTGCATCTGAGAAAGAAGAATGGATTAAGGCTACAGGTGGGTGGACCATCTGACCACAAGTTTTAGTTAAAGGATTTTGATCGCAAAGTGCGTTGCGATTTTGATTTGCCAAGGACGGTACTTATGCTTAGATTCTGATCCCTAGTATGACTTGTATTCGGTTTAGTTAATGTAATGACATCTTACCATATTGGATAGCTGGAGGTGAGGGGAGAGGAGATGCACATCAGCAAGAGAAGAATTTAGAAAAATATTACAGAAAAAGAAATCTCCTTCAAAACTGTGAAAAAATATCCTACATTCACTATTCTCCACAAAGATACATTCATTTAATAGCAGTTAATAATAGGGGAACAATCAGATAGATCTGCAATTTTAGTTAGTCAGATGTCAAAGATAGCTATCTTGCATTCTAACAAAACATTGAATGAGCAAATTCAATACGTTCAATGAACTATTAACAAAGTAGGAAGTAATAGGTAAGACATATACATTGAACATCTGCTGACATTATATATTAATCAGGTGAACTCAATTTGTTTCTTTAAACATTAAACAAATGACCTAAATAATAGCTTTGCCTTTAGTATTACTTAGAGATTCAAATACCTTTCGGAGGATATTTTTCACTTCGATGCAGTGCTGTATTAAACAGGTTTATGAAGTTAATTTATCCCAAAGTCAAGTTGCAAACTGTGCAACCACTATATGTAAATGAAATATTCTTTCCTAAATTAATAATAATGCCATTCACTCACAAGTTGGAATTAAAACAATTTAGGATCTCGTGTTATTTGAGACAAACATTTATGTGCATTGCTAGATTTTTGGGAAAGCAAAGATGCTTATTAACAAACTTAAAATATTACTTATTTTGTACCTGAAATGCCAGTTGGCTTCATAATAAAAAAAACCTTTACTACTATAATTGTTATAGAAAGCAACAAATTAACAGCTCCCTTCTGAAGTAATTATAATATCTCAAATGACACACCACAGCTTACAGAGGCTGTACATATAACATTAATTGAGCCATTTATCTACTCAAGTTTTGCTGTTAAATGGTTATTAACAGCTCATGAAAATGAAATTCCTTTCCGTACACTGGCATTGGCCCTTTGTGTCCATTTTGATATTCTCACTGGCTAAGCAGAATACAAGTCCCAGAGATTTTGAGGAGATTTATTCCCCCATTCTATTGTTAGGCTTGAATTTCTGAGTGTGGTGGGTTTTTCCCTCGAAAGAAAGCAAGCTTGCCAGCTGTATGACTAGGACTACCGAGATACAGATGTTAACACAAGCCTGGTGTGAGCCTGTCTTTAATCTCAGCACCTTGTCACCATGTGATGATGGCTGTGTGGCCACAGGAAATGAACGTGACTGTGTACAGCTCTGGGCTCAAATGTTTCAGTCCTGTACTAAATGCCAATATTTTCTCAGTGACAGTTGTGTTTGAGTGACAAAAGCAAAGACCCAGCTTTCATGTTTTTACAAATGGTTTTACTTGTATTGAAACATTTTCTCTTATTTTCACAAGCTTGCTTTGGGTATCTAGTAGCTCAGTTGATTCAGATGTGAGTTTAGATCACCACAGTACCCTCCAATACATCCAAGGCATATACAAGAGATGCTATTTACCTTTAGAGGAGAGAGAAAGCAGGAGATTTGCACAGAGTTTACCTCAGACATCCGCACTAGTTGGCAGTAAAAATAAGGATCTAGACAAGAACCAATTAACATAGCTTTTCCAAAGCCTTGGTGCATGCAGAACAGAATGAAATAGAATGAATGAATTAATCCCTCTATGGCTCGATTCTCCAAGCATTCAACCCAATGGAAATTAATTCAAGTCTAGCTAAATAATTAGACACATAAATCTAGAAGTGACACAAAATGATATTGAGCCACTTCAAATTTCATCCCAGTAAACTAAAATATTTTTAACTAACACTATTCTCTTGTAATAAATGGTATCTTCTGGTCCCTTAGGAATAGTCTTGATAATCAGTAGAGAGTCACAATAACAGCCTTATCTCTTCCTGTATATTATCAGGTTTAAGGCATTGTCCTGAAATCTCGCCACACCCAGCTGGCAAAGTGATGCTTCACCGGAGCTCTGCAAATATGGAAGTTCCTTTAGTTGGAAGCCAAGCTTCACTCCTCTTGAATTTTAAACAACCATCACTGCCTTTGCTGTTTACAATATTACTACAGGGTGTACTGTTTCTGCTTGACAAGAACTTAATTTTCTTTATTATTTTCAACTCCACTAATGTAGACCCATTTATATATTAAATCTCCATTAAAAAAAGATAGAGCAAACTGAAATTTCTTTTGCTTTCACTGTAGCTAATACCCTCATACAACAGAACATGCATCTTTGGCAGAAAAAAAATTAAATTAAAAACTTAACATTGTCTTAACTTCCTTCATGTCAGTTTTGGTAATAGAGACTCATCCTGCTGAAACTTCCATTTACTTCACATTCTGGAGCTATCAATGGCAGGGGAATCTTTTCTTTAAGAACAACTCAGGTAATGAACCAATGAATTAACTCAGTACATTTAAAACAGTAAGTACAGTCAGTTGGTATAGAGTTATTTTTATACATTTCCAATGTTTAACAAGATTGCAAAGGAATAAATGAGAACAAAACTGTGTGCTTACTTGAACCCTGACGTTTAACTTTGTTTTGAGAATTTGTTTCAGTTGAGGCATCATTTGATGTGAAAGCTTGACGAGTTACTTGAGAGGTGAAAGGCTGCTTCTGTTCTTCAATCTGAATAACACAAGACACAATTGTGAAGCAACAATCCCCTTCAAGCTGCAGAGCTGACACTTGTTAACTACTGAGGCATAGGTCTCGTCAAGATCCATGAAGCACCAGAATGGAAAGCCACCGAAATGCTTGATTGGCGCAGCCTGACCTCTGCTGAGATCTGAATGGAGTTCCTACTTCTTGCTGTGTTCACCACAGGTGCTCCAATTTCCTCCCACATCCTAAAGATAAACTGGCTAGTAGGTAAATTGCCAATTGCATAGGTTAGGTAAGGATTGATGAATAAGCAAAAGAACATGGGCTACAGGGAAGTAAGTGAGGGAACAGAACTGATAGAAATTTTGAGAGCCAGCACAGGCTGGATGGCCTCCTACTATGTCATAAGAAATGTAGAAAGATAATTGGAGAAAAATTGTTTTTGCTACATGGTCCTAATGCTGGTCTGGGCCCTTCGTACTTTGGTTGTCTCAGACATCTACTGAAAGAAGAGGCAAAACTGAGGGAAAGAAGCCATTTTTTGGGGCGGCGGGGCAGGAAGGATCTACTCTTCTCTTTTCACCTTGATGTTAATGTAATCAAAACAAGTTTGTCACAGTAGGTGAGGCAGCATGTCTGGAAAGAAAAGCAGTTAATATTTCATGTAGAAGACTCTATGTCACAACCAATCAATGCTCTTTCCCTTCTCACAGTTTTTGCCCACTCTGTTGAGCATTTCCAGCATTTGTTATTTTTTGTTTCGGATTTTCAGTATCTGCAAGGGTTTGATTTTGAAAGGCAATTTGCCATCTGGCTCCTTTCATAACTGTATCAGCATCTGTAACACCCGGGATAAAAAAAACAGGAGCTGGTGTTGGTACAGTATCCAATTGCTATTTATCAGTTTCAAGACCACGTAGAGAAATGAGAGATTGGGGTTTAATTAAATACCTAAATATCTGAAGGAAAATGCAAGTGCAATATGTTCTGATACCCTGTGGGATCTTGCCATGCACAATTGGCTGCCATATTTCCTTCAATTCCAATAGCTGTCACACTTCCAAAAGTGTTGCTTTGGTTAGATATAATAAGATGCAATATAAAGAGTCTTTAGTTATTTATTTTGGGAACTGTCTGAGTAGGGAAACCAAGTAAATACCCATTTGTTATACATTACATTTTTTCCAAAATACTTTCCATCTGTTTTGAATACTTATTAAATAGGTTTGCACACACCAGTAATAATCAAAAGCTAAAGGAATGCAAAAAACAGGATGTTTTGTTCTATTCAGATAAAAAAGAAACTCACTATGGTGTACAAGTACAGAGGGGTAGGCCTAACAAGGTTTCCTCTTTATAGGTTATCACCCTATTGACAAGAAACTTTCGTCGACCAAGTATTATGCATTTATGAATCTATTGTGTATTACTGTGCCTACTGGGCCTTTTCAGCATTACAGCTTCAGGAACTCGCTGAATAAATGTATGGTGGGGGAGAGAACCATCGATCCCATGAGAGTCCAGCAATCACATCCTTGCTAGTGTACCACAATTAAGCAAAACAAAGGCAAAGCAGGTTTATGAAACAGATTTGGTGAGGAAAGGCACTGGAGGCAGCTGTTTTCTTTGTCAAAAGGCTCAATTCCCACTGTATTATTGCCCCTCCCCCACCCCACCCTTCCCTCAGCCTGGGAAGTACTCTCTGGATACAAAAGTGGGAAAAGCATTTGTTCCTGTGAAAGTTTATGGGAGAAGCTTCTCAGATTAGAGGTGGGCCTGTGGTAGTCATAAATTCTATGAGGCTCATAGGAAGCCGGAGGCCTGCAAAGGTTAAATAGTCTGGCTTTTATGTCACACCTGTCAATACCTTCCATGCTCGTGCTTAAAATTTGTTGGAAAAACACAAGTTTTAAAGACTGCTGTAAATTTGATGTGGAAACAGATAAGTAGTGAGAACTATCAATGGCATATCTGAAATAGAATCGAAGAGTGGACAGAAACAGAAAAGGCTGCAGAAAGCAGTGGATACAGATGGTTCCATTACAGACTGAGGCCTCCTCTGAGTACATTTACATGTTGCCACAAGAAAGCAGCATCCATCATCAAAGACCCTCAGTATCCAGGCCATGCCCTCTGCTCACTACTACTAGGAGATCAAAGTTCCAAGTAAATTTATTATCAAAGTACATATATATCACTAGATACGACACCTTGAGATTCACTGCGTCAAGCTCAGAAGCCTTCAGTCTCACATCACCATGTTCAAAAATGGTTAGTATCCTATAATCAGCAGGCTCCTGAACTGCACTACTCTGAACTGATTCTACAATCTACAGATTAACTTTCAAGGACTCTTTATGACTCATGTTCTCAGTATTATTTTTATTTGCAGTCTACTTTTGCCCGTAAGTGTTTATCAGTCTGCCTGTTTTTGGTAAAATTCTATCGTTTCTTTTTTCTCTTGTAAATGCCTGTAAGAAGACGAATCTCAAAGTAACAAATACATACTTCAATAAAAACTTTGGTTTGAACTTTGAATGGTTGAGAACGCAAGATCATCCGAAAAGAGTGGTAATTTCTTGTGTGGTCAATATAACAACTGTTTAATTTCTATTTTTTAAATGATAACCACTTCTCTTCAGAACTTTGAGTTAAATTTTAATCACCCACCTCATCCCCAGCCAATGACATTGGCATGTGGGAGCAGATATAAAAAAATTATCTGCTCTCTGGGCATGAATTTTTTAACCTCACTGTTCCACAATATTCTACTTCAATTTTTGAAGCTGGCTCACACCCTGATGTGAATGTCGTTGGCAACCCATTGCAAATTTCAGAAAAGCATTTGAATGCACAGTATAACAGATCGGTTAATTCAGAAAGGGAACAATGATGAGGTTGAATGATATAACGTAAAGGTGGAACAGGAAAATCTAGAACCTAAAGAAAAAAATGCCCGGCTTTCCTTTCTTCTGAGAGGAATGTGTTAAAACAAAATAGTTGGCCAAGGTGTTCCCTCCGTCATCCTTCATGAGCTTGCACTGGCCACAGCAGTATGGAAAACAATGTTCTGTGAGTTCTTAATTACCATTGTGTTGAGATGTAGTTGAGATCGAGTTTGTCAGTGGCTACTGGAGGAAACATCTGTGAAAGTTTTCAGTAGCAGACCACTTTCTCACTCACCAGGAAACTAATGTGAAGTAAAGGGAAATTGCAGTTACCATAAGGGTGTGGGGATGACCGAGGTTTGCCTTCATATTTCTTAAAAGGTTTTGTAAGCTATAATTTTACATTCATTGAGGCTTTGGATTTTAAGTCACATTAGTGTAAAAGGGGTGTAAGAGGTCTCCAGGGAGAGATAAGCACCTCTGGTGAAAGGGCTTGTCATGTGCATTCCAGGCTAGCTCACTCACTTTTAGTCTCCACTGGACACTAAGATCTCAGCTGTGGCTCCAAATAGCTACTTCCATGTGACGGTGGCTTTGACAGGTGGGCTAAACCAGGTGAGGGTAGCTGGCGGCTTCATTTCCCAGTGAGACAGAGACATGCATGTCCTAGCATACAACGTCAGCTGGGCTGGGTGGATGAGATCTACAGTGAGGTCCACTGGCCAGAAAGGTGGTTCTGCAGTGCTCAGTGGACAGCGAAGGGCATGACAAGGCACAGAACGTATCATGGTCATCCACAGTAAACAAGTAAGGCCTCAGTTTGTGACACTTTTTTGTACCACTGAAAGCAGACTTCTGAGGTCAAGAGACTCAAGCGTCCCCAATGAACGGCTTTTCCACTTTAAAAATTCTGTCATCATCAGACATGATGGATAACCACCGCATTATGTAAAAATCGCAGTTTGACTTTTAGTAGTCCAATAGAGCACGTGCCCAAGAATCCCTGGGATGGCAATGAGATGTTAGAAAGAAACTGAAGTGAATTCAATTGCGATATAAGAGCACATGAAACAGGAGTCACAGCAAGCCATTCTACTTCATGAGCCTGCCCGGCCATTTAATAAGATCATATTACTTCAACTCCCATTCCATTGAGCCATGATGACCTTTCATTCTCTTGCTTATTAAGGATCTGTCTACCTCTGCCTTAATCATTTTACAGATTACACTTCCATTGTCCTTTGAGAAAGAGTCCTGGACACTCATGACCCTCTAAGGAAATACTTCGTCTCATCTCCATCTTAAAAAAGACGACCCTTATTTTTATATATAGATTCATTGATCGAGTTGCTCAGGTAAGTGGAAACCTTATTTGCTTATTTGTCCTTTTTTTGCTGCAGGAACTAGAAAGCAGCTTTTTTTTAAAAAAGCAGTTATGAGAAATTGTCTCAATTGTAAATTTAGCACTCATATTTTTTGGAGCCTTCAACCAAATTACTTAAATTGCATAGAAAACATTGAGGTCTCAGTACTGATCTCAATTATTACATCTTACTAAGTGGATAAAGACCTACTTATTGCCTGTTAGTCACCCCATCTTCGATCCATGCTAAAATTGGTTAAGTGTATATTTTTCCTTTCATAAAACAATGTTGACATTGCTTGTAACATTAATTTTTCTAGTCCCTTATTATAACACCTTTTATTGTGGCTTCCCAGAGGGATGACTTAAATAATTGACTTAAATAAACGATATCTCCACAGGTCCTTTTCTGGGGTGAAGTTTTAATGTGTTAGAAAAAGTACCAGATAAAGGACGAAATCTTGTTTAAAGTACATGTTGATGGTATAAAACCCATATAATTAAAATTGGGTTTAATCAAAATCACCACAAAAAAATTAAAATTAGCTTGCTGTACTGTGGTGTACACAAACTTTTCTTCTCCCGCGCCTACATCTCAGTGAGTTCCGCCCCCACCATGCTGCTCTGCTCTTCTTCAGCTGCCTCCGCTTCTTGGCTTACTTATTCAGCAAGGACTCTTCACCCAGCAAGGACTCTTCACCCCACACCAATGACCTCTCCTCCCTTCTTCAACCCTCCTCTTCTTCCTGGACACCCTGCCCTGGTCTTCTGCCTGCTCTGAATCTTTTCATTGTTAACTGCTGATGGACCCATCAACTGTCTCGGCTTCACCACTCCTCTCTCCAATCCCAATCTCACTCCTTCTGAACACACTGCTCTCCACTCTCTCTGAACTAATCCTAACCTCACCATCAAACCCACCGATAAGGGGGATATAGTAGTCTGGAGGCCAATTATTGTAAAAATGCAACCCCCTTCTCTCAATTCCTCCATCTCCACTGCACCTGGTCTTGCGAAGAGGCATTTCATTCTAGAACTAAGAAGACATCCTCCTTCTTCAAAGAAAGGGGCTTCCCTTCCTCCAACATCAACACTGCCCTCAACCAAATCTCTTCCATTTTGAGCATGTCTGCCCTCACCTCATCCTCCCGCCACTCCACTTGCCCTCACCTACCACCCTACCAGCCTCTGTATCCAACGCATAATTCTCTGTAACTTCCATCATCTCCAGCGGGATCCCACCACCAATTTCCTCCCCCTCACTTTCTGGTTTCTGCAGGGATCACTCCCTACGCAACTCTCTTGTCCGTTCATCCCTCTCCCCTTATCTCCCTCCTGGCACTTATCCTTGCAAGCAGAACAAGTCCTATACCTGCCCCTACATCTCCCCCTTCACTACCATTCAGAGCCCCAAACTGTCCTTCCAGGTGAGGCAACACTTCACCTGTGAGTCTGTGGGGGGTCATCTACTGTATCCAGTGCTCCTGGTGTGGCCTCCTGTATATCGGTGAGACAGCTTTGCTGAGCACCTACACTCTGTCTGCCAGAAAAGGAGGTATCTCCCAGTGGACACCTATTTTAATTCCACTTCCCATTCCTATTTTGACATACCATCCAACCTGATGACACGAACATCAATTTCTCAAACTTCTGGTAATGCCTCCCCTCCCCTTCACCATTCCACATTCCCATTTCCCTCTCTCTCCTCATCTCCTTACTTGCCGATCACCTCCCTCTGGTGCCTCTCCCTTTTCTCTTTCTTCCATGGCCTTCTGTCCTCTCCTATCTGACTCCCCCTGTTCCAGCCCTGTATCTCTTTCAGCCATCAACTTCCCAGCTCTTTAGTTCATCCCGCTCCCCTCCCGATTTCACCTTTCACCTTGTGGTTCTTCCTCCCCTGCCCCCACTTCCTTAATCTGACTCCTCATCTTTCTTTTCCAGTCTTGATGAAAGGTTTCAGGCTGGAACATCAACTGTACTCTTTTCCATAGATGCCGCCCGGCGTGCTGAATTCCTCCAGCATTTTGTGTGTGCTGCTTGGATTTCCAGCATCTCTACATAAATATTTTATTGGGAAATTCATTCATTAGCGATTCTCTAACATGACACCAATATTCACTTAAGTGGAGATAGAATAACTTCATAAAATAGAATAATACATAAAGAATTTCAGTACGTATATTGTATACATTTCTCTGACTTTAAATGTACCTATTGAAACATACTGAGTTCAATGTAATTGCTTTGATCCCAGAGATTTAAAGGCTGGTTGTAATTGAATGTTGTGTCACTTGCATCCACAAAGAAAGTCTTTAAAAGGATTACTTAAAAAAAATCAACGTTGCAAGTAACCGAGCTTATAATCAGCCAATGATAAAGTATTCCATAGAAGGACACCTTTTAGTCTGAATGTAATAGAAGATAATACAGTGCAAAATCAAGGCAATACATGGGAAAAACTTACTCCATAATGAAGTTTACCTACCCCGTTGGAGTCAACTGACAGAATTGGGCTCCCTACATTCATTAATGGGAACAGCATCACTTAGATTTTTAGCAGCTTCCACTAAAAACATTAAAACTGTCACACCTGCAGCTCCAATATTCTGTGTCAATTTAATCAAAGCCATTCTTAATTCAGTAACTTCCTGTTTCTTATATAGGTCGGCCATCTGGTACAATGCTCTTTTGATGTGGAAATTTAAATGGAAAATTAAACATCCTGTTCTGAACCAGAACAGGACCTTACGTTAGGCTCAATTACAATTTTTCAAATCTTTCTATGCTTACATAGAAATGAGCTATTTGGAAATTAGCTTATATAGAAATCAGCTATTTATCCTGGTGACAGCTTTACATTAATGTAGCTCTATTGTTTTACTTTTTAATGTAAATACCCCACAGATATCACAATCTCTTATGGAAAGCTGATGAACCTCAATGCACTATGAGTTAGTTATTATTTTATAACCAATCTGTGATTTTACAAACTTTAGCATAAACAAGTGCCCTACTGCAACAAAGCCTGGGGCACTGTTTTATTTTTGCTACAAGTTAAGAAGGTGAATGTGTCACAAGGCTGGTCAGACACGCTTGATGTTGTGACTTCCTTTGAGTCGAGTTGGCACACAGTTCTTGGCATTCTGGAAGGAACAGAACTGCAGTACCTTAAAGGGCAGGACAGAATAGACAGAGGATGTCAATGGGTGGCAAACAAAGAGCTTAAATGAAAACTGCTGAGATTATGCACGTCAGCCGGTTAGATTCTGGGTTACTGTGAATAAGAAGTCGAAATCTTAGGACAGCAACAGAAAAACAAGACTTGGAATGCAGGATGGATGCAAGTATATTTGAGTTGAAGATTAAAATCTTCTTTTGAAAAGAGAAAACAAACATATACATCAAGAAGGCAGGTGCTTAAAGCAAAAACTTGGAAATTCTTCAAGTAAGCGGTTATATGAGATACAACCAGGTAATTTTTCTGGTGAGTAACTAAGCAACAGTTCTTCATCTCACTGATAACTGCCTTCATATTTCAAGCTCAAGCATGTTCTAATCAGTTATTAAGATCGAGCTGGGTGCCCCCTACAAGCATCTACAAGCCATGAGAGCAAGCAAAGCAAAAAAACAGAGGGCTGTAAATCATTCATGAAAACATGTGCTGAAGTGGCACTGCACAATGGCTTTCCTTGGCACAGATGATACAAGCCCTCATGCAAATGAATAAAGTGATACACAGCTTACCCATTTTCTTTTATAAGCTTTCATCAGTCCACACTTTCTATTTTACTTATATACTTTCACAGGTCAAATGCACAACAGCAAACAAACTTGTCCAAATTAGATATGATGGCTGGACCTCAAAGCAAACTGCATCTGTTGTTATAAAACTGCTCAGCTTGGGTGAACTGTTTGGAAGCTTGGCTTGGCAGTAATAGTGGAAATATTGAACAATTTATTACAACTCCGATGACCCCAACTAATGCCTGCACAGTGACAGATGTAACTGCCGTGTGGCCAGCCTGTTTCAACAAATGCATGTTATGCACATACATAGATCCACGTGAAAGATTCAATAATTTGTCAACAAGCCCTGAAACGTTTTATACATACTCAGCAGAAGTTTTTCCATACAATTTTATCCTGTGGCATGCTCTGAGATTATAGTAAATACAAAGCAGAAACTATTTTAAAAATAGGGTACATTAAGTACAACAATAGACGTGACTATGGCAGAGAGACAGAAGTGAAATAATAACTAGATTTTCAAAAATAGCCAGTACTGACTCTCTTCTGAGCAAATAAAAAGAAACTTTAAGAGCTGAAAACATTGATTATTTTTCATATCATTTAAAACTCACATTTTTGAACGTATGGAATCCAACATTTTTAGCCATATTTTTAGTACAAAACCAGTTTGCCTCAGCATTGTCTTGTTAGATTCAGATCAATGTGGGCTATAGGCAGCAACTTTGCATCTTGTGGAGGTGCGGGAGGTCTCTTGTTGCATTTTCTGGACCTGTGCATTAACTATGCACATATATACTGCACCTGTACTTCAGAAGATGGAATCTGATTTATCCTACTACCATGTTGTACACAGTTAGCTCCAAACACAAAAATCAGAATATTGGTAATTTTAAACATATCTGCTGAAGATAATCCTCTGCATCATATGTTTGATTTCTATTTGAGTGCATCTCTGGAGTACTGCTTACCACTAAATAGCTCACCTGTACTTTTTCATATGGAACGTCATCGTATGTTCTGGAATCACACAGATAAAGTGCTGAGTTATTTGAGGAAGTAGCCCACCTGTGTAATGAAGTAAAACAGATCCATTTAATAAACATGATCATATTCCACTCTGAGAAATAAAAGCATGCCAGTACACTTTGTTACCTAGAGGCTAAGGAAGGAAGTTCTTTTTGCTTCTAATTGCTACCTCGAATTGTTTTAGTTTATAAGTGGCAATTTCTTTATTTGCAGTCACAGTCCAAATCCACAAATTATAGTCCATACATGTGGGCCTTTATGAACTGAGTACACCACAGTAGCATAGCACGATGTTATTACAGCTTGGGGAGTCAGAGTTTGGAATTCAATTCTGGCACCATCTGGAACAAGTTTTTAAGCTCTTCCTCTGACTGTGTAGGTTTCCTCCGGGTGCTCTGGTT